>NC_133417.1:102355000-102665000 GCF_049350105.2 Macaca mulatta | reverse complement strand
TGTCCCAGGTTGACTCAGTCTGCTGTGCTGGCAGCAAGAATTTCAAGCCAGTGGGTCTCAGCTTGCTGGGCTCTATGGAAGTGGGATCTGCTGAGCAAGACCACTTGGCTCCTGACTTCAGCTCCCTTTCCAGGGGATGAACAGTTCTGCCTCTCTGGGGTTTCAGGCACCACTAGGGTACGAACCAAAAAACACCCTGTAGCTAGCTCAGTGTCTGCCCAAATGGCCGCCCAGTTCTGTGCTTGAAACCCGGGGCCCTGGTGGTGTAGGCACCCAAGGGGATCTCCTGGTCTGCGGGTGCAAAAGCCATGGGAAAAGTATAGTATCTGGGTCAGATATCACCGTCCCTCATGGCTTCCTTTGGCTGAGGAAGGGAGTTCCCTGACCCCTTGTGCTTCCTCAGTGAGGCAGCACCCCACCCTGTTTCTGCTCACCCTCCATGGGCTGCACCCACTGTCTAACCAGTCCCAGTGAGATGAGCTGGGTACCTCAGTTGGAAATGCAGAAATCACCCACCTTCTGCATTGGTCTCACTGGAAGCTGCAGACCACAGTTGTTCCTATTTGGCCATCTTGCCCTGGACCTCCCCAGCACCATTTATTAAACAGGGAATTATTTTCCCATTGCTTTTTTTTTATCAGGTTTGTTGAAGATCAGATGGTTGTAGATATGTGTGGTCTTATTTGAGTTCTCTATCCTGTTCCATTGATCTGTGTCTGTTTTGGTACCAGTACCATGGGCATAGTATGTCTTAAATCAGTGTCATTAAAGATTATGAAATTAGCATTTACCTCCCAATTTAAGTCCATTGTTTTATTACTTTTGTAATACATAATTTTGTTCTGAAACAATAATTTCCACAGTTGGATCTTAATATTTACTATCAATACTTTTACTAGGATTTCTTTATTGTTTGTTTCATGCCCCCCCATTTTTGTTTGTTTGTTTTGTTTTGAGATGGACTCTCACTCTGTCACCCAGGCTGGAGTGCAGTGGCACTATCTCGGCTCACTGCAACCTCTGCCGCCTGGGTTCAAGTGATTCCCCTGCCTCAGCCTCCCAAGTAGCTGGGACTACAGGCATGTGCCACCAAGTCCAGCTAATTTTTTGTATTTTTAGTAGAGATGGGGTTTCATCATGTTAGCCAGGATGGTCTCCATCTCCTGACCTCATGATTCACCCACCTCAGCCTCCCAAAGTGCTGAGATTACAGGCATGAGCCACTGCACCCCGGCCTACCCCACCTATTTTTTTATGGTTGCTTTTTTCTTTTTTTCCTCAACTTTACTAAATTGTAAATAACGAAAAATGGTATACATTTACAGTGTCTAACATGATGGTTGGATATATGTACATATTGTGAAATGATTACCCCAATCAAGCTCATCCATCACCTCACATGGTTATCCTTTTTTTTGTTTGCGGTGAGAACGTTGAAGGTACCTTAAGTCTTAGCAATTTTCAAGTATATAATACGTTATTATCAACTATAGTCAGGCTATACAGTAGATCTCCAGGGCATATTCTTCCTTTAGAACTGAAACTCTGTACCCTTTGACCAACATCTCCCATCTCACTCCCCATCCCCAGCCCCTGGCAACCACCATTCTTCTCTCTGCTTCTATGAGTTCAACTTTTTCACATTCTACATATAAATGAAATCATGTAGTATTTGTCTTTCTGTGCTTGGCTTATTTCACTTAGCATAATGTCCTCCAGGTTCATCCATATTGTCATAAATGACAGGATCTCCTTCTTTGTTAAGGCTGAACAGTATTCCATTGTGTATATAGGTACTACATTTTCTTTATCCATTCACCGATTGATGGAGCCTAAGGTTGGTTCCATATCTTGACTATTATAAATAATGCTGGAGTGAACATGGAAATGCAGATATCTCTTTAACATACTCACTTCATTTCCTTTGGATGTGTATACACAGTAGTGGAATTTCTAGATCACATGATAGTATTTTTAATTTTCTGAGAAACCACCCTACTATTTTCCAAAATGGCCATACTAATTTACATTCCCACCAGCAGTGTACAAGGATTCCCTTTCCTCCACATCCTTGCCAGAGATCATTTTTGTTCCTTGTAAAGCCCTTTTTATCACAGGGGTTCTGTATTGGGATGTGGCAATTGCTACTTCCTTTGCCACTTTCCCCCTGCTTCACCTCCAGCAGTAGTATTCCTCAGGCTAGGTAGTAGACAAGAAAAATTGTAGAAACATGATGTATCCATCAGTTCTGCCTCCCCTGTTATTAAGTCAGGATTATTAATTATTTTAATTATTATCCTAATTATTAATAGGGTCTCTGTGGAGATATTTTGTGCTTCTACCTCACCCTGACCAGTACATACTTCTGCACTCAAGACTCTAAAGTATCTCTGAGGAGGTCTTCCAGAACATCGACCTCTAGGGAAATCTTTATCCTTTCTGAAGCCTAAGGAGGCTTCAGAATCCTCCCTTATGTTGGTCCAACTTGCGCAGCACTTGGCAGACATTCTACATTGTGTATAGTTTGGGAGTCATAGGCATTTTCTTCTTTAATTGATGATGGCATTTTAAAAATCTATATTTTGTTCTTTTTGTTGTTTTCTGGTTTGCAAGGACAGGTAGTGAGATAAGAATGGTTTTACATTTGATTTTTTGTCAGAATCTCTTTTGGCATTAGATCATATTTTTAATTCCTGATATCAGATACTTACCATCAGAATATATGCACTATTTAATGGAATCTAATAAAGCTTTTCTGAAAATATTGCTCATCATTACCTTAAAACTTGTACTTTGTGTGGTATTTCCATACAAAATATTTGCGTGTTTTTGTTTTGGTATTGTTTCTAGTAGCGGGTATAGTCTGACTAATATATAACTTAATGAATAGAGTGGGATGGTTTACAGTTGAAGTGTTTTTTTTCCCTAAAATTAAGAACTTCAGGACTTTTCTTGTGAGTGTTATAGTCAGATTTCCTTTTAAAAAAAAAAAAAGTAACCATCTTCACTCACTTATTTCAATGATTATTTTAAACTTTTGCCGAGTCCCCAGTACTACCAGATTGCACCCACTCCACCACCTGCCCATGTCATTCTGAGAATATAGCTTTGCCTTCTGTTTTGCAGAGTAAGAAAGAACCAATTTGTGAAAACCAACTCAGGCTCCAACCCCTGAAACACAAACTTACCTGTATCCTAACTCATCCTTAGCTTCTTATATTTATTTAGTGACATTCAGTCTTGTCCAAGGTTATTTCTACCTCTTGCAGTCTAGTTGTTATCACTTGCTATCAGTTCCCTCCTCCTGAGGGACCTCATTCCATCTACTGTTCTTTTTCTCTCTTGTATTTGAAGTCTTCTTCTCTCCATTGGTTTACAGCTTCACCACTTACTAACTGTGTTACTTTGAGGAATTACTTAACCCTTCATAGTCCTGCTTTCATAATTTCCTTATTTGTAAAATGAGGACATCAGGAAAAACTATTTTGCAGGATTGATCTAAAGACTAGAGATATGGTATACAAGGTTCTTTGTATAGTGCCCAGCACCTTGTAAGAGGCAATATTATCCTGTGACACACACTCCCACCAATTCCCTAATTTTCTGCTACCTTTCAAAGCCAAGCTTCTAGAAAAAGTAGTTTACATTCAGAATTTCTGCTACTTCACTACCCATTCACTCCTCACCTGCTGAAGTCTACTTCATTACCTTTCTGCTGAGGCTGCATTGGGTAAAGGTCCTCAATGACTTTCTAACCGACACAAACTTTCCTTTCTTTTTAATCTTATTTGACGTCCCAGAGACATTGTACCTACTCTCTAAAACTCTTCCTACCCTTGGTTTCCATAATACTACTCTCTTCTGGCAATGCTTTTACCTCCTTTTGTTTTCCTTTTTAAGCAGATTTCATATTTGGTTCTCCATTCTTTCACCACATATACTCACTCTGATGTTATCATCCCTAGCCATATATCTAGCCCCAGTCTCACTCCTGAGTTTTAGACTGCACTATCCACTACAATAGCCACTAGCCACATGTGGCAATTGAGCACTTGAAATGTGGTAAGACAGAATTGAGATGTCCCCTAAGTGTAAAATACATACTGGGTTTTCAAGACACAGCATGAAGAAAGAATGTAAAACATCTTGCTAATGTTTAAATTGATTGTACTTTTATATGATAATATTTAATATGTATTAGTTTAAATAAAAGACATTATTAAAAATTAATTCAACCTTTTTTTTTTACTTTTCTAACATGACAATGGGAAAATTTTAAATAACATATGTAGCTCACATTATATTTCTATTTGACAGTGCTGGTCTAGAGCCACATCTATCAACAGTATACCTCTACTAGAATTCCTACAAATACCACAAATTTTGTATATCACAAACCTAACTCCTTCTCTCCAACCCCTCACACACAATTACATGAGTATTGAGCTTTCCTTGTGTTCTATATTCAGTGAATGGTACCACCATCTGCTGGACAAGCTATAACTGCATTTACATAATCTCTTCCCTTGCCTATTGTATCTCTATATGTGTCTATAGAACTTATGATCATTCTGACTACTATTTCCCTCATCAGATTATAAGCTAATTCATTATATTAACTCATCAGATTATAAAATTAAACATAAGGGAATGTGTTTTTAACTGTTTCTACATTGTATAGCTAGATTATTAGTATATTGTAAATGCTGAGTAAATATTTTGAATTAATAAATGAAAGGTGATATGTTTTCTCTCTTTTTTTGTAATAGCCTTATTCTGATCATGGAGTTCAAGCAACATATCACCAGGTTTATGCTCCAAGTGCCATCAGTATGCCTGCGCCTGTGATGCAGCCTGAACCAATTAAAGTAAGAAGTTTGTTTTGACTTTTTACTCTGTATTTCTTCCATTGTATTTCAAGTTTTCCAACTTTCTCTTCTAGAAAGGAACAACTTTGGATATTTACGTCATATTTGTGATCAGAAGTACAGAATTAGCAAATTCTTTCGTGTGAAGGAAACATAACTCTAAATTAACTATAATGGTCATTTTTTTATTTGTTGTGGTAACATATGCAACTTAAAATTTTTCTATTTCAACCATTGTTAAGTGTGCAATTCAGTGGCATTAATTACTTTCACAATGCTATGCAACTATCACCATTGTTTCCAAACATTTTCCTCACCCCAGGTTGAAACTCTGCACCCATTAAGCAAAAACTCCTCCTTCGTGCTTCTTCCCAACCCCTAGTCCCTGGTAACCTGTAATCTATATTCTATCTATATGAATTTGCCTATTCTAGATATTTAATATACAGTAGTCTGATTTTTATTATCTACGTTGATGACATGTGACATTTATGGGGAGATGAAAACAATTAATGATCTCCTCTTCCAGTTTGGGAATCATATTCATGCCTTCTTAGTCAGATTCAGGCCAAAGAATGATAATCTAGTTATACCCATGTATATCCTCAATATATTTTGACTATCTACTATGTAGCAGGGAATTCTTCCTATTCCCTCATGAACAAGTTTCTTAGTGAAACTCTTGCATCATCCCTTTAAGGAAATGAACTTTATCTACAGTAAAGAGCAACTGTTGAGATGGTAATATGAATTCTGTATACAGTGTACTTTGGTGAGGAAGATAGGCATGGTCTTTGCATTAAAATAATGGATATTAGCTATTTCACACTCATATTTATGTTCTGGCCCATCCTATGCGTTGAACTCAATACCAAGACAGTCTACTTTAAGGAACCTCCCGATCTTCTCGTGTCCCTTCACCCCATTACCACTCACCGCCATTACCACTCACTGCATCCCTTCATTGACTTTACCACTATACACCAAACATGAAATAAAACAATAATTTTGACATATTGTCAAAACCTATAGTGTTACTAAACATTACTTATAGAGGCTTCATTTTTAGTATTGTTAGAATATCTAAAACAAACTTCTTCTGTCATTAACATTTACTCCAAATATACTTCTGCAGAAATGGCTGATATTGCTGTGCCATATTATGTAAGTGATAGTTATTTTCAGTTACTGAGAGAGAGCTGTATCACAAGTGATGGAAATTGTATAATTTATACAATTATACAAACTGAATATTTTGAATAGAGGATGGAGTGGTGGGTGGTATTTGGATAGGAGAAATTTCCAAATGATGTTAATGTTAAACGTTCTTAAAATTTAATTCTTCTAGCTTAAGAGTATATATTTCTCTAAATTTTCTTAGATCTGTGATTAGGTAACATCAGAAATTGTACGGAGAAACTGGTATCTTACTCTTCAATATAGTCATATAAAGATTACCAATTCTGGCCAAGTGTGGTGGGGCATACCTGTAATCCCAGCACTTTGGGAGGCCAAGGTAGGAGGATTGCTTGAAGCCAGGAGTTTGAGACCATAGTGAGACCATGCCTCTACAAAATAAAAATTTTAAAAACTAGCCAAGCATGGTGGTGCACCCCTATAGTGCTAACTACTCAGGAGGCTGAGGCAGGCTGATCACTTGAGCCCAAAGTTTCAAGGTTACAGTGAGCTATGATCACGCCATTGCATTCTAGTCTGGGCAACAGAGTGGGACCATGTAGATCTCTAAAATTAAAAAATAATAATAATTACCAATTCCTCTTTTGTTAGAGACAAAAAAAATAGACTTCCAAAGTCAAAACTGAAACACAAGACAATTATGTAGAATTTTGTTTTTCTCATTTTTACTTTTTAAGGTTAAATGTTCTATGCATTTTATACTCAATATTTTTCTTTAGGTGATTTAGTGACCCTCAATACAAAATGATGCCCCACTCAGAGACAGAAACTCCAAAACCACTTCTGTAGTTTTCTAGAACTGTATAATGCTGTAGAAATGCTTTAATATGCATGTATTACTATGTGGCAAATTATCTATTTTTATTTATAGTGCATTTGTATTATAACATGGAAATCTTAATATACAAATGTTGTTCTACATTACAAAACAATCTTTTTCTAGAACATATTACTAATATTAAAATATTAGTGAATGACATTTGAAACATTAGCCTTTTTTTACTTCCAATGCAAATTTTCTCTAGTACCAAAAATCTTGGTGACTTTTAAAATAGAAAGGTGGAAATATTCTTTGGAAGAGTTGTTGTTTTTATAAGTGTAAAACTCATTTTTAAAACTCTAATGATTACAACTTTATGAATGTTAATCGAGGATATCCCAAAGTAGGAATTTCAGATGTCAAAACTATCTTGAAGCAACAAATCTATTCCATAAAATAGAAACCTTATGCAGAGTTCGAAGCACAAGTCTAACTGCTGTGAAGTACTGTTTACCAGAAATTACTCATTGACTGTAAGCCACAGCTTACATACTCTGTCAAATCAAATACAAAAACGAGTAAATACAAAACAGACCAATATAGAGGTAACTAGATAAATATGATACTAATTAGGGCCATCATTCCCTAATTCAGCAGTAACATCTCACACAGAAACAAGTTTTAGGCCACGTGTGGTAACTCACACCTGAACCCCAGCACTTTGGGAGGCCAAGGCGGGAGGATCACTTGAGCCAGGAGTTTGAGGCCAGCCTGGCAATATGGCGAGACCCCATCTGTAATTTTGAAAAAGAAAAAAAAGAGAATTAAGTTTTAAAGTCAAAAAAAGCAAAACCACATAACGTCAAAATTATCCCACTGAATTAGACTAGGAAGGAACAAAAGGGAAATCTGTATTTCTGGGTATATGAACTATTATATTTCTAAGATAAATATCAAATCCCAAGGTATGAAGGGTATGAGTGGAGAATTCTAAAGTGTTTCGGTTTTCTTACAGTGTTTTTACATTTTTGCATTAATATAAGTATCTAATAAAATTGTTCTCATATGGATTAAATTCAATGTCTATTTTATTTAACTCCCATGTCTACTAACAATCGATGAAAACATACAGCTATTAAGGATCATATTTAACCACTTGCCCAGGCTATAAGGAATTTCTTCTAGTTAAAGGACTGATTGGACTTAAATGAAAAACACAAGTAGTGGTCTACAAAGTGTGATTCAGAAATAAATTGGAGAGGGATCTGAACTACTACCACTATCTGCTTCTAGTTCAGAGGCCCGGAGCGTGCACTTACCTAAAAATTAGCAACTATCTCTACTTCACAAAAAGATTCCACTACCAGTATCTTTTTCCCAACCATTTCCTCATTTGAGTATCATTAATACTTCTTGTAAATCAATTTAGAGACTAAAATTGTGTTGTATTCTGAAAAACCTAGGAAGGACAAGTATAAAGCAATGTAATCTAGAGAGCAGAGGCAGGAAAAGCTGGTGCTTTGTAGCTCTGAATATATAAGGAGGGTATAAATTTTCATGTATGCTATACATAGTCAAACAATAGACAGCCTCAGATTCTCTAGAATAAGTTTTTTACTCATAAAGAATGAAGCAGGAGGAGCAATAAATGCTCATCCACTTAGACATTAGAAATTGTGTAGGTTCTGTGTCCACCAAGCCTCTTTTTTGATGTAAATCTAAAAGAGGGGACATAGCACAGTAAGGAGAATCAAGTGTTTGTGACACCAGTTCTAATTGTCATGGGTAGATCCCCATTCAAGGATGAGTAAACAGAAAAGTATATATTTATATTATATGGATTCTGTGAAAAAAATTGAATATGGCACTACATTGAAGGCAAGGATGAATAGTATAAATATGTATATATGTATAAGAACATATGTATGAGAGGAAATTAAATATAATTTTTAAGATATATCCCATATTCTCAGTAATAGATCTTTTAAAAACAATTGCAAACTGAAAAATAGGAAAAATGAAATGGTTGCTGGCTAGTGTAAGAAAATACTGTCCAAAAACTATTGCCATGATGGAAAGAATCATATTTGCCTTTGTCATAATGGGCCAGTAGTCACATAAGAAAATGAAATCCTTGATAGAGAAGGATATTTTTAATTCTTCCAGAATGTAAAAGACAATAACATGAAAGATGAAATGATGAGATAAAATGCTAGAATAGAGAGAGCAGAGAGACAGGTCCAACCAAAAAATAGTAATTCTCAAGAAAAGAATACAGAATAAATGGAACGAAAAGAATGTGCAGAAATTTTAACAGCAAAACAAAAACAAAAACACTGTGACTTGAATTTACAAATCAAAAAAGAATTCATCATGCCTCAAGCAAAATTAATGAGAGGCAACCCATGCATAGATATCCTGGCAGTTATCTTTCCCCCATCATCCCATCTCATCAAATGTCCTTGGCCTTTTTAACCTGTTTTTTAACATTTTACTTTAAAATAATTTTACACTTACAGAAAGGTTGTAAAAATAATACATAGAGTTCATGTATCTCTTCACTCAACTTCTAATTTTAACAGCTTACATAATCGAAACAATTAGCAAAACCAAGAAATTAGCATTCATAAAGTACTATTAAGTAAACTACAGACCTATTAAGTAAAGTATAAACTTCACCATTTTCTTCACTTATGTTCTTTTTCTGTTCTAGGATCTAATCTAAGATCCTACATTAATTTGTCATGTCTCCTTATTCTCTACCAATCTGTGGCATTTACATAGTCTTTTATTGTCTTTCATGACCTTGATTCTTTTTTAAAAAACTGATTATTTTGTAGAACACTCTTCACTTTGAGTTTGGCCTATGTTTTCTCTTAATTAGATAAAGGTTATGAATTTGGGACAATAATATCACAGAGGTGATATGCCCTTATCAGTGTGTCATATCAGGGGATATGAGATGCCAATATGTCTAATTACTGGCAGTGTTAACTTTGATCACTTTAAGCTTAAAAAGTAACTTGCCCACAGTAGCATAGTTGAGTAAGGGGCAGATCCAGGATTCTAATCCAAGCATGCTTTCTACCATGGAGAAAAAGTTAGCTGGTCTCTTAAATCCTCGCAGTGAAGATCCCTGACAAACCATGCACAAAGAACTTCCCATTAGGATTTTAGTGCGTCCCTCTTAACTATGAACATGCAGCCCGTTAGAAGAAAACCTCTAGAGTGAGAGAACAAAATAAACAGAAAAAAAGAAATTCATAAGAAACATACAATGCAGGGAGCAGAAGAAAATGTCAAAGAAACTACAATTAATATCCTCTCCGGAATAGGCAAAAACTAATGAGAAGTGGTACATGCATAGACAGCCTGATACTTTTTCTCTCAAACATCTGTCCTTTTAATTTGTTTAGCCTTGCATTTTGAAATAATTTCAGATTTACTGAGAAGTTATAGAAATAATAGAGTTTCTGTATATCCTTCACCTACTTCATCCTTTGGCTAGAGGGCACTGGCACAGGAAATGAACATCAGTACAGTCCTCTAAACTATACACCTTATTCTAAAATGTCACTAGTTTTTTCACTAATGTGATAACTGAAATAAATTATGTATGAGTTAAATATTAAAGGCAAAAGTTTTCAGAAAGTAGCATCAAAAAAGACTGAGGTGAATAATAATAGAGAAAAGATAAAATTAGATTAATCCAAGAAGTCCAATATTTTTTAAATTGGAGAAAGAGGAATAGAGAAAATCATTTGGAGGAAATTATCAATAAATTAATACAAGAAACTTAAGGACAAGAGCCTCTAAATTGAAAGTCTCTAAACTGAAACTCCTAGAAACTTAAGGACAAGAGTCTCTAAATTGAAAGGGCCTACCAACTACTTGCCACGATTACTGCAAAAGACTCACACTAAGGCCAGTTATTTCAGAATGGCAGGAATAATAGAAAAAAATTCAGAATGGTAGGAATAATAGAAAAATTCCAAAAGCTTCTAAAGAGAGAAAATAGATCACATTTCCCCTTGATCTTATCCATTTTTTAAAATAAATTTTACAATAACTTTTACCTCAAATGTATCATATAACCTGGAAATAATTACGTCTCAATGGTTCACTTTGTAAGAATGTTTAGTGTATTTTTTGCAGTAATTTTCTGCTTTCTTTTTCATCTTGCAGACTTTAAATAGAATTCTATCAATTTCAGTTAGTTTCTTTGTGTACAACTAAATCAGATAAAATACATTGAGATAAAATTCCATTCCATACATTTTCTTTGCCATTCTTTCTTAAGAACTTTAGACCTTAGGTATATCATTCAAGAACCAGTGTTATTAAAGAGCGTTGTATTTTTTGTTTATATTTAAACTTCAAAATATAACAAATTTAAAAGTATTTGTACATTGCAGAACACTTTATCTTTGCAGAATAAATTCTTTCTGCAATGAGATATTCCTAACCCAAACTGTAGTAGCTCTTCATTGCAATGTGAAAGTAGCTGCCTATTTCTTCTTGTAAACCTTTAAGGAAGAGTTCTTCATGTCATCCTGGAAACTTAAACCAAGGTTTATTTAAAGGCCTCCTCATTCAACTTTAAAGTTTGGTCAAATAATTTTTACTTAAAAAATATTTATAGGATATCTCTTCTGTTCCATACTGTCAATTTTGTCTTATTCATATAATGCTTATATGAGCTAGAGATTACTTCAGTTCCCTTTATTTTCACTTCCTATATTGACTTTTGGTAAGTTTTTTTTCTCATTTTTGAATGCTGCTCCTTAAGTAAGTTTCTTAAAAATAAGGAACAGAAATAAAAAATCAGATCAGTGTGTTTATCCTTCTAATCTGAAAAAAAAAATGTATCTGTTTAATTGGAGGATGATATTACAACTATAGCTAAAATAGGCTAGGCACAGTGGCCCATGCCTGTAATCTCGGCACTGTGGGACGCCAAGGTGGGCAGATCATTTGAGGCCAGGAGTTCGAGACCAGCCTGACCAATGCAGTGAAACCCTGCATCTACTAAAAATACAAAAAAAAATTAGCTGGGCGTGCTGGTGCATGCCTGTAATACCAGCAACCCGGGAGGCTGAGGCATGAGAATCACTTGAACCCAGGAGGCAGAGGTTTCAGTAAACCAATATCATGCCACTGCACTCCATCCTGGGTGACAGAGCAAAACTGTCTCAAAAAAAAAAAAAAAAAAAAAAAACAGCTAAAATAAAACTTTACTTAAGGATTTAAGTTATTATTGCCATTTCTGTTACATATTGCTACATACTGTCAAATATGGCAGAATCTTCATGTATTATGGGCCATTAGTTAACTATAAATCACATAAATAAGTTGCCCTTCACATAGAAATAACATATGGGTTCTACCATATGACAAGCCTTAAGTAAGAGCTCATCCTCAGTAGTTCATCAAACGTCCATTGAGCATGACAATTGAAGAATAATTTTGCAGTGCTATAAATACAATTAATAAGACCTTACCCTCAAGATAACTTTCAGCTTTCTTCATGACCTGAGCCCATAATTTTCTTGTAACTTTAACTGTTACTTTAGAATTGTCATTGGCTATTTCCTTTAAATATGGCAAAATTCAGTTGTACTTTTTATTGAAACTGGCAGGACCTAAGTTAAATTATCTTGTTTTGGAAACAAGTAAAAGGAATAAATGAGGGAAATATCAATAGATCTTCTCTAGGATATCAGGTTAAGTTATAAGTACCATAATGTGCATTTCTAAAAATTCTTATGTGAACATTTGTGACTCAAAGGTATCACTTTTCTATTTTGAGATGAATAAATACTATTAGTCAGCAACAAGGCAAGGATGTCCCCTCACCATTTTTTTTTCAACTAACAGTAAAACACAGAATAAATACAGATTTAACTTAACCATGGTAGCAAGTGCACAAATACTTATCTTCCTAAATATCTAAACATATGTCTAGTTAATCTTGTTCTTTTAGTCTCAAAAGCACTAGTGTTTTATAGCTTCTTTCTCTCAAGGTTTCTATTAAACTTGTTATTTCTGATTTGTATTTTCATTTAATTAAAGTGAATCCAATATATTTAAGTCTGGTAATAAATTATTCCCACATTATAAAGTTGTCTTAGTTCAGGCTGCTATAACAGCTATATCATAGACTGGGTAGCTTATGCAACAAACATTTATTTCTCAAAGTTTTGGAGACAAAAAGGTTGGAAAGTCCAACACTGAGGTGCTGGGAGGTCTATTATCTGTTAAGGACTGACTTTCTGGTTTGCTGATGTCTGTCTTCTCATTTCTGCAAGGTGAAAAGCAGAGAGAGCAGAAGCAAGCTCTTTCCTGTCTCGTCTTACAAGGGCAGTAATCCCATTCATGAGAGCCCACCCTCATGACCTAATTACCTCCCAAAGATCCCGCCTCCAAATGCCATCACACTGGGGACTGGGCTTTAACATATGAATGTGGCTGGGACACAAACATTCAGTCCATAGCAAGAATATGTTCACCCTATGCTCTTAAAGCACCTTATTAAGGTTTCCTTTCATAGTATATCAGAAGTTCTCAGCCTCAAAATTTCTTTCCAGCCTAGAAAGGTTAAACCAGGGGTCACAAAAGGGCCCAATAGTAAATGTTTTCAGTTTTACAGGCTTAAATACATAGTTGCTATCAAAACTACCCAGCTCTGCCATTGTAGCATGAAAGTAGCCATAGACATAACAGAAACAATGAGTAAGGCTGTGTTCCAGTAAAACTTAATCTATAAAACAGGTGATGAGCCAGATTTGACCTGCTGTCCATAGTTTTATGACCCTTGAGTTAATCCATTAACAGGTTAATGTATCCTCTTAAAGTATAATATGAAATATAGCATAAATTCATTTGTTATAATTTCATTTTTAATTATATCTTTTAAATCTACTTTTTAGTTTAACATGGATTATCTGACCCTGAGCCTCTGGGCTGTTTTGATATTTACATTTGCCATAAGCCCTTCCTAGCCAAAATACTTAAGTAGGGGGAAAGTGTAAGTAAAAGGTAATTTGAGATATTCATTCATTCCTGTGTAAGGATGAGGATTGATTGATACAGTATTCTGAGTAAATCCTACACTTCTTTTATAGGGAAAAATCTTACTGTTTTATTTTCATATCCAATTATGGTTTTCCATTCTTAGTTTGAGCACTTACTTTCCTTGCATTCTGAGTCTATCATTCCTTCTAACTGAACATTCTTTTCTCCTTTTACCTAATGTTTTTTCTTTTCCCTTAGAACCTAGACTACATGGATAGGCAGTGTACTTTTCATGACATAAAATTCAACTTATGACACCTTAATCTCTTACAGAATAGTTTTTTAAACATTCTTTAGATAACATCTTCCTCTACTTTCAGGACATATGATGAGAGCAGGTAGCAGGATTTTGTATTCTACACATCATTAATATTTTTAATTTATCTGTCTTAGAAAGGTGTGGGGAGGAATATAGGGGTATCTTTTTTATTCCATATGAAATTATTACATATGAAATTATTTCTTCAATATTGCAATCTAGTCAAACTACTCATCTTAAGATAATTACCAAGATATATTTGACAGCTTCTTATTAGCCAAATCCCAAGGGTCTTGTGCTAGTCCATGCCCCCTTAAATTTTATTTAATTCAATACTGTCACCTAGCCTGTCCTCAACTTTTATTATTCCTAAGATGTGACTCTCTTTGCCTTCAGTTTGATCTTTCAATGTCTCTTTAAGAAATATATTTCTTCATCTCTTATCAACTACCTTAATTATAGCACAATTCTCTTTGTCCTCTAAACTGTCTTCCTAAGGGAGTTTTCTAAGTCCATTGTTGTAAAAGAAGTCAAAAACAGTCTTGTATGATCAGAACCCTTCTACCAGACTGTCTAATGTCAATTTGGCACTGCGTCTTCTATGTCTTCTTCATCATTGTCTGGTACTAGTTCAGAAGCAGTCATCTCCATCAAGTTGTCTTTTGTAAATTCCTCTGGTGTAGTGTCTATTAGCTCTTTAATTTTTCTTAAATCTGTATCTTGAAACCATTCAATCCTCCACCATTTTTGCCATATCCATAATCTCTTTCATGATTTCCTTGATTGACTTTGTTGTAAATCCTGTGAAGTTAGGTACAACATCTAGACACAGTTTTCTCCAGTAGGAATTTATTATTTCAGGCTTGATAGTTTTCACAGCTTTTTCTATAACAATGGCATCTTCAATGCTGTAATCCCTCAGACTTGCATGATGTTCTCTCTTTTGGGGTTCTCTTGCATAGCATTAACAATTCTCTCCATAGAATATCATGTGTAATGCACCTTAGAGGTCCTTATGACCCTCTGTGGTTGAATTAGAGGCATTGTGCTTAGGGACAAGTAGATCACTTTGATGCCTTCAATGCAAAAGTCTGGCATCTGGTGTTTATGTTTTCCCTTCAAGACTCAGTTATTAGCAGCTTTATGGATAAGGGCAGTACTGATCATAAACCTGACTGCATTTGCACAAAACACTAGAGTTAGCCTCTCCCTTCCTGCCTTAAATCCTAGTGCTTGCTTCTCTTCCTTATTAATAAAGTCTTTTGTGGGTTTGTGTTTTTTTTTGTTTTTGTTTTTGTTTTTGTTTTTTTGACTAAGGCACTTCTGCCTGCATTAAAAACCTATTTAGGCAGATATCCTTTTTCTTCAGTGATTTTCGTAATGGCATCTTGGAACTCATCTGCTGCCTTTTGGAAGCTGTTTCTCCTGTTATCTTGACATTTTTTAAGCCAAACCTCTTTCTAAAATTATCAAACCACCTTTTAGAGGCATTACATTATCCAGCTTTAGATCCTTCACCTTCCTTTTGCTTTAAGTTATCATATAATGACTTTGCTTTTTCTCGAATCATATTAGAGTCTATAGGTATGCCTTTCTTACCATAGCAATCCCACATCCACATAAAATCTGCATTTTTCAATACAAGATCAAAAGGTATTATTTTGCAAAAAGTGCAAGGTGTTTGTGCCTACTGGCATACTTGCAGCAATGCCTTCATGAATTTCCTTTTTTTTTTTTTTTTTTTTTTTTTTTTTGCCGTGGTCCTTAACACTGGATTCATTTGTCTTGAAATGGTGGGCACCCTCAGCTGCAGATCTCAATCTGCAGTATATATCAAGCAATTCAACTTTTTCTTGTATTGTCATGACTTTGCTTCTTGGGAGCACTTCCTGCATCACTAGTGGCATTTCATAAGGGTTCTATGGTGTTATTCAAGGTTTACAGTATTGCACTAAACACGAGAAATATGCGAAAAGTGAGAGAGATTAAATTTTACTTTGACATGCTATTTACTGGAGAGGTGAACTGCTCACACAGAGATGATTGTCATCACACGGTATTTTGGGCAGACACAACACTTGAGCTCACCATTTGAGCTTACTGCAACAGAACAGGAAATGGCTGTGAAATTTTTACAGTAGTATAGTATGTACTACAGTAAATTTTATGAAGTTATGATATAGTGCTGCATCTTTACATTTGTTTACATTTCTCTCAACCGCAAATGGCACCATGTCTGTGTCTGTGTGTAGAAGTTTTGATAAATTTCAACTTTTTATTAAATATTTGTGTATATTTTATGGTAGTAAATGATAGAATGACCCTACATATATTTTATGCACTCATGACATGCCTAACTTTAAAAGTGCCTTATTAACTTTTTCAATATTTCTGGGCAGTAAAGCTCATCTGTGAGTTTTTTCAAATTGTTGCAAATCTCCAAAGAATTTTCTGATATATTTACTGAAAAAACTTCACATGTAAGTGACCAGGCGCAGTGGCTCATGCCTGTAATTCCAGCACTTTGGGAGGCCAAGGCAGGGGAATCACTTGAGGCCAGGAGTTCAAGACCATCCTGGCCAACATGGCAAAACCCTGTCTCTACTAAAAATACAAAAATTAGCCAGGAATGGTTGTACATGACTGTAATCCCAACTACTCAGGTGGCTGAGGCATGATAATCGCTTGAGCCCAGGAGGCAGAGGTTGCAGTGAGCTGAGATCATGCCACTGCACTCCAGCCTGGGCAAAAGAGTGAGATACTGTCTCAGACAAAAAAAAAAAAAAAAAAAAAACCTTCACACATATTTATTAAGTGCACCCATGCAGTTCAAACCCATGTTGTTCAAGGATCAGCTGTATTAATTTCTCTCTCCACTGCCAAAACCCTTTTCAAAGCTCTATTACTGCCTAATGAGAATACTATATATTTATTTTCTTTTGTTTTTTTTGAGACAGAGTCTCACACTGTCGCCTAGGCTGGAGTGCAGTGGAGCGATCTTGACTCACTGCAAGCTCTGCCTCCCAGGTTCGAGTGATTCTCCTGCCTTCGCCTCCTAAGTAGTTGGGACTGCAGGCGCATGCCACCATGCCCAGCTAATTTTTGTATTTTTAGTAGAGACAGGGTTTCACCATATTGGCCGGGCTAGTCTCGAACTCCTAACCTCAGGTGATCCACCCACCTCGGCCTCCCAAATTGCTGGGATTACAGTCATGAGCCACGGCGCCCAGCCCGGGATTACTATATATTTCTTCAAGACTTCTACATCTTCACTTTCCATCTTTTAGTCATGCATAAAATCTGAATTTAGTTTTTTATCTGACATTAATTTTTCCCCTGTTATCACTCTTATCAACTTTTAGTGACACTCTTACCATTAAATATTACATTCTCTGGCCGGGAGCAGTGGCTCATGCCTGTAATCCCAGCACTTTGGGAGGCCTAGGTGGGTGGATCACCTGAGGTCAGGAGTTCGATACTAACCTGAGCAACACAGTGAAACCCCATCTCTACTAAAAATTCAAAAATTAGCCAGGCATGGTGGCATGCACCTGTAGTCCCAGCTACTCACAAGGCTGAGACAGGAGAATTGCTTGAGCCCAGGAGGCGGAGGTTGCAGTGAGCTGAGATCATGCCACTGCACTCCAGCCTGGGTGACAGAGTGAGACATGTTCTCTCATTTTCCCATATTTATCAACCTAAATTATTCATATATGAATATACTGAAGTTAGCACTGCTCCTTGTTCTCTCTAGCACATTGAGGCTTTAACCAAGTAATTTCACATACATAAAACGGTTTGACTGCATGTATCTCTATTTTCTCCTGAGAGGACCAGTATATACCAGGTTACAGCCAATAACCTCTAAGTAGTTAACTACGTATGAATGGCTGTGTATTATCATAGTAGATCTAGTCATTCAACAAATGCTTACTGAGCACCTACCTTGTGCTTGCCATTATTCTAGACACTGGGAATACAGTTACGAACATTAGTAAATGGTACTGGACGGTATTAAACAGGCCAGGGAAATCTAGGCCAGTCTGTAGAGTTTGGTTTTAGCAAACCCAACAAATTTGAGCCACTAGAGCCATGCTGTCTCCAATATGGTACCCACTAGCCACATGAGGCTATTGAATTTCAATTTTAAATTAATTTAAATTAAATTAAAAATTCAGTTCCTGAGTTGCAACTAACCACATTTCAAGTGCTAAACAGCCACATGGAACTAGTGGCCACCATACTTAATAGTGTAATCGTAAAACATTCCCATCAACGTGGGCCATTCTATTGGACAGCGCTGCTCTAGAGATAGTGGAACAAATATGGAAATTTTTGAGCCTATTCAAAATTTAAAATATGTCTTAGGACAGCATGATTCCCTAAATTAGAAGCTGGCCTAGGCCCAAATTGCCAAAAAGGTAGTAGTAACTAGGTTGATTCTTTGACCCAAACTAGTATTAACAACAACAAAAAAAAAATCCCAGGATGACACAGGTATATGGAATTCTTCTGAATTACACAGCATAAGTACCTGTATGCCTGTCCTACTTATGCCCACTTAAAGGATACTTTTGGGTTTTGGACAACTTTCTTTTTTTTTTTTTTTTTTTTTGAGACGGAGTCTTGCTCTGTCACCCAGGCTGGAGTGCAGTGGCACAATCTCGGCTCACTGCAAGCTCTGCCTCCCGGGTTCATGCCATTCTCCTGCCTCAGCCTCCTGAGTAGCTGGGACTACAGGCGCCCGCCACCACGCCCGGCTAATTTTTTTTGTATTTTTAGTAGAAACGGGTTTTCACTGCATTAGCCAGGATGGTCTTGATCTCCTGACCTCGTGATCCACCCGCCTTGGCCTCCCAAAGTGCTGGGATTACAGGCGTGAGCCACTGCGCCCTGCCAGGGTTTGGGGCAGCTTTCTAAATAACCTCCTGCAAAAAACACTATTCCCCTTTTAAAAACAAGTTTTTAAGACACACCTAATAGAAGGAAATGTTGTAACTCGTAATCTGTGCTGACCCATCCCTCATTTTATTTACTAAACATTTATACTGTAACACTAGACTAGAGATTGTCAAATACAGATTCTAAGCTCTCACAGAGCAGGGACAAGCTTTTCCTGAGTTCTGGAGCCCTCCTAATTGCTAGCCCCTCACTTTGTAACATTCTAATTTAATTTGTACCAAGGTTCTGCAAATATTTAGTGAATGTTGATTGATGGTCTGCACTCATCTGTTCTAACTTGTGTGTGTGTGTGTGTGTGTGTTTTTTTCCATTCAGTCTTCCTGATCTATATTTTCTCTTTACTTAACAGACAGTGTGGAGCATTCATTATTAAGACAATTGGGCAGCTCTAGTCCAGCTCAACTGATTTCTTGTCCAATGATCCTTGTGTGGCCGAGATCCAGCTTCAACGAACCAGCTAGAAGCTGCGCGTTGTGAAACTTAGTGTTAATACCTCACCATACTCAGTTATTCCACTATAAACTGTCTAAATTTGATGAAATTTGCTTTTTCAGCTGTTCTACAAAATTATTTAGGTAGATGTGGCATGTTGGTTTTTTATGTGCTAATCTAACTGTAATGACCTTTTCTACAACATGTTTTATCCATTCCATAAATAATAACCACATTGGGAATAGTGAGGTGTCTTTTATTTTCTCTGCTTTGTGTTATTTTTTCTTAACAAACTATTAGATGTTATGTTTCATATTATTTGATATTTATTTTCATATTTAGGATAAGAATCATTTTTAATTATAATACTTTTAATACTTTCATATATTTTACAACAGTATACTATTTAATCTTAATGACTTAATTCTATTTTTGCTTTGCTGTTTTGTCATTTAATATGCTTTTGTCTAATTTTTCATTCATTTGTTACTGTTACTCCTTATTTAATTTTGCGTCTGCCATGGTTTTCAGAATCTGAATAGTATTTATACTTCTTTTTTTATAACATTTTCCAAATATTAGAAATACCATCAACATGATCAATATTCTTGCCTTTTCATATAATTTGACCATATTAAATTTTTTCTTCAATGTTTGAGACAACATTGAAATATTCCTATAACATAACTTATTTGGTATCAAATTTTATAAAATATGGATCCACCTTTGGAATTTTGATAAAAGAAGGGTTCATCTCTGACATGATCCCATAACATTGACTGAAATTCCACCAAATTAATGTTCTTTGAATGCTTTAATCCTTAAACCTTTTCTTCTTATATGCAACCAATATATTCAATTATATATGTGATTAATTTTTAAAAGGACAATTGTTTTCATAAAATGCAAAACTATTTTTTACACCAAAGGAAAATTTAGATCCTGATTCTAAATAAAATTTTATAGTAAAAATTGGAAAATAGATGGGAGGGGGAGTCATTCATTGTTCAAAAGGTACAGAACAAATCATAGGGGTTTTTAATCTCTAAAATTTCTACAGTAGTACAGGAAATATTCCTCTTTACATTCATTTGCAGTTCTTTCACTGACCTCCTAATTTTAGGTGGAGGGGGCAGGGGAGCCATAAAAGTTGATATTCCCCTAATAAATCTATCTCTTTCCTCTCCTGTTTCAACCCCAAATGTATTTCATGCTCAGCAGCAGAAGAAGAAATAATAGGATATAGATCACAAAGGTTTTTCTGGTGAGTCAAATAGGGTGTTTTCTTTTGAAACCGTAATGAATATGTTTGCCATCAAATGGTTTCATGAGAACAGTAGAACCTTATGAATGTATACTAGCATACAAGGATCTCAAGTACATTAATTATTCTCAGTTTTAGGAATGTAAATAGATTAAGTCCCACAATGAAATTTCAAAAGTTTTTGTTCTGTAAGTAAAAAATTACTAACCACTGATGTTCGAGATTTTCTTTTAATAGCACTATCCTTGAGAACCAAAAAGTTTATGTTTTGATTTTCAAATGTTAAACAAGATGCTAAACAAATCCTGGACTGTTAATAAAAATTAATGATGTATTATTGGATAAGGAATTTTGATAATAATTGATACCCAAGTTTGTTTCTTCCACAGCTATATAGATTATATGCATACACATTTATACATTTATATACATATATAAACACATATATAATTTATACATATGCACTTTCTTAGAATTTAGCTTTGATAAGCTAATAAAAATTTTGAAGTTTGACAATTGACTAAATGGAGGATATCATTCAGCCTTCTTCATGGCCTAGCTTAATAGCCCAAACATGTTACTTTTTTTTTTAAGAGACAGTCTTGCTCTGGGGCCCAGGCTGGAATGCAGTTATGTGATCATGGCTCACTGTGACCTCAAACTCCTGGGCTCAAGCCATCCTTTCACCTCAGCCTCCCTAGTAGCTAGGATTACAGGTATGTACCACCACACCCAGGTAATGTTTTATTTTTTGTAGAGACAGGGTCTTACTAGGTTCCCCAAGCTGGTCTCGAACTCCTGGGTTCAAGTGATCCTCCTACTTTGGCCATCCAAAGTGCTGAGATTACAGGTGTGAGCCATTGTACCCGGCCCCACACATGTTACTTCTAAAAACAGATAGATTGAGAGAACAAAAATTCTCCTTACGTATACTAAGTAAAGCCCATTTTATTTCTTTCTGCTTTGTAGTATATCTATAATAGATAATTTTGAAAATTAAGGTTTTACTTAGGACCCATTTCAAAAGGCCAATCTGAAGAAATTATCTGAAATTCACTGGATGTTAAAATAAAATGGATAATACAGATATTAGTACATGTACCAAAATCACACGGTAATAACTTCGCAGCCTGTTTTCCAAAAGTCTCTAATACAATCAGAGATAGGAGATGGTACCATGTCAAAAGACAAAGAATCTTGGGAAATTAGGCTTTAACTTCTTTTGTCAGCTGATTTCAGAAGGATGGCTTGGAAAGAGGTATGATTTAGTTTATAACAGATTGCTTTATAAATTTCTACTGACAAGAACAGTACAATTATTTTCAAACACATTTATACATGATAACCCCCATATGTAAGAGTGTGTTTCCTGGATTTATGCTACACTTAACTATAAAATAATGATTTGAGGTCACACACAAAAATTCTTTGTATCTTTCCCAGAAATTGCACTTCAATAGAATTAAAATACAGAATCAAAGGACTTTAGGAGGGCATCCGATACAACTTCAATATCATGCTTCAACATGCTCTTTGTTACTGTAATAAATCGTTGGCCTCTAGACCTATAGTTTGACTCCAATTTATCCTGAAATCACTATAAACTTAAAAGTGGCAAAGAGGAAAATTATACCCAAAGAATTAACATAAATAATATTCATAATTGGTGCTGTTTCTTTCAACTCTATTCAGTGTTTTTATCCCTGTGCATAAGTCATTAAAAATATGGCATCAGCTTTGTCCTTCCATGTTGAATACCACTCTCTGATTAGCAACTACAGTGGCTGCTGTTTGTTGGACTTACTCTTCTCTTTGAAATACAGGAGTGTGAGAAGCGGCCTCTCTATACTTAGATACCAAGGCCCCTCACTTCCTCCCCTGCTAAGAGTCTTCTCACTTCAGGAGATAAGCAACAGTTGGTGGTGGTTCATCAGAGAAAATTTGGGGGACCTAGATCCTCACACTTCTTGGGATGTACCAATAAGATTCTGGTATACCCTTAGGCCTGAAAAGAGAATGTCTAAGAAGAAAGTTCTTTAATTAGACTCCTACTTTTTTCTTCTCCATTGCTTCCTTCATGAGATGGTGAAGATAAAACACATCTCTAAGAGTTTTTGTTTCCTGGGAAAAAATATCATTTTAAAAGATGGTAGTTTTGTGTTGTTATTTTGTTCTATAATGAGTCAGGTTTCTTTCCAGAGGTATAAAGCCTTCAGAGTAACTGCCCCTAACGTCTTAATATTTATTTTCTCCCTTTACTAACCACTAACAAGTTCTGTGGCATTCTCTCTATACCTTTGTCTTTGATAGGTTTTATTCCTTTAAAAAGTATCATATAATCTATGCATTATCTCAGTAAAGTATTTTCTTCATCAAATGGGACTTGTGGTATTTAATAGTGGCTTTACTTTCACTCATGAAGCATTTGAGATAAAAAGCATTTCTAAGTTCATCCTTCAATATCTCATAGTATTTGAATTTCAGATGCCCGTTGGGGTAAAATTGCTCATGTCATCATTCATTCTGTTTTTCTAATTAATCTAATGGAATATAATCATCTGAAACTTGAGGCTTTGTGATAATCTATAGTGAAGTCCTTTTATAGAAATATCTTGGTGACTGGAGCTTTTATATAACTATATTATATATATTATATATATCCACAAATATGTGTATGCATACATGTATACATATAAAGAAGTATAACAGAGAAAACATATATTAATTAGAACAGACAATATTATTGTAACATTACTTATTAACAAGTAGTGTGGCACCTATTTTAGGTGTCTGGACTGGGAATCTGAGGCTAGAGACAGGTTCTAATTTTTTAACAGGTGAGTTTTTGCAGCTTTATCTAACAGCTATCATTCCATCCCTTTGTAGAGGATATCAAAAAAGCAACTGATAAATCCCATCTAATTAATGGATCAAAATTCTGTGGACTTATTTCTAGTTTTGGGGGGAACTGACCAACATCTGATTTTTGAGAATATAAAAGTCTGAATTCCTTGTTAAGATTTAGTTCTTGGTCAGGTGCAGTGGCTCACCTCTGTAATCCCAGCACTTTGGGAGGCTGAGGTGGGCGGATCATGAGGTCAGGAGATTGAGACCATCCCGGCCAACATGGTGAAACCCTGTCTCTACTAAAATACAAAAAATTAGCCAAGTGTGGTGGTATGCGCCTGTAGTCCCAGCTACTCGGGAGGCTGAGGCAGGAGAATAGCTTGAAACCAGGAGGCAGAGATTGCAGTGAGCCGAGATCACGCCACTGCACTCCAGCCTGGTGACAGAGCAAGATTCCGTCTCAAAAAAAAAAAAAAAAAAAAAAAAGATTTAGTTCTTCTTGCATCAAATGTTTAACTGACAGTTTCCTACAGAACTGGAGTATATATATTTGTATTGGCAGTCTAAAGTATTATTTATTTTTTCCCCTACTCCCTAGTGAATAAATGACTTTGTTATCTTAGTAACCATATTAAAAACAACAAGGGAGAATTCAGAACATCTTTTCACATCACCTTCAGTGTGCACAGGCTCCTTTGTTAGCCCCACTGCGCCATGTGAATATTATGGTTATGCCATGATATGGGAAAATTTTAGAAAGCAGAAGAAAAGATAATGTGTTTGTTTTTTTATGGGACTTTTTGAAATTAAACACTTTTTTTAAAGATTCAAACTTTGAATTGGGCTGTAAACCTAACACTGTACAACTCATTCAGTACAACTCATTAATTCACTTGCTTCTTGAAAATTACTTTCTAAATCACTGTCACCTTTGCTTAAATTTTATATATCCATTACAGAGAATTCAGCTTTCCTTATTTTCTTCTAAATGATGAATTATTTGGAGAAACATCCAGAATTCATCCTAAATGTCATTTCTTCATATAAATCATCCAGTTGGCCTTTCCTTATTAAACATCCTTCAAACCAAACATCTTCATACATGCTAGCTAAAGGTAAGTGACAGTACAGTTTTTACTGACATGATTTAATCTCAGGTCATGCAGTTTCAAAAGAAATCTCATCTTTATTTAAATAAAGTACAGTTAGTTCTATTAAAGTAAGACAGACTTACAATTACAGTCTGCCTGAATAAGGTCATGTGTAGTAACATAACTACATCTCTTCTCAGAACTGATTACATCCTTAGACACATGTCAAGTTCCAATGTAATTATTAGTTTAACCTTCTCTGAAACAACATTATATGGACTCAGAATTAGGAGTCCTTGTTCTCCAACACATATTTCCTCTGGAATCTCACCCCCACCTGCATTGATGAGCAGCAGACTTGATTTTTATTATCTATATAGAAATCAAGGTGATTCACCTATAGACAAGGTCCTCTGATGTTTCATCAGTCATATCAAATTCTGCTTTATCTTCTGCTCCTTGTAATAGTCAGACAGTTCTTGACTTTGCTGATCTCTGCTCAGAGGCCTTATATGGAGTAATCATCTACTTATCATCCAAATATGAATACTTAAGAGGCAAACGGGGCACCAAAAAGAATTAAAATTACATATGTTTTGAAATATGTGTTTATTGGCCAACAGAGAAGTTTGCCATGTTAATAAGCCTATAAAATCATCCTATTCAAAAACTGTTTTTCAAAACTAAAATTCTAGTAATACAGTAAGTGTAAGCCTAGACTGTCTCAGGGAAATTAGAATATAACTAATATTCCTATTAATATATTACACAATAAATGTAACATTAAATCAGGATCAAAAAGTGTGGCCTAAAAAGGGATTAAGCTGTAGAGGCTAGGCCTGGACTGCTTTATTACTTTAACCCTTGAAGCCTTATGGTTTCCACTTTAGCCAGTGACTTATACAGCTATATAAACAGATTGACTTATGTTTAGATATAAGCCTATTTTGCTATGTTATAAATATGAAATCATAGAATTATATAATTTAAGGACTCAAATAAATCCCAGAGATCCTATTATCCCTTACTTTATATATGAAGAAACAGAGTCTATAACTATGGAATAGTCTTAAGATACTAGTCTTGAAATTTTGGTAACTTAACCTGTGTTCGCTCTTCTACAGAAAAGCTTTGCTTAAATCATTGAAGATTGTTCAAAGTCTACAATAATATTCGAAGTGAAAATGGTATTAACTTTGTTGATGATGTGCTATAAAGTCCTGCTTAAAATATCACATTTTTTCACACTATATTATTTCAAAACAAGAGTAATACCTTATATAGCACCTTACAATTTACAAGCACTTCACATGCATTATCTCATTTTATCCACTCAATATTCTTTTAGATAATCAGGCACTTTTTTAGGAAAGAAGTGAAGCTCAGAAAGGTTAAGAGAATTTCCCAAGGTGACATTACTATTAAGTGTTAGAACTCAGAACTTTCTTTTACTAATAAATGGTCACCTTCAAGGAAGCAAGTGATTTCTGGGGAGTGGCAGCGGGAGGAGGGTAGGAGGAGTGAGAGGGAAGTTCCTTAACACAATGCTTTTCAAAAATAATTTTTGTCCCATGTAAGAATTATGGACCATCTTTCCTTGAATCACCAAAATTAAATCTAATTCGAATAAAAGTGTACTCTAATCCCTTTAGCATCTGTGAATCTGAATCAGAAAATATTTCATTTCTAAAGAAAAGAAATAAATTGTGATAAACATAAAACTGTTTAATCATGCTTTTATCAAGTAACCTAAATATGAACCAGTTTTCTAACCAAAATAGTGGAAATAAATTACCCCAGAATTTAATTTTCTTTAGAAGCGTGCAAGTCAGCATTCTGGGAAATATAAGAATGAACACAGCGTGAGAAGAAAGAACTTCTAAGGTATCCCAGAAAAACTTTAATCCCTGCCATAGCAAAAGATACCTAGAGGCTGTGCCATGTCCTCTTTGTGTATTGGAAACATGGCACATTTCCACTGCTTATGAAAGAATAAAATTCACCAAAAATAAATGTTATTTTTCTTCTTTCTTCCTTTCCATTTTTCTTGCTAATTGCCACAATGTAGGCATGTATCAGTCTTAGTACAGGCCCTCCATGTAGAATTTGCTATTTTGGGAAAGGGTTATTCTAGTTTAGTGTTCCTTTTTACATCCTAATGACAGGTACCAGACTTTTTATACTGATAAAACTTGATGTGGCTCTAAGGTAAATGGGTCATTATCATAATTGCCCACTGAAGTATTTTTAGCTCAAAAATTATAACACTGCCTAAGGTTGAATACAGTCTGTCATTGCAGTGAATTTTTTTCACAACACTGATTTTGATAAACCACCTTTAACTTATTATTAAAATACACCATAAATGTGTTTCTTTTCTAGTTGAAAGACTATCTTATGACTTCACAAGTGATAATTGTGCATTTACACAGAGCTTATTCATATTGCTTTAAGATACTTGATAAGAATAAACTCTCTGTGTAATTGCACAATTTAAAACACTTGACCCTAGAGTTATCTAGGTCTTATATGCCATAAGAAATTATCCATTGTTTTTATTACTTGCTCCTGATACTTACCTATTCCAGCAGTGGCAAATTGTTTGATTGTTGGTAGACATGCTCAATGTTTTGGTAAGTCAGCAGAGTGGCCTATGTACCCAAATCATGAAAATTACGATATATAATCAAACATACCTCTTAACAAAAAATTTGCCTTTTACCTTAGAATCTTTAGCTAATTTCCCTTAACTATGTAAGTCCCTAGTTAAGTTTTTGGAAAAACTAACAGAACACTTAGTATTAAATTTCTGTTGTTAGATGCAGGCTGAGCAGCTGATTTGGTCTAAGTGCTACTTCAAAAGTTGTGTTCATCTTTATGAGGTTAACCCCACCTCCTTGATACTTGCATTCTTCTTCAATCACAACTCAAATCACTTAAAGCAGGCAGAGAAAATTACAAGATTTTTAGGTAAAAGGATTTGGTTACATCCTGACTCCTGAAGTAGGCATTTACTCATTATGGATGCCTTAACTGAAATTTCCTTATCTCAGTTTCTTGAACAAAACAATATCTCAAAGGATCCTTATGTTCAGCAGTGGATCGAATAAAAATCATTTGTTGGAACACAGAGTCTATTCATTGCATGTTTTAACAGGATGTTAGTCTATTAACATGAAGTAGTATATTAATTATTCTCTGATTTTCTTTGGATAGTTGCTTTATTACCTATCAGATCTGCTCTTAATTTTGTATATCATAAGTTCATAAATCTTTTTTTCAACAAATCTTTACCAAAGTTCAGGGATGATACAAAGAAAGCATAATCTAATAATTTAGAAATACCATTGGATGTGGCCTCAGATCCCTTGAAGTGAGTCTCTTTTTATAGCCCTAGAATGCCTCCTTGTGCAGCAGCAGGTTATAAGGTCACCTACTTTTTCTAGTGGGAATTTCCTAAAACACACCTTCTCTCCACAGAATCCAGGCCCAGTTAATCTGATTTTTTAAATCTTTCCCTGAAGTAATTATAAAATTAGAGCCATTTAAAATGCATTAAAACCTTAATTTTCTTTAAATCTCTTAATAGGAACCAAGGTTAGATTCTGTGAGAAGCTTTTCTCAGCCGTCTTCTGTAGGTTTGAAACCTTGATATTCTCAAAGCCCACACTTTCATCCTAGAAAAGATTTCAGAGCAGAGGATTCAATTCTTACTCCACCTTCATCTACTGATTCTGTTAAGTAGAATCTTGGGTAACTATTTTGTCCAATAATAAAAAACAACTAGCTCCAAATGTGATCTGGTAACAAATATGAGGGTTTGGATGTGCTTAAGGTTAAATGTTTTTGCTTTTATATGAGAATTAAAGAAATCTTAGTAACCAGAACATTGGAGGTGCAGGATAAACTAAACGTTTCCTTTTTCATGCACACACTTAAGTAACATAGACTTATAATCTGTAACAAATAGAACAAAGGTTACACTATAAGACAACAAAAATCTTGAGTTTGAAAAATTTAGTTATTATCTGGTTATTTTGTCAACATGATAATTTCATATACAACCACATAAAAACATCTTTGGTGTTTAGATTTTTCCATTTTATTCCAGCTGTTTCATATTTGTAGACATAGCCATGGCATGTACAGAATATGCATGCGTAGCAACAGACCATTTGTATAATATATTACAGTTAAAAAAAAAAAAAACACTATCTTGCTAGGGAGATATGTCAAGTAGATTCTAGTTTCTACATTATTTTGATTTTACTGCATTTAACTTTGTGTATATTTTACATGTATTAAATGTTTTGATGAAACATTTCAAACTCTTAAGTTTATATTAGAAATGTTGGCAAACTATCCATAAAATATAATCTGTATATATATAAAATATCCAGAAATCTGTCATATTTTTATTTTATACCAATTACAATGGCCAAAATTGACACTATTCTTAAATATACTTAATGATTATCTGGATCATCTCCATATCTATTTTTGGCCCTCTTTGGCCATCCATACATGAAGTATAAAGATCCTTATTCCTTATGGCATCTTTATTTATTTATTTATTTATTTTGAGATGGAGTCTGGCTCTGTAGCCCAGACCAGAGTGCAATGCCACAATCTCGGCTCACTGCAAGCTCCACCTCCCGGGTTCATGCCATTCTCCTGCCTCAGCCTCCCGAGTAGCTGGGACTACAGGCGCCCCCCCACCACGCCTGGCTAATTTTTTCTATTTTTGCTAGAGACAGGGTTTCAGCGTGTTAACCAGGATGGTCTCGATTTCCGACCTCGTGATCTGCCCGCCTCAGCCTCCCAAAGTGCTGGGATTACAGGCGTGAGCCACCGCGTCCGGCCCCTTAAGGTATCTTAATAAGTATAAGCATTCACTGCATATATCATGTTAGACTCAATACATATTTCTTCCTATAACATAGTGACACTGTCAATATTCCTTTTTATCTTTCATTCAGATCTTAGTTTATGAGGTTTCCAGGCTTTTAAAACATTAACCTTAACTGAATCCAATTTACATGTTTCACCTTTTTTTTTTTTTTTTTTGAGACACACTCTCGCTTTGTTCCCCAGGCTGGAGTGCAGTGGCGCCATCTCTGCTCACTGCAAGCTCCGCCTCCCGGGTTCATGCCATTCTCCTGCCTCAGCCTCCGGAGTAGCTGGGACTACAGGCGCCCACCACCACGCCTGGCTAGAGTGTGTGTGTGTGTGTGTGTGTGTGTGTGTGTGTGTGTGTGTGTGTGTGTGTATTTTTAGTAGAGACGGGGTTTCACCGTGTTAGCTCGCCTGGCTAGAGTGTGTGTGTGTGTGTGTGTGTGTGTGTGTATGTGTGTGTATGTGTGTGTGTGTATTTTTAGTAGAGACGGGGTTTCACCGTGTTAGCCACGATGGACAGGCATGAGCCACCACGCATATTTCACCTTTTAAATACAAAGAAGCTATGATTGCCTGCTTTTACAGAATTAGAGAAGCTTTTTACAATTAAAAAATGCCACTGTAACTAGAACATTTTAAAATTAAATAATTGCCACAGTAACTTTTCTTTAAATATTGCCTGTTTAATATATATCCCAACTTTCTTCTCTAAAAACACTATACGCCTTTTATAGAAGATTAGATTAATAAAACAAGCAATATTTACATTGACTACATGGAAATTTATTCTGGCCTTTAATAAAATTCGATTGCACAATACTAGGAAATACTAGGATTTTACTATTTTAATTTCACATCCATTATAACATCTAAAGTTGATTTGTCCTTCTGTTGGGCAAGAATAAGAATTATACATAAAAAATCTTCTCATATTAGGAAGATAACCCAATAATAACTTTAGGTAATTTTATTTTACCTTGTCTCATAAAAGATAATGTACTAATGTTTCTGAGCTCAAATATTTAGATTAAGGAATAAAATGTAATGGCATAGTTATATGAAAGAATATTTTGGCACACCCTAAGGCCACTCCATCTATTTAATTTTTTTTTTCTGCAGCTTTTTGTTCTGTTTTGGTTTTTTGTTTTGTTTTGTTCTGATACGAAGTCTCACTCTTGTCCCCCAGGCTGAATTGCCATGCCACAATCTCGGCTCACTGCAACCTCTGCCTCCTGGGTTCAAGCGATTTTCCTGCCTCAGCCTCCCAAGTAGCTGGGATTACAGGCGCCTGCCCTCACGCCCTACTAATTTTGTATTTTTAATAGACAAGGTTTCACCATGTTGGCAAGGCTAGTCTCAAACTCCTGATCTCAGATGATCCGCCTGCCTCAGCCTCTCAAAGTGCTGGGATTACAGGCCTGAGTTCTGCAGCTTTTACTATTTTATTTATTTTATTTTATTATTTCATTTTTTTGAGACAAGAGTCTCACTCTGTTGCCCAGGGTAGAGTGCAGTGGCGCCCTCTCGGCTCACTGCAAGCTCCACCTCCCAGGTTCACGCCATCCTCCTGCCCCAGCCTCCAGAATAGCTGGGACTACAGGCACCTGCCACCACGCCTAGCTAATTTTTTTGTATATTTAATAGAGACAGGGTTTCACTGTGTTAGCCAGGATGGTCTTGATCTCCTGACCTCGTGATCTGCCTGCCTCACCCTCCCAAAAGTGCTGGGATTACATGCGTGAGCCACCGCACCCAGCCAGTTATTTTTAAAGTAACATGCTGTGTAGAACAAGCCCAGTAGAGTGTTATTAGAGCCCTAGTCAAAATACCATGAAACAATCTATTTCATATTCAGCTTGTCTGATGTTTTCAGCATACATGTTAATCCTATATTATTCAGGCTTATTCAAGTGTACAGCAAAGCATTTTTGTTCCACACGGCAAATTTTGAGAGTCATTGTATATTCAAAAAACACTGATATTGAAGTGTTTTTCTTAGCTTATTTTAGGCAATTGGCTCTTTACCATAAACGTATTGATATGCTTCCACATTACTTTCGTTCAGTTCTACAAAGATTATATGTTACTTTCTCACTCCAAATACAAAGTACAGAAGAACAGAGGTGCTAGGAAAATTAATGTATTCCCCCCAAAAAACTTACTCGGCTTAAATTGTGATATTTGGCTCTTATTTTGTAATGTAACATATCCATGATAGCAAAAATAGCTTTAATAACTATAAAAGATCAATGCTTTAACTTTTAATTATCAACATTTTTATAAATCATGCTATAAAAAAGAAGAGAGAGACAAAACTCTCAACTTTAACCTCATATAGTTGTGAAACACAATGATAGTATATAAACGTTTCCTAAATATAAAAAGTATAACTAAAAAGCATATTTTTTCCTTTGATGTTTTGGAGAAAACATCTAAAGGATAATTTTATTCATTAACAATTTGAGATGGTTTTAGTACAGTATGTATTAATTGCTAATCATACTCAGCATCTTTGCTTTTAACATGTCTAATTTGGTACCAAAATGCTACACAATATTCATTTATATATTTGTAGCAACACATAAATTTCCTAAAATCCTTTAGTATCTACACTATTACGCAAAATATTTTAAAAGATACTAATACACATAAATCTTTTCTGCCCCATATAGGTACCCACATACTGACTTCGGTTAACCTGTTAGCATTATTTTATTTAGACTATTTCCAACTGTCTGTGAGAATAGCTTTCAATTACAGTAACATATTTAATATCCTAATGTTGTCTATTTCCTTATGTCCAAGGAAAAATTAAAATAAACGCAGCAACGCTCCTATTGTGTCCGGAATTCATGGGTTCTTGGTCTCACTGACTTCAAGAATTAAGTCACAGACCCTCATGGTGAGTGTTACAGTTCTTAAAGATGGTGTGTACGGAGTTTGTTCCTTCACATGTTCACATGTGTCCAGAGTTTCTTTCTTCTGGTGGTTACCTGGTCTTGCTGACTTCAGGAGTGAAGCCTCAGACGTTCGCGGTGAGTGTTACAGCTCATAAAAGCAGTACGTCTGGAATAGTTCGTTCTTTTTGGTGGGTTCCTGGTCTTCTTAACCTCAGGAGTAAAACTGCAGACCTTCTCGCTGAGTGTTACATCTCATAAAGGCAGCATGAAACCAATCAACAGTAGGAAAATTCATTGCAAACAAATAAAACACCAAACCTTCCATTGCCTGAAATTGGACCAGAGCTGGTTTCTCCTACTGGCATACATTGCCTCTTTTTATTCCCTTTTCTGGCCCCACCCACATTCTGCTGATTGGTCCATTTCACAGAGAGCTGATTGGTCCATTTTGAAAGAGTGCTGATTGGTGCGTTTACAAACCTTGAGCTAGACACAGAGTGCTGATTGGTTCATTTACAATCCTTCAGCTAGACACCAAAGTTCTCCAAGTCCCCACTAGATTAGCTAGACACAGAGCACTGATTGGTGCATTTACAATCCTTGAGCAAGACACAAAGTGCTGATTGGTGCATTTACAATACTCCAGGTACACATAAACGTTCTCCCAGTACCCACGTGACTCAGCAGCCCAGCTGGCTTCACCTACTGGGTCCCGTGCTGTGCCCAGGGGCAGAGTTGCCCGCTAGTCCTGCCCTGCGCTCCTGCACTCCTCAGTTCTTGGGCCGTCAATGGGACTTGACCGTGGAGCCAGGGGCGGCCCCCGTAGGGGAGGCTGGGCTATGCGGGAGCCCACGGTGGGGGTGCGGGCTCCAGCATGGCAGGCTGCAGGTCCCAAACCCTGCCCCGCAGGGAGGCGGCCGAGGCCCACCGAGTTTTCCAACGTGGTGCGGGCGGCCGGCCGCAGTGCTTGGGGACCCAGCGCACCCTCTGCAGCTGCTGGCCCGGGTGCTAAGCCCCTCTGCCTGGGGCGGGCGGCGCCATCCGGCCGCTCCGGAGTGCGGGGCCTGCCGAGTCCACGAGCACCGTGCACAGGCTGGGTTCCCGTGCGAGCCTCTCCCTCCACACCTCCCCACAAGTAGAGGGAGCTGGCCCGTCCTCGGCCAGCCCAGAGGGGCTCCCACAGTGCAGTGGCAGGCTGAAGGGCTGCTCAAGAGCGGCCGGAGTGGACGCCGAAGCCGAGGAGGCGCCGAGAGCGAGCGAGGGCTGCTAGCACGTTGTCACTTCTCACTGTGTTTACCAAATAGATTTTCATGCTTGTGCCCTAGCTGTTTAGACAGTTTGTTTAAAACTCTTGAGCTCAGACTCACCTTCCTACCTGCCTTCACATACTGAATATTTAAACATCTACCTCAGCCAACTTACCAATGATGTGGTTTCAGTAACTTGGTTCAACTTGGCTAGTCCCCTTCTCTCTGTGTTAAGCAATAAAATTTCACTACTTTTCCTCTTTTTCGATATCATACTGATTTAGGTTTTTAGAATAGCTACACAGTTATACATTTATATTGGTTTTATGCCCCAGTGCTGATAGCTCCACTTTTAGATCATCTCCATGGATTGTGGAAAAAGAAGTGCTACATATTCTCCTTAAGCTAAAAAACTAATTTTAGGACATCAGTTACAACCAAAAGTGTTTTATTTAAAATTTGTTATGAATTAACTACCTTCTAGAGGCTGATGGTTATGTACGTAACATTTAAATAATTTACTATTTTGAGGACTATTATTTTTTGTAGTAGGTCAAACAATATCACAATGAATGTTAAAAATACTTCCTTTATAGCCAAGCCAAAAAAACTTTTTTCAACTCTTAAAATGGCATGAAAATGCAATCATCAGCTTTCATGCAATTAACCATATACATATTTTCAAAAATTTGCTTATGTTAGTACTTACAATTTTCTTCTATAAATAGGCTGCTTAAACATTTTAACTTGATATAATATTCCAGTAATTACTTATAAAATCAAACAGAACTCAGTACTGTTTTGCTTTTTACATAAAATATAGGATGTTTCTGTAACATAAACTTTATAGAAATTTAAATATAAAAAATTAATGCAGTAACTTCAATTTACCAAAATTGAAGACTCTTTATGAAAGTCTTTATAAGCCGGGCGCGGTGGCTCATGCTTGTAATCCCAGGACTTTGGGAGGCCTTGCTTACCTTACAAGGTCAGGACCAGCCTGGCAAAGATGGTGAAACCCCATCTCTACTAAAAATACAAAAATTAGCCGGGCAGGGTGTAATCCCAACTACTCAGGAGGCAGAAGCAGGAGAATTGCTTGAACTGGGGGGCGGGGGCAGAGGGTGCAGTGAGCTGAGATCACACCACTGCACTCCAGCCTAGGCGACAGAGTGAGACTCCATCTCAAAAAAAAAAAAAAAAGAAAGAGAAAGTCTTTATAAACTCCTTCAGTGAGCTTTAAAGGTCATCTAAATATGCTATCAGGACATTTTGTATGATCTATCAATCTGAGTCTGTCAAACAGTCATAACCTGCCATACAAAAAAAAAAAAAATGAAAAAGCATGCATACATGCTTTGCTATGGGACTATACTGCTTGCATTTAGACAGAATCCTGAAAAAATTATTTAAACATAGAATAAAAATATAGGTCTTCCTGGCCTTCCAAGTTAGCAAGAACTTTAATGCCTTTTGATATTTTTTAAATACATTTTAGATGATAGCTAAGAGACGTATATAAAAAGACTCAACACAGTTCTTCAAAGACACATCATGTCCAACAAAATAGAAAAAACTGTAAAATACAGCATTGTGTATTTATTATGCAATTCATAGTAAAGTCTCTTAGTTTGGGGGTATAAGAGCTTGTCTCAACTGTGATATGAGGTGTATAATTCACCAGGAATTATCCGATCTGTGGCATTTTAGCTAACGGGGTGGTATTTGCTTTGGTAATAACCACAGTCAAGGGTATTTAATCTGGTTTCTGCAGGCTTGTTAGGAAAGATATTAAGAATATAGTAATAAATGTTTGATAAATTCATAGAACTTAAACTGTTAATAAATGGATGTCATATTAATAAGTTCATTAGTATTACAACTATGTATGAAAAAGTTTCAGTGTTTGTGGCTTCTAGTAAAATTCTCTGGCTTTGTTACCGTAATAGTTAATTCAGATAAAACTTATGAATACTGATGCTTTCATGTTCAGAGATAAATGTGTATTTAAACAATTAGTAAAATATCATTAAAAAATACTTAGATTCATGAATTTATGACTATATACTTTCACTTAGAGGACTGCTGGATTCTAGAAATTGTAACATCGTTCTAAAATTAAGAAACAAGAAAATAAGGACAAACAAAAATAGGAACTATACAGTTATTTAAAATTTTAACAATTTGCACCAGCACACATAAGCAGGTTTAGGATATAAAAGAAAATACTAAAAGCAAAAGTGAAATATACCATATTTCATGATAAAGGTAAGTATATTTTTCTGAATTTCTATTTTGGCACTCATCAGTTTCATAATCTGGCTATCAAGAAACTGATTCCTCATCTTGAAACACTAACTGATGTATTTCAGTTCAAGGTTCTTATTTGGACTTTTCATCTTCAGATCTTTAAATCTCATTATACTACTTCCTCTTCCCCACGATACTTAAAACAATGCCCTCAGTATATACACATTGACTGATTGTGGTGTTGGTACTAAAGGTGGCGCTAAGGCTTTGGCATTAACACAAGATTGAGTCCCAGGGTCTTCTCTTTTACAATCTGTATAACCCTAGCCAAGTTGCTTAATCACTGTACCTCAGTTTCTCATTAGCCTATTTATGCTTAGTGTTCCAATATTGGAACGCCAAGCATGTGGGGGTTATTTTATATCCTACAGATCAATATCATCACCAAGGTCTGATTGCAAAAATTCAAAAAATTGCAACCTCAGGCATAAAATGGGTTAAACACAGGAAGAGTACCTCAAGGCGCTAATGGGAAAAATAAATGAGAGAACACAAGTAAGGAATACAGAACTGTTGGTTCTGTCCCCTCAACTTATTACTGAACTAACAGAAAATTTGGCAAAATTATGGCCATGTGATTCCCCCCTTTTAATAACCCACTGAAAGGACCTACTGAATAGGTATATTTGGCTGACAGTTATATTCAAAAAGCAAGCTGTTATTTTCACACAGGTATAGATGGAAAAAGACAAAGTTTTAGAGTCACAAAACCTTGACTGCCTTAATTTTTTTTTCCGACATTTAGCAGTGATGATACACTTAGTAGTAAGCATTAAAGACTGAAATGCTAATGTCTAGTATGAGTTACACTTTTACCGTGTGGGCCTTTTTTTTAATAGACTTGAACATTTCTTGTAATTTTCAATCTTCGCTTTTTACATTTTGAGGCTACGTGGTTAGGTAATACAAGTTTATAATTATAACTTGGTGCATTATTACTTTTACATTAAATTCTACTTTTTTAGTAATGGTTTCTCCCTCGTATAGATTGTGTAATATTAATATTGCTATACCAGCTTTCTTTTAATATATGCCTAGTGTTTCTTCATATGTCTTAGTTTCTTCTATGTTTAAGTATATCCCTTTTAACTACATATATTGCTTTTTAAATTTAATTTTGAATAGTTTTGTCTTTTGACAAAAGACTCATGAAGTTTTATTTTATTACAATTACTGACATATTTGTATTTATTTCTGCCATTTTATTTTGGGCTATTTACAATATTTTTCCTTTTTCTTTGCCTCTTTTTTCTCCTCCCTGCCTTCTATTGCATTGTTCTTTCCTGGCTTCTGTTGTTTTCTTTCACGTCTCTTTTCATCTGGCTTGAAAGAAATACATTCTATTTGTATTATTTTGTGATTAACCTAAGATGTATACCATGTTTATTAACTTTATATTTTTAATATCTATAGCTTTTTAACCAATAGAAACTTCTGGACTGGTTTCAAAGGAAGCCAAACTACTGAAGTTGTTTTATTTAATGTGTTCCAAAAATATACAATCAGGAAAAAATGTGTAATTGGTCATATTTTTATGGAATGTATTAAGAGAATAGTATGATGATACCAAGCTATAACAATCATTATCTAGTTTTTGAAGCTTCATCATCATGTTAAATCCCATAAACAATTGATTCTCAACTAATGAGGAGTACATGTACAAGACATGGCCTTAATAGCAGTAGCACAGAGGTGTTAGTACCATTTCTCCCACACCATAATCTAAGAAAGGTGGCATCCTCCATTTCCATAGTTACTCCTGGGTCTGTCCCTTCAGCTAACCCAGTGAGTCAGGCCCTCTGCAGATGTTTCATCCAGAAGTGACTCAATGGCAGGGCTAATCTCTCCTTGGAGCTATAATTTTCTTCTTGTAGATGGTACACTTGGTTTCCTGAAACATCTTGACACCTCACACCATCCTGTTCTTAAGTGAGGAGCAGTGGACTTTAAAATCCGTGGTGAGTATACTGTGCCATTAGCTAAGGGGGTGAAATTCAGCTCAAGGCCAAGGATGAAACATATGTACTATGCTTTGCTTACCTTGGTGAACATCCAGGTATGGCTGAACCTCCCAAGTGGTACTCATCAGAAGAGGCGCGGTAGAGGATATATTATTTCTAGTTGTCGGGGCCATAGGAAGATCCTCTTGGTGTGTAGTTCCTTCCAGTTTCCATCCCTCATCATGAAAAGTAAGTAGAAACTAATGGTGATACAATCCTAAACAAAGTATTTAAATATGGACAACTGTTTCCTGCTAGGTAGTTCCTTTAATTCACAGGATCTATTCTGGGTAACCCAAGACTACCTACTAAAGAGAAGAAGCTAATTTCACCTCTAAACTGGTTAGTCCCTTCCCCTCTGCTCAAAGTAGTTATTGGTGACATAGGAAGGAAGCTTAACCTGGGCTTCTCCTATCCTGTCTCCAGAAAGAATAAGATACTCTTCTTAAAAGGTTAAAATTCCCATTAACCTAGGTTATTGCCGTTATTAACCTCCAAATTTGGTGTGTTCCTCTTGATAAGTTAACCAATCCTCTCCAAAATTCCTGCAAGAGGAAGGGGCAGGACAAGTTTTGTTGTGCTGAAATTACATATATTATACTATCTTAGTTATACAAGAGACTCAAGGACTTTCTTCTAGAATCTGTGCTCTTGGTTACCCCTGTGTCCTAGCTCCTCCCAAGCTCCCTGAACTAGTAAATCATTGCTGCAAAAATAGACAAATGGCTGTCAATATGTCCACACCCTTTTAGGTCCATTGATATTCACTTTCTGACAAAAGACAAGGCAAGGACCCACCAGCACCCAGGTCTCACTTCATGATGATGTCATCCTCAATGAGGGCTCACAACCTGACCAACTACTGGTTTCACTTCAGTTTTGACATTTTCCAGAGCTAAAGAGCTCAGTCCCAATCACAGGAACAACCACCTTGAGGGGTGGGGGGAAAGGGGAAGACCAGTGTCCCAGGGCCCATGTTCCAGCCTAGGCCCTTCTTAAGTACTCTGACATCAACTTAGTATTCAATTTATTGGGCTCTTCATAGCCCCTACAAGTCCACAGATTCTTAAGAGAAATAATGAGATCTACATGCAGAATAAACTGAGGTTTCAATAAAATCAGAGATTATATATATTTCTTATGATCCTTCCTATAGCCACAGGTCTTCTGACTTCTGAGGTGTCTAATCTATGAGTTCACTTGTGAAACAGCCCTCCAATATATAATGGTGCCACTTAAAATATGCATTGCCCACTTCTCACATGACTTCGCAGAGGATTACAGTCTGCTGAGTGAGTTGACGTCTTTTTATTACTCTCCTAATGTGACATCCATGAATACCTGATCTAGGCAGTGCTCTATCACCTCCTGCAATACTGCTTCCAGGAACATACCAAAATGAGTATCTGAGAACTTCAAGGGTAGTATTTGGAAGACACTTACTTTCTGGTGAAGGAATCCAGAAAATGCCAGATAAAGTATTAACAGTGCTGGAGTAGGGAATTCTACAAGTGTATCATCTTCTACCAAAAGTGGTTAGCATGCCCCCTCTTGGAAGTACATCTCCTCCAGTTTTCACCTATTCTCCATTTGCTATTCTTAAACTGCTGGATCAACTCAAACACATCACTGAATACTCAAAGAATATTTGCTGTATCTATTGTGTCTCCTACAGAGAATCCAACTGGTTCATCTTCAGTATCACCACAGAAGTCAGATCCAATTTACCACACATTCCTCCATTTAAAATATCCTGTCTTTGTAATAATTACGCCGTGTCCTATCTGGTTCCCCTATGTTCTCGTGTCCTCCAGCATCACAAATATCCAGGTAGCCAGCTAAGTGCCTGCAGAAATGACAGACTGCACTAAAAGAACTCCACTGACACCCTCCAGCAAGCAAAGGTCCATGTATTGACCAGCACTAGGCTATAGGAAAGATCATTCAAGTGGAAGACACTGTCTCCATCCATGGTAGGAACTGTAACACTGCTATAAGAGCACTTCAAAGGCAGAGGTTATCATCTCACTGGTTTTCAAATGTTTTCCTTCATCCATGTAAATACATGTTATCTTTTTCCACTCTCTGCTCTATCCACCTATAGGAGATACTACACTCCTACATCCTATGCCCTAGTAGTCTGTGCTAATAACCCCAGCAGTTAACTTGAACATGTCATGTGGAAAGCCCAGACTTAATAATAAGAAGGGTCTCAAGGAACATTTGTGGAAACAGTCCTTCCACCTTTAGAAAGCCTTCAAGCATTCTCTTCTAAACAACATTCCACCAACAAAAAATTCCTCATTTTGCTGATTAATAAATGGAAACTGGAACTGAATGGTGGCACCTAGAATAAATCCAGGGGAACTACCAGTACAATAGTTTACTTCACTGTGGGCCCTCTCTACTTGCCACCATACTTAGAATGTATTCCAAGGCAAGTTCTCCTTTTGAACTTTGGCCCAGCTGTCTAATCACCTATGAGACATAACTCTGGCTTACTATGTTGGAGTCACTGTATAAATTGCTAACATCTTCTCTGTGATGTTCTCTGATGGAGCCTTAGAGAGATTCCTAAATCCAGTTTGAGATTCCTGAAGCATTGGTCAGTTCCTCCTTTCACCATCACCTTCAACGAATGCAACAGAACAGATCTGAATAAGGTACTTACAAACTTTTAAACTTTAATAACTTAAAAGAGCAAAAGAAATAATCAGTTAAAATTACTTGAAAGTTAAGTGTATTAACATTTATAATAATTATTACACAATTTCTATATTGTGTTATAGATCCTGATTGGTCAAAAGAAATCATGAGGTAAATTATGTACATGGATAACAAAATTAAGACTATAAGAAATTTAAAGAAAACATTGCCCTTTGGAACTATTTACAAATTTTTAAATCATATTAAATCTTAAAATTTTTTAACATACCAAATGCCTCGAGTTTTATAATTTATTATATAAACAACTTGATACATTTACTTATTCATTTATTAAACATTTAACAGAGTAAATGTCATTTTTCAGTAGTCTGAAAAAGAACAAGGATTCTGATGTTTGGGGGGTTTTTTGCTTTCCATTAAAACAATAGTGGTTGCAAAGCTATCCCTTATTTTAAGAAAAGCAATAAAAATGTAAAGATCTGCAAAACTAGAAAGCAGAAAACGAATTTATTCTAAATATTCTGAAACATCAATCTTTAGTAATTAAATGTGTGAAACTAGAGCCATCTACTGGTTGAAGTGTGATGTTACACAACCCAACTGCTGGACTATTAAAGCTGGGAGCCTTAGTTGTAGGGATTTAAATGGGGATGCACATGGGCAAAAATCATCTGGTCTAGGACACTGGTTCAAAGGTTTAATAAAATACTCTCTTTTTATCAGGAAACCCAACATGTGTAACAAGGTAGGATCCCCCTGTAAAAGCCCCTGTAAGGGGCCTCCAACCCTGACCCTCAATGAAAGGAGTGACTCCACTAATTAGCCTGAGAAGCAGAGACCAGGCCAATGAAAAACAAGCCATGAGAGGTAGCTTGGGCAAACAACTGTGGTTTGGAAGGAGGCACAAAGAAGGAACAGCATTAGCAACACTGTCTCTTACCCATCTTTCCCCTGAAGATATCTTAGACACACAATGCACAAAGGACAATGATCAATGGTCACAGAGAAATGAAGAATAGGAGTAGGCACCTGAAAGCCTACAAACCTCTTTTCACAGGGACAGAGCTTATGTGCTCATTTGATTCCAAACTTAAGAAAATACTAGTGTAAGTTCCCTGAAAATGAGAAATAAAAAAATAACACATCTGCTTTTTTACCACAAGCCGGTAAGAACTGAGTTTCTAGGTCCGGTGGGCTTTCACCAGCCAAGTCCTGGACGGGTCTAGTCTTGGAAACAAAAGCCCAGTTTCAGGTCCCAGCCTCCTCCCTTCAAAAGGGCATGGATGTCCATAGAATCGAGGCAAGAAATAGAGCTCTCCAAGATTCCTCTCTGAGGCAGAAACCCCCAGCCTGGACAGCAGCTTGTCAGCTAGGCTTGGGGTGACAGGCTGCAGCAAAGTCCCAAAGACTCGCAAACATTCCAAGGCCACATGAAGCACAGTACCCAGCCAGGGAGCATCCACTGGGCTCTCCCAGTTCAGCTTCCATGGTGCATGCCTTTGGACAAAACCATTAGTTTGCCGGACACAGCTGGACACAGCCTCTAGAGCCTTATATATCTGAAAGTTATCATAGTGGTCTGCTACCTGCTTTGGCAAAGTGGCCACTGAGCTCACCAGAGCATAATCCTCTGCCTGAGCACGAACTGATGGCCCCACCAACCCTGGCTCACTGGGGAAGCAGGTAGTGCAGAAGGCTGGGTAGGTCTCAGAAGGATTTATTCTTTTGGCAGTGCATCGGTTCAAGAGACCTCCCAAGGCATCTGCCAACTCGGAGTTCAGCAACTTAACCACCTTTTCATCATAGTAGTCACAGTCCCAGTTGGGGACGCCCTGCCGCAGGAGAAAGTAGCGGAAGCCATCCACAGTATAGCGGTTAAGGCAAGTCCTAGGATCCACCACGTTGCCCAAGCTCTTGGACATCTTTTGGCCACAGACTGTCCAGTGGGAATGGACATAGATGCGCTGTGGCGGGCTCATGCCGGCCCCTAAGAGGAAGGCAGGCCAATAGATGGCATGGAATTTGAGAATGTCCTTACCTATGATATGAGAGGTGGCCGGCCACCAAGATTTGAACTCAGCATTTGGGTAGCCAATTACAGTGAGGTAGTTGACCAGGGCATCCAGCCATACATAGATGGTCTGCGAATCATCCCCGGGCACCGGAATGCCCCAGTGCAAGTGGCTACTTCTGCGAGACACGGACAGGTCGGGCAGCTCCTCGTCCAGCCACTGAAGAACTACGTGATGAAATGGTTCAGGGGTTATCGCCTGAGGGTTGCCCCGCAGCCACCGCTGGAGTGGCTCCCGGAACTGGGAAAGCCTGAAAATGTAGTTTTCTTCCTTGGTCCAGGAGACTGGATGCCCGCTCTCAAGAGATACAGGAAATGAATCCCCCAATGGGCCCAGCTGCCGGGTGACCTTGGCCTCAGGCAGGAAGCACTCGTCGGAGGCGCAATACCAACCTTCATAGACGCCCTTGTAGAGCAGACCGCGGGACTTAAGCACCCCCCAGAAGTGCTGCACAGCCACCCGGTGCCGGGCCTCCGTGGTGCGGATGAAATCAGTGCAGGAGATACCGGCTTCCTGGAAAAGCTGCTGGAAATGCTTGGAGACTCGGTCGCATAGCTCGGTCGGGGCCAGGCCCGCAGTAGCTGCTGCCTGCTGAATCTTGAGCCCGTGCTCGTCGGTACCAGTAGAGAATCGCGTGGCGGCCGTGCTGGGACCTCGGAGGCGACGGTGGCGGCTTAGGGCGTCCGCCAGTAGTGCCGAGTACAGGTGCCCGATGTGCGGCGCCGCGTTGACGTAGAAAATGGGTGTAGTGAAGTAGGCGCGCGCATCACGAGCATCATCGCGGGCACTGAGGGAGCCCGAACTGTAGTAGCGTGGGCCGAAGTCCTCCAGGAGAGAGAGCCTACTAGCCCCCGTGCGTCCTAGCAGCCGGAGGACAGACTTTCCCAGCATGGTGCAAACCGGCCGCAAGCGGAGGAGGCGGTGTTCTGACAGCACGTGTGAGAGGCGCATGCGCAGCCGGGTCGCGCCGCAGCTTCCGACCGGAAAACCAGTGAAACTCGGCCCCGAGCGCGGGCCTTCAACGCCCTCCCCGCCCCGCCCCACCCGCGCCTGCGCCCTCCGCAGGCCCAAAGCCGCGGCGCCGAAGGGCCCCAACGGACTGCGGCTTGCCAGAAAAATAGCTCAGAGTCGCCGGGTTTAGGAGAGGCTATGAAAGAAGACGAACCTCTTTGCCTTTGCATAACATGTTGTGTTTCCTGCTTTGGATTGTAATTTTATATTTATGAATGTTTCCCCCTCTAGGCTCAGCTGCTTGTAGGCAAGAGTTTTTATTCAGCCGTTTGCCTAAAACCGGTCCGTGGATGGCATACTGCAAGACAGAGTATATGGCTCTGCACATGCCCAGTCAATATCACAAACGTCATCTAAATTTTATCTCAGAGCCTAAATCAATCTGGAAGGGAGGGAGAGAGAAAAAAGATGAAAAATCATTACCTACAGCACTTGAGAGAAGGATAAGAACTGAGAATGGAAGAGAAGTCTTTAAACAGTTTTTGTTGAATCAACAAAAATAGATTTGTGATCTGCCAAGTTCTTGCCAAAGTTTATTGAGATCCAGGAAAGTGGAGTGCAATATGCTGTCACTGTTCACATAAAGAATAATTTTCTAATTTATTTCTCAAAAATAGTTAATTTTTTTAATGGTCTTTAAGTTCTTCTAAAATAGTGTTTCTCAAGTTTGCTTTTAGTAATGGAACCCTAGAATTTTTTTTAGGGAAGGAAACCTCAGGAGCCCAGAATTGAATTAATGTTAATCCCTGGTTCATAACACACTCTCATTTTTTATCTTTTTTTTTCCTTTAAGTAGCATATACATTTAATAATAAAATGGAGCAGCTGTGAACCTACAACCCACTCTAAGAACAACAAATGGTTTCAGAGTGTGGTCCCCAGAGCAGCACCTGGAACTAGCAGCACCTGGAACTTCATTCGATATGTATATACTTAGGCCCCATCCCCCACCTACTGAATCAGAAAACTCTGAGGGTAGGGCCCAGTAATTTAGATATTAAGGTGATTCTGAGGCACATTAAAGTTTGAGAAACACTGAACTAGAAAATTACCAGTGATTTAGATCTGTGTGCTCCCTTCTCGTACTGTCCTCCTCCCTGAGGTGGTCATTGTTCTGAATTTTGTTCCTGCACATTCGTGTTATCACATCCATAGTATGTCTAAGTAACATTGTTTAATTTTTCTTATTTTTATTTAAATATTCTAAAAAGGATCTAATACTACATGTAGTCTTCAACTTGCCTTTTTGTTCAACATTTTGTTGCTATATTAATCCATGTTGTTGCATGTAACTGCATTCATATGTTCTTAATACATGTAATTCATTCATTTTGCTGTAAAATAACCTTTGAACACATATAGTAACTTGGATCTGATTTCTGTAGTGATATGATGAAACGTGGGCCAATCGAATTCTGTATAAGAGATACAAAAAGTAACTTTGGACACTCAGTTGATGTGCTCTTATTTAATCCAGCAGTTTAAGAATGACCTACAACCATCTGGTCTTCAACAAAGTTGATAAAAATAAGCAATGGGCAAAAGACTCCCTATTCAATAAATGGTGCTTGGATAACTAGCTAGCCATATACAGAAAATGAAACAGGACCCCTTTCCTATACCATATACAAAAATCAACTCAAAATGGATTAAATACTTAAATGTAAAACCTAAAACTAAAAACCTTGGAAGGCAACCTAGGAAATACCATTCTGGACATAGGACCTGGCAGAAGGTCCTATGCAATTGCTTTTGAGGATGCCAACAGCAATTGCAACAAAAACAAAAATTGACAAATGGGACCTAATTAAACTAAAGAGTTTCCACATTGCAAAATAAACTATCAATGGAGTAAGCAGACAATCTACAGAATGGGAGAAAATATTTTCAAACTATGAATCCAAGAAAGCTCTAATACCCAGAATCTATAAGGAATTTAAACAAATCGATAAGCAGAAAACCACCTCATCAAAACGGCAAAGGACATAAATAGATACTTCTCAAAAGAATATATACATGTGGCCAACACGTATATAAAAAATGCTTAACATCATCATTACAGAAATGCAAATCAAAACCACACTGCGATACCATCTCACACCAGGCAGAATGAATATTATTAAAAAGTCAAGAAACAACAGATGCTGGCAAGTTTGCAGAGAAAAGGAACATATATACACTGCTGGTGGGAATGTAAATTACTTCAGCCATTATAGAAAGCAGTTTGGTGATTTCTCAAAGAACACAAAGCATAATTATGATTTGACTCGGCAATCCCATTATTGAGTATATATCCAAAGGAGTATAAATCATTCTACTGTAAAAAAAAAAAAAAAAAAAAAAAATTCCACTCCCATGTTTATTGCAGCACTGTTCACAATAGCAAAGACACGGAATCTTCCCTAAATGCCCATCAACAGTAGACTAAATAAAGAAAAGGTGGTACATATACACCATGGAATACTATGCAACCATAAAAAAGAACAAGATCATGTCCTTTACAGCAACGTGGGTGGAGCTGGACGCCATTATCCTAAGTTAACCACACAGGAACAGAAAACCAAATATCATATGTTCTCACTTATAAGTAGGAGCAAAACATTGAGTACATATGGACACAAAGAAGGAAACAGCAGACTCTGGGGCCTACTTGAGGGTGGAGGAAGAAAGGAGAGTGAGGACTGAAAAACCGCCTATCAGGTACTATGCTTTTTACCTGGGTGGAGAAATAATCTGTACACCAAACTGCCATGACACACAATTTACCTATGTAACAAACAGGCACATGTACCCTGAACCTAATACAAGTTTTTTTAAAAATGGCAAGTGAACATAGGTAAAACCTGAAACTGAAAGGTATATACAGCACCCTCCAGAACAGGCAGATAAATTGAAGCTAAGTGTCTGAGAAACCAGGTTATTCAGAAATTCTTGCTATTTTTTTTTCCTTTTCCATTGAAGTAGTGCCTCAGCATACAAGTGTGCTATTTTTCCTCCCATTAAAAAAAAAAAAAAAAAAAAAAAAAAAAAAAACTCAACCTCCATTACTGCACCATTTCTTTCCTTCCCTTTAGAGCAGAATGCCTTAAAAGAAATGGCCATTGATATACACTTCAGTGATTCAAGTTTTGGCTCTTAGAAACAATACTACTATTAACACTGTTGTATATGTCTCCTCGTGCCTATATGCTAACGTTTCTGTTGGATATATACATGGGAATGAAATTGCTGGATCATAGAGAGTATGAGTGTTCCATTTTTCAAAATAATGCCAAGTTATTTTCCAATGGTTAAACAAATTTACACTCTGCTCAGCAATATACCCTTGAATAGATCTCTCCAATACTTGGTATTGTCTGTGTTAATTGTTGTCAGATAGGTGTAAAGTATCATCTCACTAGTGTTTATTTATAACAACAGTATTCACAATAGACAAAAGGTGGAAATAGCCCACATGTCCATCATCTGATGAACGGATAAACAAATGTGATATATCTATACGATGGACTATTACTCAGCAATAAAAAAGAATAAAGTGGGAGAGGGAAGATGGTGGTCAGGAGACAGGGCTGATGTGCAGCTCCCACTTGGATGAACAGAACAGTTTGGGGAGATTCACACCATGAACTTTTGCTCCAGCAACCACTTCAGGAGCATATCAGGAAAACCAAAACAAATCACAGATCCTTTAAAATAACTGGCAGGCCACTACAAATTCCCACAAGACAGGTGAAAAACTCTGGTGCTGTCTCAAAACACCAACTCCCGGCTAGAGGTCAACCAACTCAGGACATTACAGCAACTCATGGCAGAACAACCCTGTTCCAAGGAAGGAGAAAACAACAGCTAATTCCACTGCCTGCAACATCCTGGCTAACCAGTGGTTCTGAATCTGTTCAGGTGACAGCTTCACTGCTGGCATAACCAGCATTTGAGAAAGCAGGCACACTAAACATATCTACAACCAAGGACTCACAGAGTCTATGTCACTCCCCTACCATCTCTACCAGAACAGGTGCTGGTATCCACAACTGGGAGACCTAAAGATGAATTGCATCACAGGACTCTTCACAGACATTCCGCAGCACCAGCCTAGAGCCTAGTAGCACCACTGGATGCCTAGAACCAGAAAAGCAATAACAATCAGTCTGCAGTATGGCTCACCAGACCCCCATCTTTAGGGAAAGGGGGAGTGCACTACATCAAGGGATACACCATGGGACAAAAGAATCTGAGCAGCAGCCCTTGAGTTTCAGATTGAGTTTCAGATTGTTCCACTGAAATAGTCTACCCAAATGAGCAAGAATCAGAAAAGTAATTCTGGTGTTATGACAAAACAAGTTTCTATAACACCCCCAAAAGACCACACTAGCTCCCAGCAATGGATCCAAACCAAGAGGAAATCTCTGAATTGCCAGATTAAAAATTCAGAAGGATGATTATTAAGCTACTCGAAAACATACTAGAGAAAGAAAATTTAAAAAACAATACAGAGTGTGGATGAAAAATGCTCCAGAGAAATAGATATCATAAAGAAAAACTATCACAACATCTGAAAATGAAAGACACATTTAGAGAAATACAAAATGCACTTGAAAGTTTCAACAATAGAATCAAACAAGTAGAAGAAGAACTTCAGAGCTCAAAGACAACGCTTTTGAATTAACCCAATCAGACAAGGACAAAGAAAAAATAATTTTAAAAAAAATGAACAGGCCTGACACAGCTGGGATTACTCAGCACTTTGGGAGGCCGAGGCAGGCAGATTGCCTGAGGTCAGGAGTTCGAGGCCAGTCTGGCCAATATGGTGAAACCCCGTCTCTACCAAAAATACAAAAAAATTAGCCGGGTGTGGTGGCGTGCACCTGTAATCCCAGCTACTCAGAAAGATGAGGCAGGGGAATTGCTTGAACCAGGGAGGAGGAGGTTGTGGTGAGCCGAGATCGGGCACTGCACTCCAGCCTAGGTGACAGAGCGAGACTCCGTCTCTAAAAAAAAAAAGAACAAGACCTCCAAGAAAGTTGGGACTATGTTAAGCAGCCAAAGCTAAGAATAATTGGTGCTCCTGAAGAAGAAGAGAAATATAAGAGTTTGGAAAACATATTTGAGGGAATAGTCAAGGAAAACTTCCCTGACCTCACTAGAGATCTAGACATCCAAATACAAGAAACTCTAAGAACATCTGGGAAATTCATCACAAAAAGATCATCACCCAGGCACATAGTCATCAGGTTATCTAAAGTCAAGACAAAAGAAAGAATGTTAAGAGCTATGAGGCAAAAGCATCAGGTAAGCTATAAAGGAAACCCTATGAGATTAACGACAGGTTTTTCAGCAGAAACCTTACAAGCCAGAAGGGACCGGGTTTGTCTTTAGCCTCCTGAAACAAAATAATTACCAGCCAAGCATTTTGTATCTAGCAAAACAAAGCTTCATAAATGAAGGAAAAATAAAGTATTTTTTAGCAAAAAAAAAAAAAAAAAAAAAAAATGCCAAGAGAATTCACCACTACCAAGTCAGCACTACAAGAATTGCTAAAAGGAGTTCTAAATCTTGAAACACAACTTTGAAATACACCAAAATAGAAACTTCTTAAAGCATAAATCTCACAGGGCCTATAAACCAATAACACAATGGAAAACAAAAAACTAGGTATGTAGGCAACAACTAGCACTATGAATAAAACAGCACCGCACATCTCAGTACTAACGTTGAATGTAAATGGCCTAAACACGCTACTTAAAATTTACAGAATGGCTCAAGGATCTAGAACTAGAAATACCATTTGACCCAGCCATCCATTACTGGGTATATACCCAAAGGATTATAAATCATGCTGCTATAAAGACACATGCACACATATGTTTATTGTGGCACTATTCACAATAGCAAAGACTTGGAACCAACCCAAATGTTCATCAACGATAGACTGGATTAAGAAAATGGGGCACATATACACCATGGAATACTATGCAGCCATAAAAAAGGATGAGTTCATGTCCTTTGTAGGGACATGGATGAAGCTGGAAACCATCATTCTGAGCAAACTATCGTAAGGACAGAAAACCAAACACCGCATGTTCTCACTCATAGGTGAGAATTGAACAAGGAGAACACTTGGACACAGAGCAGGGAACATCACACACCGGGGCCTGTCATGGTGTGGGGGAAGGGGGAAGGGATAGCATTAGGAGACATACCTAATGTAAATGACAAGTTAATGGGTGCAGCACACCAACATGGCACATGTATACATATGTAAAAAACCTGCACGTTGTGCACATGTACCCTAGAACTTAAAGTATATTAACTTTTTTAAACTATTTTAAATAATTTTTAACAGCTTTAAATAATCTAGTATATGCCAATACATAAATAATAACATTTCAAGTTTTTGTTATTTTTTTTTTTTTGAGACGGAGTCTCGCTCTGTTGCCCAGGCTAGAGTGCAGTGGCCGGATCACAGCTCACTGCAAGCTCCGCCTCCCAGGTTTACGCCATTCTCCTGCCTCAGCCTCCCGAGTAGCTGGGACTACAGGCACCTGCCACCTCACCCGGCTAGTTTTTTGTTTTGTTTTGGTTTTTTTACTAGAGACGGGGTTTCACCATGTTAGCCAGGATGGTCTCGATAACATTTCAAGTTTAAAAAAATTTGCAGAATGGCAGAATGGATAAAAATCCACCAAACAAGTGTCTACTGTCTTCAAGATACTCACCTAATGCATGAGGACTCACAAACATCTAAGAGAAAGTAGTGGAAAAAGATATTCCATGTAAAGGGAAACCAAAAGTGAGTAGGAGTAGTTATTCTTATATCAGACAAAACAAATTTTAAAGCAGCAACAGTTTAAAAAGATAAAGAAGGACGTTATATAATGATTTAAAAAATCAGTCCAACAGGAAAATATCACAATCCTAAATATATATGTACCTAACATGGGAGGTCCCAAATTTATAAAACAATTATTACTAGACATACAAAATGAATAGATGGCAACACAATAATAGTGGGGATTTCAGTACTCCACTAACAGCACTATACAGGTCATCAAGACAGAAAATCAACAAAGAAACAATGGACTTAAGCTGTACCCTAGAACAAATGCACTTATCAGATATTTATAGAACATTCTACCCAACAACTGCAGAATATACACTCTTTTCATCAGCACATAGAACATTCTCCAAGATAGACCATATGATAGGCCACAAAACAAATATCAATAAATTTTTAAAAATTGAAATTATATCAAGTACCCTCTCAGACCACAGTGGAATAAAACTGGAAATTCACTGAATGGTAATAGGGACACAACTTATCAAAGCCTCTGGGATACAGTAAAAGTGGTAGGAGGAAAGTTCATAGCATTAAATGCCTACATCAAAAAAACAGAAGAGCACAAATAATCTAAGGTCACACTTCAAGAAACTAGAAAAACAAGAACAAACCAAACTCAAACCCAGCAGAAGAAAAGAAACAACAAAGATCAGAGCAGAACCAAATGAAATTGAAACCATAAAACAATACAAAAGATAAATGAAGCAAAAAGTTGGTTCTTGGAAAAGATAAAAAAAATTAATAGACCATCAGCAAAGTTAACCAAGAAAAGAAAGATAATAATAAGCTTAATTAGAAATGAAACAGGAGATATTACAACTGATACCACAGAAATACAAAAGATCACTCAAGGCTACTATGAACACCTTTACACACACAAACTAGAAAATCTAGAGGAGACAGACAAACTCCTGGAAATATACAACCCTCCTAGATTAAACTAGGAAGAAATAGAAACTGAACAGACCAATAACAAGTAGCAAGATTGAAATAGTAATTTTTAAAATTGCCAACAAAAAAAAAATGTCCAAGAGCAGATGGATTCACAGCTGAATTCTCTCAGGCATTCAAAAAGAATATACCAACCTTACTTAAACTATTCCAAAAGATAAAGAGGGAATTCTCCCTAAATAGTTCTGTGAAGCCAGTATCACCCGAACACCAAAACCAGGAAAGGACATAACAAAAGAATAGAACATTACCGACCAATATCCTTGAAGTACATAGACGCAAAAATCCTCAACAAAATACTAGCTAACCAAATCCAACAAATACTAGCTAACCAAATCCAACACTAGCTAGCCGAATATCAAAAAGATAATCCACCATGATCAAGTGGGTTTCATACCAGGGATGCAGGAATGGTTTAACATATGCAAGTCAATAAATGTGATACATCACATAAATGGAATTAAAAACAAACATCACATGATCATCTTAATAAATGCATAAAAAGCATTTGACAAAATCCAGCGTTGCTTTATGATTAAAACCCTCAGCAAAATCAGCATACCGCAAAGTAATAAAAGCTATCTATGACAAACCCTGTAATCCCAGCACTTTGAGAAGCTAAGGCAGGTGGATCACTTGCAGCCAGGAGTTCGAGACCAGCCTGGCCAACGTGGCGAAACCCCATCTCTACTAAAAATACGAAAAAAATTAGCTGAGCATGGTGGCTCCTGCCTGTAGTCCCAGCTACTCAGGAGGCAGAGGCACGAGAATTGCTTGAACCTGGGAGGCAGAGGTTCAGCGAACTGAGATCGCACCACTGCACTCCAACCTGGGCCACAGAGTGAGTCTCAGCCAAAAATAAAAAATAAAATAAAATAAAAAACAATAAAAAAGAACCCAGACACAAAAAGCCACATACTGTATGATTCCATTATATGAAATATCCAGAACAGGCAAATGTATAGAGATGGGAAGTGGGTAAGTGGTTCCCAGGGGCTCTGGGAAAATTGGAATGGAGAGTGAATGCTTAATTGGTAATGGGGTTTCTTCTTGGGATGATGAAAAGTTCTGGAGCTAGATGGTGGCGTTCATTGTACAACATTGTGAATGCACTTAATGCCATTGAATTGTACACTTCAAAATGCTCAAGGTGGTAAGTTTTATACAGTATTATTTATACTTTGCCATAACTTTTTAAAATGTTACCTTACTATGGTTTGGATTTACATTTCTCCAAATACAATTGAAGTTGCGCATCTCCTCATATATACTTGAACCATATATGTTACTTTGCCTGTGACATGCCTATTTATATTTTGTGCCTGTTTTTCTATTGGCTTGTCTTTTTCTTTACTTATTTGCAGGAGTTCTTTACATACTTTTTCTCTCTGCATTTTTTAGATTTATTTTTTAAATTGGCACAACTGTACATAATTATGAGGTACATAGTCATGTTTCAATACATATAATTTATAGTGATAAGATCAGAGTATTTAGCATACGTCATCCCAAACATTTATCATTTATTTGTGTTGGGAACATTCAGTGTCTTCTCTTCCAGTTACTTGAAAAATATATATAATATGTCATTGTTAACTAAAGTAACACTACAGTGCTATAGAATACTGGAACTTATTCCTCCTATCTAGCTGAAATTTTGTATCTTTTAACTAATCTCTCCTTATCACCCCCACTTCCTTCTACCCTTCTCAACCTCTAGTAACCTCTGTTCCACTCTTCTATAAGATCAGCTACGCTGGATTCCACATATGAGCGAGCTCATATGGTATTTGTCTTTCTGTGTCTGGCTTATTTCACTTAACATAATGTCCTCCAGATTCTTATGTGTTGCCACAAATAACAGGATTTCATTCTTTTTTATGACTGAATAGTATTCGCGTGTGTGTGTGAGCACACTTACACATTTTCTTTATCGATTCATCCACTGAAAGACACTTAAATTGCTTCCATGTCTTGTCTATTGTGATTACTGCTACAGTATACATGGGGGTGCCAATATTTCTTTGACACACTGACATTCTTTCCTCTGGATAAATATCTAGTAATGGGATTGCTGGATACAATTCCTTTATTAGTTGATAATTTGCAAGTATCACTCACCAATTTGTATCTTGCCTTTTCACATTAAGGAGTCTTAATGAATAGAAGCCCTAATTATATTTATTAAATTTTATTTTATGGTTATCATTTTTACCTTAAAAGCACTCTTGTACTCTAAGCCAGAATAAATAACCACATTTGCACATAAAAGTGTAAAATTTTTGCTTTTTATCCTAAGCAAAAAGAACAAAGTTGGAGGCATCATGCTACCTGACTTCAAACTATACTACAAGACTACAGTAACCAAAACAGCATGATACTGGTACCAAAACTGAGATATAGACCACTGGAACAGAACAGAGACCTCAGAAATAACACCACACATCTACAACCATCAGATCTTCAACAAACCTGACAAAAACAAGCAATGGGGAAAGGATTCCATGTTTAATAAATGGTGCTGGGAAAACTGGCTAGCCATACGCAGAAAACATAAACTGGACCCCTTCCTTACACCTTACACAAAAATTAACTCAAGGTGGATTAAAGACTTAAATGTAAAACTCAAAACCATAAAAACCCTAGAAGAAAACCTAGGCAATACCATTCAGGACATAGGCATGGGCAAATACTTCATGACTAAAACACCAAAAGCAATTGCAACAAAAGCCAAAATTGACAAATGGGATCTAATTAAACTAGAGAACTTCTGCACATCAAAAGAAACTATCATCAGCATGAACAGGCAACCTATAGAATGGGAGAAAATGTTTGCAATCTATCCATCTGGCAAAAGTCTAATATCCAAAATCTACAAGGAACTTAAACAAATTTGCTAGAAAAAAACAAACATCCCCATCAAAAAGTGGGTGAAGAATATGAACAGCCACTTCTCGAAAGAAGACATTTATGCAGCCAACAAACATATGAAGAAAAGCTCATTATCACTGCTCATTAGAGAAAGGCAAGTCAAAACCACAATGAGATACTATCTCACGCCAGTTAGAAAGGCGATGATTAAAAAGTCAGGAAACAACAGATGCTGGCAACGCTGTGGAGAAATAGGAACGCCTTTACACTGTTGGTAGAAGTGTAAATTAGTTCAACCATTGTGGAATACAGTGTGGCGATTCCTCCAGGTTCTAGAACCAGAAATACCAGTTGACTCAGCAATCCCATTACCGGGTATATACCCAAAGGATTATAAATCATTCTACTAAAGACACATGCACACGTATGTCTGGTGCAGCACTATTTACAATAGCAAAGACTTGGAACCAACCCAAATGCCTATCAATGATAGACTGGATAAAGAAAATGTGGCACATATTATGCAGCTATACAAAAGAATGTGTTCATGTCCTTTGCAGGGACGTGGATGAAGCTGGAAACCATCATTCTCAGCAAACTAGCACAGGAACAGAAAACCAAGCACTGCATTTTCTCACTCATAAGTGTGAGTTGAACAATGAGAACACTTGGACACAGAGGGGGAACATCACACACGAGGGCCTGTCGGGGGATGGGGGCAAGAAGAGGGAGAGCATTAAGAGAAATACCTAAGGCACGTGGGGCTTAAAACCTAGAAGACAGGTTGGTAGGTGCAGCAAACCACCATGGCACATGTATACCTGTGTAACAAACCTGCACAGTCTCCACATGCATCCCAGAACTTAAAGTAAAATTTTAAAAAGTAAAGAAAAAAAGAAAAAGAAATTTTTTAAAATTGCTTTCGATGTTTAAGTACTTTATATATAACTGAAACTTTTTTATATAACAGGAGGTAGGGATCCAATATTTCCTCATATGGATAACTAGTTGTCTCAGTTCCATTTCTCCACTGACCTACCACGCTACCTTCATCATATATTACATTTTCATGTGCCACGTCTATTTCTAGGCTCTTTGTTGTATTGGCTAATTTATCTATGCCTTGCTAAAAACACTATTTTAATTAATGTAGTTTTATACTAAATTTTAACATATGAAGAACTTGTCTGTCCTCCTTATCCTTCTTCAGAAGAATCTTAGCCATTTTTTGCCCTTTTATCTTCCACATAACTGTTAAAATCAACTTGACAAGTTCCCTGCAAAAGACCTGTTGGGTTTAGGTCACCATTGCATTAAACGTATAGCTCAATGATAGGTGTCAAGGGCTGGGGGAGGTTGACATATTTACTATGTTAAGGGTTCCTAAAAATGACTATGAATATATACCCATTTACTGAAATCTCCTTTAATGCTGGTCAGTAAGGCTTTATGATTGTCTACATATAAGTCTGGCTTAGTATTTTGATGGATTTATTCCTAGTTTATTTCTAATGTAAATGGTGTCATGTTCTGATAGTTAGCGCTTTTACATTCTTTGTTACTGGTGTATAACACTGATCAAAACTAGGCTGTTCTGTTTGAAGAAAGGATGGAGGGAAACCCAGAGCCTGCCTGCTTGGCCTCCCCTCATGATCAAACCCCCTCTCTTCACCAAAGCTGGCACCTCTTTGGAACCAAAGAGTTCTGCCATACGCAGTTTGAAAACACTGCTCCAGAAGACTAAATAGTTAAGAATAGTCAGTAACTTTTTTTAAAATATATATATTTTTTGTAACTTCTGGACATTGAAAAATTATAAACCCATAAACATTTTGAAGTGTGTGTTGCTGAAAAGCCAGACTATAGAACAAAATTAAAAGTCAAAATACAAATCATAGTTTATCTAAACCATAAGGTATGTGATAAATGTATCATTTCTAAACATTAAACAAAGAATGGCTTTTTCAATAAGTGATGTTTTTCAATAAGTCATTAACATCTTGGGACACTTGACTACATGATGAAACAGTAAGTAGTTAAAACTCAGCATTGGTCTCCTAGCTTGTGAATTCTGCAGAGCATAAAATGTGGCTTTTTCATCTTTGTGTCCAGGTAGTGCCTTACATATACAGTAGATACTCCATAAATACTTGAGTTGTTGAATTTACTTCTTTGAGAAGGGATATCCAAGATAGACTACATTTAAAAGTTACTATTGTGCAAGTTTTCTCTGTAGGGAATGGGTTGGATGATACATAATTAACTCTTAGAAGCACTGTGCCTTTGGTAAACTCAGGTGATCCAAAGTTGCCTAGTAGCTATCAGAATTTTTTTTTTTTTTTTTTTTTTTTTTTTTTTTTTTTTTTTTTTTTTTTGAGACAGAGTCTCGCTCTGTCGCCCAGGCTGGAGTGCAGTGGCGCAATCTCGGCTCACTGCAAGCTCCGCCTCCCGGGTTCCCGCCATTCTCCTGCCTCAGCCTCCCGAGTAGCTGGGACTACAGGCGCCCACCACCGCGCCCGGCTAATTTTTTGTATTTTTAGTAGAGACGGGGTTTCACTGTGGTCTCGATCTCCTGACCTTGTGATCCGCCCGCCTCGGCCTCCCAAAGTGCTGGGATTACAGGCTTGAGCCACCGCGCCCGGCCTTTTTTTTTTTTTTTTTTTTGAGATGGTGTTTCGCTCTTGTTGCCCAGGCTGGAGTGCAATAGCGCGCTCTCAGCTTACCACAACCTCCGCCTCCCAGGTTCAAGCGATTTTCCTGCCTCAGCTTCCTGAGTAGCTGGGATTACAGGCATGTGCCACCATGCCCGGCACTGGTACATTTTGTATTTTTAATAGAGACGGTTTCTCCATGTTGGTCAGGCTGGTCTGAAACTCCCGACCTCAGATGATCCGCCCACCTTGGCCTCCCAAAGTGCAGGGATTACAGGTGTGAGCCACCATGCCTGGCCTATGCTACATTTTCATAAATTTCCTTCATTCATTCAAGGACTAAGGGAGTCCGTACTAGAGCACAGGCAAGAATTGATAATACATCTCCATCATACCTAGCCACGTACAAACCTGCACTTGGGGAAACCCTATTTACAATACAGAACTGAAAGCTGTCCCTGAAATCTGCCATTGGCAGCAAACAAATATAATTCATTACAGAAAATATGACCAGAATTAGAAGACATTTATTCCAAAATTGTATCCTAATTATTGTTAGTATTTAATATATGATAAGCCTGAGGAAACATCATTGATAAAAGGTTCTCTATGGAAACAAATGTGGTTGTGACAGTTGGATATCAGGCTGGAAGAGAAATGACTTGGATCTATAGCTTATCCTTTATATTACCATTGCCAGATGAATCAGAGTTAAAGCAGTAAGGAGGAATGAATAAGTGGACCATAGAGTTTTTAGGACAGTGAAACTACTCTGTGTAGCACTACAATGATGAATACATGTCATTATACATTTGTCAAAACTCATAGAATGTATACCTGGAGTGAACCCTAATGTCAGCTATGGACTTTGGGAGATAATGATGTGCCAATGTAAGTTCATCAATTGTAACAAACATGCCACTCTGGTGGGATGGTGATAGTGGGGGAAGCTGTGCACGTAGGAAAATGGAGCAGATGGGAATTATCTGCTTTCTGTTCAATTTTGCTGTGAACCTAAAACTGCTCTAAAAAAATTAAGTGTATTAATTTTTAAAAAACTAACAAAAAACAGAAAACAATATTTGTTCCAGAAAGAGAAATATACTACTGAAGAGCTGTAGATTATTCTTTAGGACACAAAGGAGAGGCAGAAAAAAAAATTTGTGTGTGTGTGAAACAGAGCCTCACTCTGTTGCCCAGGCTGGAGTGCAGTGGCGCCATCTCGGTTCACTGCAACCTCCGCTTCCCAGGTTCAAGCAATTCTCATGCCTCAACCTCCTGAGTAGCTGAGACTATAAGCATGCACCACCACATCTGACTAATTTTTGTATTTTTTTTTAGCGCAGATGGGGTTTTACCATGTTGGCCAGGATGGTCTGGAACTCCTGACCTCAAGTGATCTGCCCACCTCGGCCTCCCAAAGTACTGGGATTATAGGCGTGAGCCACCACACCCATCAGAGAAAAATTTTTGAATGAAAGTGTTTTTATGTAAGTATATAGGCATAAAAGATATAGGCAAAATATGTAGTAACAACTGATAAAAGCTTAAAATATATAAGATTGATACCTTAAACAGTTTTATGGCCAACCACAAATTTAGGTAAGTAATACACGTGAGTTATTTAGTCATTAGAATGCATTTTCTCTGCTTATTGCTTCCTAATTGATTTCCTTGTCTTGAACTCCTAGCCTCAAGTGATCCTCCTGCCTTGGCCTCCCAAAGTGCTGGGATTACAGGCATGAACCACTGCACCCATCCTCTAACTGGTTTCTTATATGTAAACTACTTGACCATTTATGAAGTAGAATCTAAGTATTTAGAAAATAATCCAAAGTGAGGAAAAAAGTAACCCTTACAAAAATCCTCACAGTAAAAGTTTGAAAATGACCAAAATGTTACTTGGTAAGCATTGTATTAATGCAGTGAAATCCCATATAATTGTTATAATAGCAGGAATGTGTGCCATATTGATAAATGAAAATGTTTTTAAAATATCATTGAGTCTAATAAAATTTTATTTTGTTAGAATTTGGAGGAGAAAATTACTTAAGTGATTGTTCAATTATGAACTTAAGGAACTATAGTTCTTTTTTACTAAAGGTAAAAATAATTCCTTAAGGACCTACTGATGTACCACATTCGTTCAGTCAGCAGCTCTCTACTGGACTATTGCATTGACCCTCTTGACTGGTTTTCATTCTTGCTCTAAGTAAAACCATTTTCCTGAAATCAGCCACAGTAACCAATCTAAAAGGCAAACTGATGTCACTTGCCTGCTTCGGACTCCTCACTTGATTATTTGACTCATCTTTGTTGCCTACAAAATAAAGTCCAAATTCCCTTTTGTATGGTATACAAAGTTCATTACAGCTTACCCCTTGCCTCCCTTACAGCTTAGTCTTTTCTCACATTTTATGTTCTAGTAATTGTCAACTGTTTCATCTTCCTTCGACATGCCATACTTTTTCATGATTCCATGATTTTGCTCATGCTTTTCTCTTCTCCTGGCACAGGCTACCCACCTTTCCTTATCATCTTAAAAATATTTATCCTTGATGACAACTCAGACATCATCCTCCAGGCTGAGTTAGAGGCCCCATCTTGAGTTTCTGTAGCATCTTTTACATACTTTTTTTTTTTTTTTTTTTTTTTTTTGAGACGGAGTCTCGCTCTGTCACCCAGGCTGGAGTGCAGTGGCCGGATCTCAGCTCACTGCAGCCTCCGCCTCCCGGGTTCACGCCATTCTCCTGCCTCAGCCTCCCGAGTAGCTGGGACTACAGGCGCCCGCCACCTCGCCCGGCTAGTTTTTTGTATTTTTAGTAGAGACGGGGTTTCACCATGTTAGCCAGGATGGTCTCGATCTCCTGACCTTGTGATCCGCCCGCCTCGGCCTCCCAAAGTGCTGGGATTACAGGCTTGAGCCACCGCGCCCGGCCTTTTACATACTTTTATTGCAGCATCTACCAAATTACACTGAAATCATCTGCATATAAGTCTGTATTCCCCATTACACTATAAGTTTCTTTAGGGCAGAGGCCATGTTTAATTATCTTGTGTACCAGCACCTAGTTCAGTGGCTGGAATATAGCATGCATTTAATAAATATAATGGGTACTTAAATAATCTTCCAGGCACTTCAGGAGATGCTAGTGACCTTCAAAGATACCATTTCTGCCATACAGGACCTCACAGCCCACCATACCAAAGAGGATATGGAAAATGACAGGCATGAAAGTACTGTGAACAGTCAGATGAGTCACACTGGGTCAGAGTTGGCTGTCTTTTTAGTCAAAGTCATCCAGAAATTGCTTACCACTGACAGTGCTCATCCTGGAGCATGAAAGACTATGGAATTTTTCTCTAAGACATTTCTGAGAAATGAAACATTTAAAGGCAAGTAGGCAGTAGGAAAAGAAAAAAAGGTAATAGTGATCTATAAAATAAATATTCCATCCCCCTTTTGAGAGTTTTCATGCTCAGGCTTCAATGTGATTGAAAAAATTTTTCAGGCTTGTACTCTCTAGAATCTCAACTGTGATAAGGGTTTATTTTGTAAATAATGGAAGCAGTGGCAGAATCACTTCCTTCCTATTCCTACTCCTAACCCTGTTTTAGAATGTGCACACATCAACAAATATATTTTGTGCCATTAGCCAGGCCTAGTGTTAAGATATGAGATAAGCCGGGCGCGGTGGCTCAAGCCTGTAATCCCAGCACTTTGGGAGGCCGAGACGGGCGGATCACGAGGTCAGGAGATCGAGACCATCCTGGCGAACACGGTGAAACCCCGTCTCTACTAAAAAAATACAAAAAACTAGCCGGGCGAGGCGGCGGGCGCCTGTAGTCCCAGCTACTCGGGAGGCTGAGGCAGGAGAATGGCGTAAACCCGGGAGGCGGAGCTTGCAGTGAGCTGAGATCCGGCCACTGCACTCCAGCCCGGGCGACAGAGCCAGACTCCGTCTCAAAAAAAAAAAAAAAAAAAAAAAAAGATATGAGATAAGATTATCTCATTCAGCCTTCATAACAAGCCTATGAAGTAAGTACCGTATACAGAGGAGGAAACTGAAACTTGAAGAGGTCAAGTAACTTGCCCAAGATTACATCTCTAGTAGGCCTAAGAAGCAGGATTTGAACCCAAGCAGCCTGATTCCAGGGCTCGCCGTTTTGATGAGTGCACCATACTTCCTGACCTATACAGGGTAAAACACAATAAACATTCATTACAATTGGTCCATTATAAATTGTTCTTGACCTTGGCTAAATGGCAATTTATAAGACTGAATGGGATTGGTAGTGGCTCACGCCTGTAATCCCAGCACTTTGGGAAGCCGATCCAGAAGGATCACTTTAGCTGAGGATTTCAAAACCAGCCTGGGCAACATAGTGAGACCTTATCTTCACCAAAAATACAAAAAAGAGCCAGATGTGGTGACATGTGCCTGTGGTGTCAGTGACTTGGGAAGCTGAGGTGGAAAGATCGCTTGAGCCCGGGAGGTCGGGCTGCAATGAGCCATGATTGGGCCACTGCACTCCAGTCTAGGTGACAGGCAAGACCACATCTCCAAAAAAATAAAATAAATAAATGAATCAAGTTATCAGTTTTGTTTTATTTTTTAATGATGGATACTTTGAGATCTATAGAAGTATTAGTTGCTATCATAAGCCTTCTAATAGTAGAGTGTTTTAAACTCTTTAAGGATGTTGGGGAAACTAATTACACACGTAACTGTCTCTCCTTTGCAATTAAGTAAAGTCTTTTTATGAAAACATTTTAATATAAATTTTTTACACTTTGCTCTTTTAATTAGCATATGATTTTTCCAACAGAAAGAAACTTCATGTGGAAAGAAATTCTCAAAAGTACTATCTCAAGACTAAAGTGCTGTTTTTTTAACTTTACTTTTCTCCTTTTAGACTCCAGAAATAGTTTCCTCATAAAACTGACGTCCTTTCTGGAAATGATTTTTGTTTCTAAATATGTTGAGAATCCATTCTTTTCATTTTCTCTTTCTCTCCCTCTCTCTCTCTCTCTCCACCCCCCTACTGCCTCTCTCTCCCTCTCTCTCTCCTTTTGCTTTCTTGGTAGTAGTTGAGAGGAAGGAGGGTAGCAGGACAGAGAGAAGAGGGAAAACAGAAAAAGAATTGTATGCCACTATGTCTGAATATATCTTCTACTTGTAGATAATTACATCCAAGTTGCCCTTTTGCCTTTTTATTTCCGTTTTTGGACACCTCTTTTTATCATCCAGCCAACTGGGATAGACAAAGCACTGCTGGTGCCCTGAGCGACAGAACTCTGGTAGGGGGCTGGCTGTAAATTGACGTGGCATGGAAATTCTCCGCTAAGTTGTAGCAGCTTGCATGTTTCTCTAAGATCAAGCCCAGCCTCCTGGAGCTGTAGCTTAATCATGGGTTCAATGACTTTACAGAAAAATGGATAGAAAAATTCTTCAACTCCTTTCTTTGGACCCAGATGTTTTCTTTTTGGATATCTATGGTTTAGCTGAAAACAAAATCAAAGCAGTTAAGTCTATAAGTTTCTTTTTGCAGCTTAAACAACAGAATTTGCTGCTCTCCCTCCCCTTTCCTGCAATTTAATTCCTTACAGATTTTGCCATGGGGTGCGGACTTAGAAAGCTAGAAGACCCTGATGATAGCAGCCCTGGAAAAATATTTTCTACCCTGAAGAGACCGCAAGTGGAAACAAAGACAGAATTTGCTTACGAATATGTATTGCTGGATTTTACTCTACAAGGTACTTTTTGCTTCTATTTTGTTTGTTAAATGTTTCAGAGATAAGAGACTACTAGTTGTTTTTAAGTGTGGACTTACAAATTTTTAAACTGTTCTTCATAATGAGATTGTATATTCAAACAATAATGCTTTGCTTCTTAATTATACTTTGTAAGATTTTTGTTTTGCTGTTTGCTTTGTTTTTTTGGTAACATGGCTCATATGTACCTTCTAAAATTAGGAAAATTGCCTGGAAATACTTCTTTCGTTTTTAAATCAAATACTTATTATAGAAGGATTTATGAAAAATGCTTGATTTCCAGGACAAATAGCTATATAGCCTCAGTGACAGTTTGTATTGTGAAAAAGATTTGAAAATCACAAGAAGGTATTATGTAGGAAATATTACTTGCATCATATCGTGGAAGAGTGTTTGCTAAGACAATTCTGAGGCTTCCAATTGTGTTAGACTCTGTGATTATGGTAGTCATTTGATATTTTTGACCAAACTAAACTGTAAGTTTTGAATATGTAGTTAAAAAAAAAAAAGATAGCCTTCTGTAAGACACTTCCTTTACTCAGTGCCCTGTCCCCAACAGAGAAACTCTCTGTTCCCGAAAGTTGGAAACACAAATAAACAAGCCCAGATGGCAGCTCTGTGGAAGGAATCGAGGTGGCTCGATTTCACAAATACTTTGCCTCGTTTCTTGTGGAAACTTTAGAGTACTGTACAACTGCATAGACAAAGCACCTTTTAAAAAGAGCTACATCTTTAATGATGAGGTACTGAAAATGAATTTTAGGGTGCCTTGCTTGCTGTTAAAGTTATCAGATATTAGTATTTAAAGTTCTTATTATAGTTATATTTTTAATTCTAATGAGCCACACATTTTATCCATTCTCAAAAAGTTTATACTAAATTATCATGTTGAATATTATCTTAATTTTTTCCAAATGTATTGTTTACACACATTCTCCTTTTTTTTTTTTTTCCTTTGCTCTAGAAACAGTGCATCTTTGTGCAAGAAGCAAGAGCAGCCCATTTTTCTTTGTCAAAAATTAAGCTGGCCAGCAAACAGACTCCCTTCCAGGGACATACACAAAATCTGTACATAGACTTTTAATATGTTCACATCCTATTTTTGTTTAAAGCTAAGGCTGCCAAAGGAAAAAAATTAATATTCTTAATTTCTTAATTTTCTTTTTAATTATGAATGTTAAAAATGGATTAAGATAATGACGATTATCAGAGAAGTATCCAAACAACCGTTTGAATTTTTTCTACACTTTTTCAAAAACCTTCATTTGAGAAAATATTTGTAATATGGTGCTATGTTCACACCACTGATTTTCCTTGTCAATTTTTTTTTAGGACTAGTTTCTGTAAATCCATAGGAGACAGATACATACTTTCCTTAATCTTGAAACACTGTCTATTCATGAATTTAGGTCAGAACCATTTTGATCTGTACTTTAGGATTCTCTGCACAATCCATCCTAGGATCATAGGGTTTAAAGTAACTTGAAAAGTTTTTCTGATTCATTTCCTTGCAACAATGTTAACATCTCAAACAAATTTGTATAAATGCAGTCATCCTTGAATCAGAAAGATCTGCAGCTTTATTCAAAAGTCATTTGGGTTTTGTTATTCTCAGAAGCCCTTCTCTCTGTGAAAGGAGTATAATTTCTACCTTTCACTCTAGGTGCTTAGAAGAGATAACAGAGTATTACACTGTAAAAGTTTAAGTACGGGCAGACTGTGCAAATGTTAACACATAAAGCAGGCACATACTTTAAAGCTGCACCTGGTTCCTATTTGGTACAGGCGCCTAGTCTCCTGGTGCCCCGTTGCTCTCCCATTTTTCCACATGTTTTAGTTTTAGTTTTTCTTTGTTTCTGTCTTCCCCATTGCCTTTGCTTCAGAAGCCAGGACTCAGCATCAGCCCAGCTCCACAAACCACCTTCCAGGTCATAGTTTCCCTGCTGCTCTTCTGTTGTCTCTGACCTCCGGCTGCCACTCCAGTGTATATAGGAGCGGGTCATGGGTGGGTTAAAACATGCCAGCCTTCTGTTTGGCACTGGTAATTCTGTCCTGGGGTTGCCAGGAGGAGTCCTGAATAGTGGCACCTCCTGCCTGTCAGAGGCTACCATGGAATGAGCAACCTTTCAGGAAATAAAACGGCCTGGTGACGGCCGTGTGTGCTCATGATGAGCCTGTCTCTTACGTTATTTTCCTCTGTTTTTTCCAAATAGAGGCCATGGCACAGAAAGTAGATCCAATGGGGGCAGGAGGAGGAGACCCTCTGAAAATTCACAGTGCCTTGTCCTGCATTATGGTGGTTCTAACTTTCTTGAACAACTTACTTATTTTCCATTCAATTATATATCACTTTCAAAGCTCCACCCAGAAAACAAAACAACTTACACCTCCCATTCTCTCCTTATCTCTCTGTCTCTGTCTCTCTTCCTCTCCCTTCCCCACACTTTTCTTTTTCTTTTTGGCCTTTGAATCATTATTTGCATCTCTATAGGAGAAATCATAGTGTAGACTTGAAGCATACAAAGCTCTGGAGTCATGGTTTTGGGGTCCTAATCTAGGCTGAAAACTGTGGCAAATTTTAAACGTTGCTCTCCGTCAGTTTCCTCATCTATAAAATGGGTGTTCTCATGGTGCTGACATCACAGAGTTGTTTTAAGGATCAAAGGAACTAACATTAGATGATCTACTTGGAAAGGTATCTGGCACTTAGTAAGCACTTGATAAAAGTTAACTGTTACGATGCTTCCTCTGAGAATACCCTCTGTCTCCATATTCCTCCTTAAACCCAGCTCCTGCAGGATGCTTTTTGACCAACCTATTGAGGTCATTAAAATAATTCCTACATTTCCCCTCTGATATGTAATCATCAAGTATTGGTTACTTATATGTTCTTTGCAAAGGTTCATACACATTTTTCTTATTCTGGCCATATAATTATTAGTTTGTGCAACTGCAACTAGACAAATGTTTTTGGAGTAGTTCCTGATTGCGTTGCCATGCTGAGTATCTTAGGTACTATGAAAGAAATAAAACACATAGCCCCTTCTTTCAAGAAATTTAAAGTCTCATCCAAGTAGGCCGAATTTTTCTGGAACTTTATGCCAAGTCTACCAATTGCACTAATGAGCCTTCAGTAAAATGTTTGTGATATGTTTTCTGGATTATTGTATAGTAATGACTTCTTTCACTGTATTATGATAAAGTAACAATTCATTATTCCTGCTTATTAGTGAGAATTTGAAGTCATCTAGAGATTTCTTATAGTATATCTATCTATATGTGTTTATGAAAGTATATGATGTATGTATATGAGTGTGTTATAGGGTTTCTTAACAAAAAGTTAAAATAACTCTACAAGTGATCCAAAAGGGTTAATTTACCTCCTTGTACAATTCCAGGAAACAACCTGAATAATAACAGCCTTAAGAATTTTTAGAGCATTTATAGCTTTGTGAGTAAAAAGAGGTTCTACAATACTAAAACCCAACAGAAAATTGGATGGTAGCTTCCTTATCTGAATTTCTGCTAGAATTACATAAAATATGAGTGAAATTTTGCTAGCCTCTAGCTTGCTTCATTATTATTAGAACAAGAAATTATATTTGCCTTTCATCATCACCATTAACAGGAATAGATATATATTATACATGTACTCTGTGGCAAATGCTGATTAGCATTGGAAATATAAAAAAGAGTAAGACAGTTTCAGCCCTCGAATATTTTGTATTCAACTTGGTCAAACTGGACAAGATCATGAACTCATCAAGGTTAGGAATTATATCATCTACATCTTTATACACCCTGTGTCCAGCACGAAGTTTGGAATATGAGTGATGATCAATATTCTTTGTCGAATGAGTGAATGAACAAAAAGTTATAATACAAGGTACATGTGGAGGAAATAGTGTGCTACAACAAGTATCAGACAAAGGAGAAATCAATTTTGAATAGGATCAGTTGGAACTAGAGTTAGGACTTTAATTGACCCTTGAAGAAAGTGGCTTAAACAGAAAAAGATTCAGAGGTGGGAGTAAGTTCAAGGGCTAGTGAACAGAGCAATGAGCTAAAGGAGGTTTTCTAGAGAGGAAGCAAAAAGTAAGATTCTAAACTAATGGGATATGGGAAGGTTCTGGCTTAGCTAGGGAGTTAAGACCTAATTCTGTGGAAGATAAATGGCAGTAAAGGCTGTTTGAACAAGTAGTTGATAGGGGCAGAAAAGTGTTTTAAGAAGATTCATGTGGAATTGCAGTGAGAAGGGATGGAGGCAAGAAGTCAAGGCCAATGATGAAGAAGACCTGTGGGTGAAGGTCAGTAATAGGGATAGGATACAAGGGGTAGATATAACAGATGTTATGAAGGAGGAACTTGGCCTGTGACTGGCTGGATATGAAGGGATGGAAAGAATGAGGAATCCAGGATGACTTCCCAGTTTCGAGCCTGAGTGACTATGGAAATAATGAGTCCTCTTACAGACAGAGGGGCACCCCAAAGGGAGTCTGTCTGTAGTCAAAGAGCAATTTCATTGCAGTCATGTTGCATTTGAGGTGGCAGTGGAAGATCTTAGTTGAGGCAGTTATGGATGCACAGCTGACCGAAAATTTCAGGAAGGTATTGAAATAGATTTTTTTTTTTGAGACAGGATCTCACTCTGTCATCCAGGTGGAAGTGCAGTGACTCAGTCACAGCTCACTATAAACATGACTTCCCAAGCTCAAGCAATCCTCCTGCCTCAGCTGCTGGAGTAGCTGAGACTACACATGTGCCACCTTGCCTGGCTTATTTTTTAATTTTTTGTAGAGATGGAGGTCGGTCTTGCTATGTTGCCCAGACTGGTCTCAAACACCAGTGTTGGTAAATTGTTAGAATCATTTAGGAAAAAAAATGTGTGGCATTATCTACTTAGCTAAAGATATACCCAACAGAAATGAGTGTACATGTGCACCATGAGGCACTACAAGAATGTTCACAGAAGTGTTGTTTGTAATAACTCAAAAGTGTAAACAACCCAGAACTCAAAAAAACAAAAGAATGGAAAAAATAAATTGTGGTGTACTCACACAATACTGCAGAAATCAGCAAATACTCTGTAAAGGGTTGGATGGTAAATATGAGGTCTCCGACATAACTATTCAACTCTGCTGTTGTAGCGCGAAAGCAGCCGTAGACAACATATAACAAAACAGACCACAGGCCACAGTTCGCGAATTCTTACCACACTGCAGTGAAAACAGAGGAACTCCAATTACACAAGATGAATTCCACAAGCATGATATTGTGTGAAGATAGACACATAAGTCCATGCTATATGATTCCCTTTATATGGCTCAAACGGAAGTATAGTGTTTAGGGCTGCATTCTGGGAAGTAAACTAAGAAGAAAGGCAAAAAAGTCATTATCATGAAAATCAAGGTATTGCAGAGAGGACGGGAGCATTGTGATTGGAAAGCGTAAAGGCTTCTGAAGTGCTGGCTATTTTCTAATTTTTGAATGAATAGTGGTTACCCTAGTGCAGGGGTCCCCAACCCCCAGGCTGCAGACTGGTACTGGTCTGTGGCCTGTCAGGAACAGGGCCACACAGCCAGAGGTGAGCAGCAGGCCAGCGAGCATTGCCGCCTGATTAGCAACGGCATTAGATTCTCATAGGAGCATGTATTGTGAACTGCGTGTGCAAGGGATCTAGGTTGCACACTTCTTATGAGAATCTAATGCCTGATGATCTGAAATGGAACAATTTCATACTGAAACCATCCACTCCCTGCCTCCATCCATAGGAAAACTGCTTTCAATGAAACCAGTCCGTGGTGCCAAAAAGGTTGGGGACTGCTGCCCTAGTGTTGGTAGTCTTAAGCATGTTTTGTGTCTTTTTCTTTTGTATGTTACATTTCCACTCACCCCAACCCAAAAAAAAAGTTGAAAAAAAGAAAAGACTGAATAGGAAGTGAGTAGGGATAAGGCAAATATGGCTGAAAGACAAAATGTACAAATACTCAGAAGGGACAGAAAACTCCGTGATCTGTCTGGAAACTGAAAATAAAACAGAATGGTAGGAATGTAGCATATTAAGGAGATAGCAGTAAACATAAGACTTCAGGAGTTTGGTCATAATTTGGTCCTTCCTATATCTGCCTATTATAATGAACTACATAGCTCAATAGAGTTGTATTGTATTTTAAAATTGCAGTTAGGAAGAACCAAAACAGTGAGTAGATAGTCACACATTGAGTAGATCATCCAAGAGAAAAAACTGGAATTCCACAGAAAGTGACAAGAAATACCTAAAACAAGGAAGGAGAAGGAAGTGAGGCAACTTGTTCGGTTGGGATCAGCTGAGGGCTGAGAGAGACTTCCCAGTATGAGGAAAGGTTAAGGGAGAGACCCTCAGTACTTCACCTTCCCACTGTGGACCCCTGCAATTCTAACCATGGGAGAGCTCCTCAACCCTTGAGGCCCTGAAACTAACAGGGAGCTGCCAAGAGATTGTGCCACAGGACTGTCCCAGGGAGGAAGGGCATACTGGGTCCCAAACACCCCCCGAGACTTAGGCAGCTACAGCAAGGCACCATTTTAGAGCCCCACCCCCAATAGACTGAGTACTGTCGTAGATCTCAGTGATGCTAGGGCTGAGCCACAAGAGATATGCGGACTATTGCCCTGTGACTGAGGCACAAGCAACTGCATGCAGGCTACTGCAGCCAGGCCTGAGGTACAATCCAGGTGCAGGCTACTGCCAGGTGCAGGTACATGCGTCTGGGCTGGGGCATCAATGACCACAGGCTACCATGCCCAGAGCTGAAGTGCTACCAAGGCATAGGCTATCATGGCAGAGGCCAAGGCACAAGCATCACATGTGTTCCCCACCTGTCCAGGCTGCCACCACTGAAGGCAGCACCTCCCACCCCAGTGACAGGACAGCAGCATGGCCACTGCTGCCCTCAACCTGAGCATTCCACTGGTGGCCTGGGGATCATCCCACTCCTGCTTACCATGACTGGTGCCTGCACATGCTATCGGAGGACTGAGGACAGCCCCTCTAGCCTAGCTTCACTTCCCTCAACATGCCAGAGCACACAGCCCAAAGGTCAGGGGATTGTTCAGCTAAGTTCACCACCACTGGCACCTGAACACTCCTTCCAGAAATCTACCCATCTGGCTACTGCCACCATAGCTGGCACCTATCTGTATGCACCCACCTGCAGGTCTAGGGACTGGCCTACTCAGCCCACCACAGACACTGCCAACACCAGGTTGCAGTGCTTGCAACCCAAAGGTTGCCCCATCACTGTCACTGCAATCACCCATGCCACCCTGGCTCTCCAGGGGGCCAAGAACCCTCCCACCCTCCCAACCCACTGCTACCACTACTGGCAAAATTAAGCTTCCTGGAAGTCCAAGAATTGGCCCACCTGGACCTGCTAACACCACTGCCAACATGTGCCTCACTGGGTCCCAAAGACAGGCATGCTCAACCCTCTGCTGCCACCACTGGGGCCCAAAGACTGGCCTACCTGACATCCCAGTCCCCAACAAAACCTCACCACAGCATCCACTAATAACCACACCCTAAGCCTCCATGGAAATCACAGCTACAACTGATGTTGTTTACAGCCAAATAAATCATACAGAGACTACACTATTCCACACACCTAGAATCAAAGCCAAAGCATCCTACCCAACCAACACCATAGATACATCCTCAGGAAAAACCTTTTCCACAAAAGAAAATTCAAAAAACTGGAAGAAGTGGCTGTTACACCACATGCATAGATATCAACATATGAATGCAGGACACATGAAAGTACAAGGAAATGTGACACCTCCACAGAAATGCAATAATCCTCAGGCAACAGATCATAAACAAAAAAATTCATGAAATTCCAGAAAAAATTCAAATTATTAACTCTAAAGAAGCTCAGTGAAATACAAGAGAATTCTGAAAAATAATACAAATAAATCAGAAAAGCAATTCAGGACATGAATGACAAGTTTACCAGAGAGATAGATATAAAAATAAACCCAGCCAGGCACGGTGGCTCATGCCTGTAATCCCAGCACTTTGGGAAGCTGAGGCAGGCAGATCACTTGAGGTCAGGAGTTTGAGACCAGCCTGGCCAACATGGTGAAACCTCGTCTCTACTGGAAAAAATAAAATAAAATTAGCTGGGCATGGTGGCACATGCCTGTATTCCCAGCTACTCAGCAGGCTGAGAAAGGAGAGTCACTTGAACCCAGGAAGCAGTGAGCCGAGTACCACTGCACTCCAGCCTGGTAGCCTGGACAAGTAAGACCTTGTCTCAAAAAATAAAAATAAAAATGAACCAAACAGGAATTCTGGAACTGAAGAATTCCTTGAATTAAATATAAAATACATTCAAGAGCTTCAACAATAGACTAAATCAAACAGTAGAAAGAATCTCAGAACTCAAAGACAAGTCTTCTGAAATAATCCAGTTAGACAAAAGTAAAGAAAAAAAAAGAATTTGAAAGGATGAACAAAGTCTTCATGACATATGGAACACCATAAAGTTACCAAATACTCAAATTATTGGAATCCCAGAAGGCAAAACAAGAATGAAAGGGTTAGAAGACCTATTTAATGAAATAATAGATGAAAACTTCCCAAGATTTAGACATTCAGGTACAGGAGACTCTGAGATCCCCAAACACATACAATGCAAAAAGATCTTCTCCACAGCACATTATAGTCAAACTGTCTAATGCTAAAGACAAAGAGAGAATTCTAAAAACAGCAAGAGAAAAGTATCTAGTCACCTATAAAAGAACCCCTATCAGACTAACAGCAGATTTCTCAGCACAAACTTTACAGGCCAGGAGAGAATGGAATGACATGTTCAAAGTGCTCAAAGAAAAAAACTGCCAGCCAAGGATACTACATCCAGCAAAATTCGCCTTCATAAATTGAGAAATAGGGCTGGGCACAGTGGCTCATGCCTGTAGTCCCAACACTTTGGGAGGCTGAGGCACTTAAGTTTAGGAGTTCAAGACCAGCCTGGCCAACATGGTGAAGCCCTGTTTCTACTAAAAATACAAAACTTAGCTGGGCGTGGTGGCAGGCACCTGTAGTCCCCACTACTCAGGAGGCTGAGGCAAGAGAAATGCTTGAAGCTGGAAGGCAGAGGTTGCAGTGAGCCGAGATTGCACCACTGCACTCCAGCCTGGGTGACAAAGTGAGACTCCATCTCGAATAAAAAATAAAAAAAGGAGAAATAAAGTCTTTCCCAGACAAGCAACAGCTGAGAGAATTCACAACCACTAGTACAGCCTTACAAGAAATGTTCAAGGGAGTTCTAAACCTGGAAAGTGAAAGGACAACATTTACCATCATGAAAAGTATACAAAAGTATAAAACTCACTGGTAAAGTAAACACACAAATGAGGAAGAGAAAGGACTCAAATGGCACCACTGCAAAAAACCACCAAGCTACAATGATAAACAGGAAGAGCAAAATAAAGGAACAAAGAACATACAGAAAACAATTAACAATATGATAGGAACAAAAACTCACATTTCAGTAATAACTTTGAATGTAAGTATATTAAATTCTCCACTTAAAAGATATAGACTGGCTGAATGGATTTTAAAACATGATCCAATTACATCTTGCCTATAAGAAATGCACTTTACCTATAGAGACACATATAGACTGAAAGTAAAGGGATAGAAAATGATATTCCATGTAAATGGAAACCAGAAGTAAATAGATATAGCTATACCTATATCAGCTAAAAGAGTCAAAACAGTAAGTCAAAAACAGTTAAAAAAAAAAAAAAAAGAAGACAAGGCACATAATGAATGATAAAGGAATAAATCCAGCAAGAGGATATAACAATTCTAAACATATATGCACCCAACACTGGAGCACCCAGATTCATAAAGCAAATATTGCTAGATCTAAAGAGAGAGATGGACTTCAATGCGAGATTAGTGGAGTACTTCAACCCACTTTCAGCATTAGACAGATCATCCATACAGTAAATAACAAAGAAACATTGGACTTATTTATTATAAACCAATAGATTTTAATTTTGAGCAGTTTTAGTTTTACATAAAAATTGAGCAGAGAGCATAGAGGGTTCCCTCATATCTCTTCACTGCTCCCCCCTACCACCATTTTCCTGATTATTAACTTTTTAAAATAATGTCAATTTTTATTTTAGATTCAGGAGGTACATGTGCAGGTTTGTACGTGGGTATATTGCATGATGCTGAGGTTTGGGGTTCAACCGATCCTGTCACCCAGGTAGTGAGCGTAGTGCCCAATAGTTAATTTTTCGAACTCTGCCCCATTCCCTCTCTCTAGTAGTCCCAGTGTCTATTGTTGCCATCTTTGGGTCCATGAGTACCCAATGAAACACTGGATTTAAAACGGACATTAGATCACATGAACCTAACAGACATTTACAGAGCATTTATTCAACAACTTCAGATTACACATTCTTATTAGCACATGGAACATTCTCTAGAATAAATCATATATTAGGCCAGAAAATGAGTCTCAACAAAAAAAATTTTTGAGATAAGTTCTCTCTCTGTTGCCCAGGCTGGAGTGCAGTGGCACAATCATGGATTGCTGCAACCTTGACCTCCCAGGCTCAAGTGATCCTCCCACCTCAGCCTCCCAAGTAGCTGGGACCACAACCATGTACCACCACACCTAGCTAATTTTTTTTTTTTTTTGTAATTTTTGTAAGTTTTGTAGAGCTAGGGGTCTCACTCTGTTGCCCAGGCTGGTCTCAAACACCTGAGACAAGCAATCCTCCTGCCTCAGCCTCCCAAATTGCCAGGAGTACAGGCATAAGCCACTGCACCTAGCCAACTTTTTTTTTCTTTGAGATGGGGGTCTCCCTTTGTCTCCCAGGCTGGAGTGCAGTGGCACAATCATGAATCACTGCAGCATCAACTTCCTGGGCTCAAGCAATCCTTCCACCTGAGCCTCCTGAGTAACTGGGACTACAGGCACACACCACCACATCTGGTTGATTTTTGTATTTTTTGTAGAGACTGGGTTTTGCCATGTTACCCAGGCTGGTCTTGAACTCCTAACCTCAAGCAATCTGCCCACCTCAGCCTCCCAAAATGGTGGTATTACAGTCATGAGCCACCATACCCAGACACAATTTTTTAAAAAATGGAATCATATCAAGTATCTTCTCAGACCACAATGGAATAAAACTAGAAATCAATACCAAGAGGAACTTCGTAAACTATACAAATAGATAAAAATTAAACAGCATACTACTGAATAACTATTGGATCAATGAAGAAATGAAGAAGGAAATTTTAAAATGTCTTGATATTAATGAAGATGAAAATATAACATATCAAAAACTGTGGGATACAACAAAAGCAATACTAAGAGAGTAGTATATAGCAATAAATGCCTACATCAAAAAAGTAGAAAGATTTCAAATAAACAGTCTAATAATGTACCTGAAAGAACTAGAAAAGCAAAACAAACCAAACCCAAAATTAGTAAAAGGAAAAAAATAAGAAAGAGTAGAACTAAACAAAATACAGACAAAAACAATACAAAGGATCAATAAAACAAAAAGCAGATTCTTCAAAAAGATAAACAAAATTAATACACTGCTAGCTAGACTAACCAAGAAAAGACCAAAATTAGAGATGAAAAAGGAGTCATTATAACTGATACCACAGAAATACAAAAGATCATTACAGACTATTACAACTATACACTAACAAACTGTAAAACCTAGAGAAAAATAGATAAATTCCTGCACACATGCAACCTACCAAAATTGCATCAGGAAGAAATGGAAAACCTGAACAGATCAGTAATGAATAGCAAGATTAAATCAGTAATGGAAAGTGTCCCAACAAAGAAACTGGACAGATACACCACCTCAAAACTGGACAGATTCACTACCACATTCTACCAAACATACAAAGATGATCTAATAGCAACCCTCCTTAAGCCATTTCAAGAAATTGGAGAGAATTCTCCCTAATTCATTCTATAAGGCCAACACAATAAAAAAAGAAAACTACAGGCCAATATCCCTGATGAATATAAATGCAAAAATGCTCAACAAAATACTAGCAAACCAAACTCAATAGCACATCAAAAAGATAATACACCATGATCAAATGGAATTTATACCAGTGATGCAAACATGGTTTAACATACGCAAATCAATAAACATGACACATCACATCAACAGAATGAAGGCTAAAAAACATATGATCATCTCAATAGATGCAGAAAAAACATTTAAAAAAATTCAACATCCCTTCTTGACCAAAACTCTCAACAAACTAGGCATAGAAGGAACATACCACAAAATAATCAACGCCATATATGACAAACCCACAACTACAAGAAAACTACAAAACACTAAGGAAAGAAATTGAAGGCGGCCAGGTGCACTGGTTCACACCTGTAATCCCAGCACTTTAGGAGGTCGTGGGAGGATCGCTTGACTCAAGGAGTTTGAGACCAGCCTAGGCAACATAGTGAGAACTCATCTCTAGGAAAATTTTAAATTTTTATTAAAAAATTTTAAAGAAAGAAATTGAAGAGGACACCAAACAAATGAAGACATCTCCTGCTCATGGATTGGAAGAATTAATTCTGTTAAAATACTGCCCAAGGCAATCTACATATTCAATTCAACCCCTATCAAAATACCAATGTCATTTTCACAGAAATAGAAAAAAAATACTAAAATTTTTATGGAACCACAAAAGAGCCAGAATAACCAAAAAAAATTTAGGAAAAAAAGAACAAAGCTGGAAGCATCACACTACCTTACTTCAAAATATATTACAAGGCTATAGTAACCAAACAGTATGGTATTGGTATTGACCAATGGAACAGAATACAGAACCCAGAAATAAATTCGCATGTTTACTGCCAACTGATTTTCAACAAAAGCGTCAACAGCATACTCTGGGGAAAGGGCACCCTCTTCAATAAATGGATATCCATATGTAGAAGAGTGAAACCGAACCACTATCTATCTGTCACCACTACAAAATCAACTCCAAATGGACTAAAGACTTAAACATAAGACCCAAAACTATAAAACTACTAGAGAAAAACATAGGAAAAACACTTCAGGACATTGGCCTAGGGAAGATTTTATGGCTAAGACGTCAAAAGCACAGACACCTAAAATAAAAATAGACAAATAGGCCGGGCGCGGTGGCTCAAGCCTGTAATCCCAGCACTGTGGGAGGCCGAGATGGGCGGATCACGAGGTCAGGAGATCGAGACCATCCTGGCTAACACGGTGAAACCCCGTCTCTACTAAAAAATACAAAAAACTAGCCGGGCGCGGTGGCGGGCGCCTGTAGTCCCAGCTACTCCGGAGGCTGAGGCCGGAGAATGGCGTGAACCCGGGAGGCGGAGCTTGCAGTGAGCTGAGATCTGGCCACTGCACTCCAGCCTGGGCGGCAGAGCGAGACTCCGTCTCAAAAAAAAAAAAAAAAAAATAGACAAATAGAATTATATTAAACTGAAAAGCTTCACAGCAAAGGAAGCAATCAGCAGAATGAAGAGAAAACTTACAGAATAAGAGAAAATATTTGCAAACTATTCATCCAACAAGGGACTAATATCCAGAATATACACAAGGAACTCAAACACCTCAACAATTTTTAAAAATCACGTTGAAAAGTGGGCAAATGACACGAATAGACAATTCTCAAGAGAAGACATACAAATGGCCAACTGGTATATGAAAGAATGTTGAATATCACTAATCACCAGGGAAATGCAAATGAAAAACCACAATGAGATGTTATCTTACCCTAGTTAGAATGGCTATTACTACAGACAAAAAGAGATCCTGTGGAGATGAGGAGGTAGACAAAAGGCAACTCTTATACACTGTTGGTGGGAATGTAAATTAGTACAACCACTGTGGAAAACAGTGTAGAGATTTCTCAAAAAACTAAAAATAGAACTACTATATGATCCAGCAATTCCACTGCTAGGTATCTATCCAAAGGAAAAGAAATCAGTATATCAAAGGGATGCTTGCACTCACCTGTTTATCAGAGCACTATTCACAAAAGCAAAGGTATGGAGTCAACCTAAGTGTACACCAACAGAAGAATGCATAAAGAAGATAATACATATGTACATGGTGGAATACTTTCAGCCATAAAAAAAGAATGAAATCCCAGCCTGGGCACCATTGTGAGACCTCATCTCTACAAAAAAATACATATATACATTTTAAAATTACCAAAACATGGTAGCATGCACCTGTAGTTCTGACTACTCTGGAAGCTGAGGTGGAAGGTTCACTTGAGCCTAGGAGGCAGAGGTTGCTGAGAGCCTTGATTGCACCACTGCACTGCAGCCTGGGCAACAGAGCTGGAGTCATGTCTCAAAAAAAAAAAAAATGAAAAAAATGAAATGAAATCACGTCATTTGCAGTAACATGGATGGAGCTGGAGGATATTATGTTAAGTGAAATAATCCAGGCACAGAAAGACAAATATGGCATGTTCTCACTCATATATGGGAGCTAAAAAAGTTGATCTCACACAGGTAGAGAGTTAAATGATGATGACCAAAGGCTGGGAAGGGTGAGTGGGTGTGAGCAGGGGATAAAGAAATGTAGGTTATCAGGTACAAACATACAATTAGATAAAAAATGTAAGTTATATTGTTCAACAGTGGAGTAAAGTGACTCTAATTAACAACAATATATCGTATATTTTAAAATAGCAATAAGAGAGGACTTGAAATTGTTCCCAACACATAGAAATAATAAATACTTGCCCAGGCACAGTGGTTCACACCTGTAATCCCAGCACTTTGGGAGGCCAAGGCAGGCAGATCACTTTAGGTCAGGAGTTCAAAACCAGCCTGGCCAACATGGGGAAACCCCATCTCTACAAAAAATACAAAAATTAGCCAGGCGTGGTGGTGGCACACGCCTGTAATCCCAGCTACTCGGGTGGCTGAGACACGAGACTCACTTGAACCTGGGAGGCACCACTGCATCTTGTCGCCTGGGCGACACAGTGAGACTGCCTCAAAAAACAAAAATTAAAAAAAAGAAATGATAAATACTCAAAGCAATGAATACCTCAAATACCCTGACCTCATTATTACACATTCTATGATTGTAACAAAATATCAATGTACTTCATAAATATGTAAAAAACTGAGTCAATTTTTAAAACTGCAGTTATATTACTTCAATTAATACATAAATGAGTGACTGAAGGGATGGAAGCTTTCATTGAAAACATAAGCAATAACAATTCAGATGTTATTTATATAGTAGTGTATATTTCTAAGTTATTGAAAACATTTTGATAAATAACATAAATCAGAAACTCCTTCTAATAGCCATGCATTAAATCGGTTAACAATTTATTATGGTTTAAAAGCTTTAACCCAGCTCATGTCTGAATTTTATTTTCACAAATTCTGAATTAATATGATCCAGATCAATGAAGTTTTGCTTCTCTGTAGGCACTAGAGTACACTGGCTCTGGACTCACTCTGTCTGGAGTCAATCACAGCCTCACAAATTAGTAGCAATTTGGGCCAGTAACCTAGTCCCTTTCTTCCTGAGTTTCCTCATCTGAAAATAATGATAATACTTACCTTATAGAATTTTTGCAAAAATTAAGAATTGGCACATAAAACACTTCACATATTGGCTGGCACAAAATATGTACTTGGTATGTTACTTGTTATTTTTTAGTATAATTGCTAGATAAAATATGGAGATTGACAGTCTATTCCCTTTTGAAAATGTGGACTTGCTAGTGTTTGTACATAGTTTTTTTGTTGGTTTTTTTTTTTTTTTTTTTTTTTTTTGAGACAGAGTTTTGCTCTTTTTTGCCCAGGCTGGGGTGCAATGGTGCCACCTCAGCTCACTTGCAATCTCTGTCTCCCGGGTTCAAGCAATTCCCCTGCCTCAGCCTCCCGAGTAGCTGGAATTACAGGCGCACGCCACCACGCCAGTTTTATTTTGTATTTTTAGCAGAGGTGGAATTTTACCATGTTGGCCAGGATAGTCTTGATCTCCTGACCTGCGGTAATCCACCCGCCTCAGCCTCCCAAAATGCTGGGATTACAGGCATGAGCCACTGCACCAAGCCTGTACATTGTATTTTTCTCTGAGGAAATAATATCTTTTTTTTTTTTTTTTTTTTTTGAGACGGAGTCTTGCTCTGTTGCCAGGCTGGAGTGCAGCAGCACGATCTCTGCTCACTGCAACCTCTGCCTCCTGGTTTCAAGTGATTCTCCTGCCTCAGCCTCCCAAGTAGCTGGGACTACAGGAGAGCACCACCATGCCAGGCTAATTTTTGTATTTTTAGTAGAGACGGGGTTTCACCATGTTAGCCAGGATGGTCTCGATCTCCTGACCACCTGATCTGCCCGCCTCAGCCTCCCAAAGTGCTGGGATTACAGGCGTGAGCCACCGTGCCCAGTCCTAATATTTCACAAGTATTTCAAAAATACACACCAATCATCACAAGTAAATTGGTGGAAAGAAAATATGTATGTCTTGGACTATTTTCATAGAGTTACATCATCAGAGCAAAACTTTTAGCACTGAACAAAGTCAGCTTTAATATATGACTTTATGTTAAAAGTCATAGTATATGACTTTTTCTATTTTTAAAATTCAATGTTTGTCTATGAAGCTTTTAAGCAAAAGAGTATAAAAAGTCTTTGATGTTTTATTTTAGAAACTGTAAGAATAAATGAAAAATGTTACTTAACCTTCAGCATGTTTTAATTTTAATAATAACATTCATTTTGCAGTTTTCAAAGTAATTGCAAAATGCTTTCTTTCATGAATTCCTCATGATAGCCTTACAAGATATATAAAGCTCTTACAAATAATGTAGCATCAATTTAACAGTAACCAACCACACCCATTAAAGCTGTAAACAACCCCATTTGTTTCTTACCCCAAAGAACTGAGAAAGAACTGCTGGTGGTTGGGGAGCTAAGAAGAGAAGGCTTGCAGCTACTCCTAACCCCCTGCGCTGTTCAAATTCTAGCTAAACTACCATTACCTCCTCCTTAATTTCCTCTGTTTAAAAAGTAATAGGGGCCAGGCGCAGTGGTTCATGCCTGTAATCCCAGAACTTTGGAAAGTCTAGGTAGGAGGATAGCCTGAGTCCAGGAGTTCAAGACCAGCCTGGGCAACACAGAGAAACCGCATCTCTGCAACAACAACAACAAAAAAACTACAAAAAATTAGCGTGGTGTAGTGGCATGCACCTGTGGTCCCAGCTACTCAGGAAGCTGAGGTGGGAGGATCACCTGAGCCCAGGAGGTCAAGATTGCAGTGAGCCAAGATGATGCCATTGCACTCCAACCTGGGCAGCAGAGAGAGACACTGTCAAAAAAAAAAAAAAAAAAAAAAAAGACGACTATGTGCATGCTTAGGGGTCACACACCCCACATAAGTAAGGTTTATGAAGACCAGGCATTGGAAGGAAGTCAAATCCAAGTCCTTAAAGGATACTCATTTTTTTTCTAAAACATCTATATTTTTAAGAAATAGGTCTTAGACAAGGTAGCACGAGGGGTGAAAAAACATAATAAAGGCTCTGATATTACTGCCCCAGCATAAGGACATCAAATCAAAGACTTGGCCTCAAACACTGAGCCTACCGTGGAAACATAATTATTCACTCTGGTAAGTGCTGATGAAAATTCCTCGCTCTACAGGCACAGCTCTCCCCTTCTTCACATCTCTAAACTGAAGCAGGTTTGAACACCTAGCAAGTTCCTAACAGCCCTCCTATCTCATTTCTGCACGGTTTTAAACATTATTAAGAACCAGAGGAATTACGTGAATGAAAGTTCTCAACAAAATTCCTACATTTATTGTTCCTCTTCTTGCTCCTGAATTTACCTTCCTTGAATGATGATGGCATGTTTACAGCAACTCCCAGTGTTTACATTACAACTCCCAATGTTTACACTCCTTTTGTTTACATCAGGTCTCAATAATGAGGACAGCTTTCTTATAGAGTGAACCTCAGCCCCCCATCACCATGATTCTCCCATCCCTACAAATGAGGAAAATGAGAAAAATGTTTAAATAACATGATGTTTAAAACCATGCGGAAATGAGACGGGAGGGCTGTTAGGAACTTGCTGGGTGTTCAAACGTGCTTCAGTTTAGAGATGTGAAGAAGGGGAGAGCTGTGCCTGTAGAGTGAGGAATTTTCATCAGCGCTCACCAGAGTGAATAATTATGTTTCCACAATAGGCTCAGTGCTTGAGGCCAAGTCTAGGAAAACTAGATTACTTTTTCTGTATCCTAGAAGGCTGAACACTGACTGTCTCAAATGGTCTAGGTGGCCTGACCTGGACCTGGGCAAGATCTGGTCTACAGAATCCCTGGGGTGACCCAGGGCAGAAGTTACAATCTAATGAGACTCAGGCTGTATTTAGCCTTCAGACAGGTCTCCTTTCTGGTGGACAGTATTAAATATTTTAATTAATTATCACTTTTTTAAATTGGGAAATATTACATAAGAATTGGATTTAGGGGTTTTCTTAAAAATTAGATGATCCTTGGCCAGGAATAGCAGCTCATGCCTGTAACCCCAGCCCTTTGGGAGGCCAAGGCAGGAAGATCACTTTAGGCCAGGAGTTCAGTACCAGCCTGGCCAAATAGCAAGACCCCATCTCTACCAAAAAAAATGTATATATTTTTATTTTTTTAACTGAGAAGATCCAGTGACCTGGGCCCACAATTCCACATGGCAGCACTGGGCCCAGGGATGGTGCAGTCTTTGGATGAAGCTTTGAGTGTTCTCCTCCAGGTCCTGCAGCCTCCTCCTGTGTAGCTCCTTTCTTTGTTTTATCAGCCTAGTACATATAGGGCATTTGAGTCAAGGACTCTATGTAGTAGATGAGTTTGAGCTAGAGACCACTGATCTTAGATCTAGGGACTCCTGATCTAAGTCTGAGTTAGGGACCCAAGATCTAGAGCATGAGTTCAAGATTTCTGCTCTGGAGTGTGAGTTAGAGACCTCTAATCCAGAGTTCTGTAGTTTGGGAACCAGGCCATGTTTTTGGAATATATTCAAATCCCTACCATGATCTTCCTGGAGATTTTTTAAACCAACAATGACTTATCTCCAAGGGCAGCTTCATTTGAAACTATCTTCTCAGAGCTGGACCATCAACAAATGGGCAAATCACTGATGTTTATTTGAGTGTTTACTTTGCGCCAGGCCCTGGACTCATGTTTTACAATTATTTTCACAATAACTCTGTGAAGTTAATACTATTCTTTATTCTTGTTTCAGAAAGGAAAGGTAACTTGTTCTAGATCACATACTTAGTAAATGGCATAATCAGGATTCGAACCCAGGTGAATTGCTTCCAGAGCCTAATGCTCTTAAAGAGAATAGTGTACCACCTCTCTTTCCACAGAAGAGGACCTTATTACAAAGCAACCAGTGGTTGTAGAGCACTTACTATGTGCCAGACACTCTCTAGGAACAAAGGTTAATGTATTAGTCCTCCTAACAACCGTATAAGGAGGATTCTGATGATTCTCATTTTGCAAATGAGGAAACTAAGGCACATGGAAGGGAAATACCTTACTAGGTGTGGCAGAGCTAGGATTTGGATCCAGGAAGTCTGGTGCTGGAGTCTATGGCCTAAACCACTGCTCCATGAGTACCCTGGAGCTCTGTTAGTGAAATATATTAATAGTATGCCCAAGCTTTCATTCAGTCGGTCTTTTAATAAGTATTTTTAGGTACTTACCATAATGTCATCTCTGTGCTAGGTGCTACAGTTTTATGAAAACACATTGACCTCCAGATAGGAGAACATGCACACTTGAAACAGTTGAATATTAATGTAAAGCAGTGGGCCCAAAACAAATAGGGTGTGTTTTTTTGTTTGTTTTTTTTTTGTTTGTTTGTTTGTTTGTTTGAGATGGAGTCTCTCTCTGTTTCCAGGCTGGAGTGCAGTGGCGCGGTATCGGCTCACTTCAACCTCCACCTCCTAGGTTCAAGCAATTCTCCTGCCTCAGCCTCCCGAGTAGCTGGGACTATAGGCACACACCACCACGCCTGGCTAATTTTTGTATTTTTAGTAGAGACGGGGTTTCACCATGTTAGCCAGGATGGTCTCTATCTCTTGACCTCGTGATCTGCCTGCCTCGGCCTCCCAAAGTGCTGGGATTACAGGCATGAGCCACCGAGCCCAGCCCCATGATCTTTACATAAGCTTATGTTCAAATGTGTTTATTAGCACCGATGTACAATATTTGTTCTCCCTTTCTAACTTTTCTGGATTTCTCAGTTTGTAATTCCTCCTGAAACTTTTATGTGTGTGTGTGTGTTTCTTGCATTAACATTTCTACTATGGTGAGACTCAAGACAATATCCTTACTTTATTGAGAATGCAAGAAGATGTGGATTAGACCAGAAAAGCAGAACTTATTCCAATGATGCAAAATTTTTCTGACATCACCAGAGACGAGGTATTTCTTGGGAACACATTCTGCACCTAAACAGGAGCCTCTTTAAGCATCAGTTTTATCCTATTATAGCTATCTTCTTGGTGATTATTTTAACATGTTATATAATTCTGCTTTTAAGAACTGTGTTCTGAAACAACAGAATGAAAGGGGGATGATTTCATTATTGTTATCAGTTTAAATGAATGACGTGTGTAAAAGCCCTTTATGTTGTGGCCCCAGACCAATGTTTGTATAGTTACTTTTTCTTTTTTTTTTTTTTTAGACAGAGTATTGCTCTGTGGCCCAGGCTGGGGTGCAGTTGCCCCATCTTGGCTCACTGCAATCTCCGTCTCCCGGGTTCAAGCAATTCTCATATCTCAGCCTCCAGAGTAAGTGGGATTACAGGAGGGCACCACCACTCCAGGCTAATTTTATATTTTTAGTAGAGATGGGGTTTCACCATGCTGGCCAGGCTGGTCTCGAACTCCTGACCTCAAGTGATCCTCCCACCGCGGTCTCCCAAAGTGCTGGGATTACAGGTGTGAGTCACCATGCCCAGCCTATATTTGTGTAGTTATTTTATCCAGTTTTGTAATTCATTTTATTCCCTCTGGTGTCATCTGTCTCTTTTGCTATTATCATTGTGTCCTTGCTACTTCTAACCCAGTGGATCTCCAAGCCTCCACCAAAAGACTTGGCACTGGACATGAGATGCTCTTAGATTGTGTACACAAACACAGAATTAAACATTGGATCACTTAAACAGAAGAGTATGCCCTTTTCAACTTCATTTAAGCCACCCCATCAGTTTGGAGTTAATATGTCTTTAACACCCCTCTAATGGCTAATTTTTCTCCTTTTTTTTTTTTTTTTTTTTTTTTTTAAGACAGAGGCTCACTATTGCCCAGGCTGGAGTGCAGTGGTGTGATCATGGCTTACTCAAGAAGTTGCAGCTTCAAACTCCTGGGCTTAAGCGATCCTCCCACCTCAGCCCCCACATAGCTGGGCCTTATACGCACGTGCCACCATGCTCAGCTAATTTTTAAACTTTTTGTAGAGACAGAGTCTCATTATAGCCCAGTTTCATCTCAAACTCCTGGCCTCAAGTGATCTGCCCACCTCAGCCTCCCGAAGTGATGGAAATTACAGACATGAGCCACCATGCCCAGCCTAATTTTCCTTGGCCAGCCCTGTGGCTCAGTCTTTGGCAAATAACATTATCTAGCTAGAATGTAATAAGTTTTCTTTTCATTGTATTTATTTGTATGACAGCTTTCTACTTAAGATAAATGATTCTGGTGTTATGGTTATATGAGTGATACAAATTCTTTTTGAAATAAATTTATTTTGCTTAAAATTAAAATTAAAAGAAAAATTTAAGGATATGACGAAAATTGTGAAAGTGTACTCAGACAACTAAAGTTTGGGAAGCACCACCCCAGTTCAGTGAGCAGTTGGTTGAGAGAGTTGTTAAGGGAAGGTGGCTCCATGCCTTTCTTATGGAAAAAGTGGATGGACTTTCTGAGAACTTTTTCTGGTAAATTGAGGTTATTTCTACTGTTCTGTTATTGCAAAAGTAATTGCTTTGCCATTGAAAGCAACGGCAAACACCATAATTATTTTTGCACCAATCTAATATATTTTTGAAGTTGCTGGCAGTCTGCTTTCTAGTAAAGTTGAACAAAAATCTCTTTCACCTCTATTGGTTTAGCCTTTTTTTTTTTTTTTTTTTTTTTTTTTTTTACTAACCAGATAGATATTTTTTAATGAGCATGTCAGAGTCCCACTCCGCCCTGCCACATGCAGTTTGGGGTAGTATTCCCATGTGTAACTGAATCTTCCATTGCTTCGTCAGTGTTCTACCTGCCAGCCTCTTCTGTGTGACAGCCCTTCAGATATATCCAGATGGTGCCCTGTTCCTCACATATTATTTTGCACAGAGTTGAAGGACACCCATCAGGGTCTCCAGACCCCTCATTATCCTGAGCACTTTCTTTTGAATGTACTCCAGCTTGTTATTGAATGTCTCTAATTTCACCTGTAAATTGAACACAGTTTACTTATCCATTTGACAGATATTAATTGAACATCTGTCTGCTAGGCAATACTCTAGGTATAGAGATATGGCACTGAACAAAGCATGAATATCCTTGCCCTCGCAGAGCTTTCATCCTGGAAGGCAGATATTAAATAACATAAGTAGGTAAATAGTGTATTCTGGTTATTATTATTTGGATAGTGATTAATGCTAAAGCAAGGAATATACTAATGAGATGGTCTGCTCAATACAGAATTTAGTGAGCCTCCTGTCTTTGGAGGTAGTCTTTTTCCAGATAGCCAAAGATCACATTAGATTAACTCTTGGCTTATCATTAGTTTGCAGTCAGCTACAGACCACAGGATTTCCCCTTCTCCCTTAAGTGAAAATATATTAAATCAGAGTTCTGTCACTCCGTGTTTTGAACTTAGACTTTATCCCTGTTAGATATTTTTGTTTGGGGAACTTTGTACCACCAAACCAAGAGCTCTTCAAATCTTCACTCTCTTAGCCAATGTATATACCACCACTTCTTTGCTATATAATTGACTCTAAGACACTGTTGATTATAAAACACACTATTGTTTGATGTACCATTAAGAAAGAAAGGCGCACCAATTAAACTATAACTACCAGTAATTTTAGGTTCTACCCATGGCAAAAGCTCTTTTAGACATTTTAAACATAAGTATTTCATTATATATCTCACATACATAAGAAAAGGAAATTAAATGAAATGAAGATATTTCTAAAAGTTCCTCACACTTAAGATCTGACTCTTGTGAATCACTTTTACAACTTAGAGCCCTCATTTCCCCATTTTTCCACATAATCTTCCTATGAGCAGTCAAGAGAATTGGTAATGCCGCATTTCTTAAGCAAGTTCTAGGGTTTTCTTCCACATAGCTGACACCCAGTCTGCTAAGTTTCAGACGGGGGCTTTCCTCATATTGCCAGAGGTTACCAATGGAAAGTTTTCAAGCAGCCACCAGGACTCATATTCTTTTCTTAAGTGATCCTTGAACAGTTTGTTGACTGAAACCTCAAGCACTCTGGGTTGTCCAGCCATGCCACATGGAAAAACAACCAACTTTGTGCAGGTAATGATAAGCACATAACAATCACCACCTGGCCCACAGCACTGAAAGATCCCGGGAGGATTTCCAAGGCTTGTTATTGGGTTCAATTTTATAATTTATAAAGACACCTTCACACAAATGAAATGCTCACCTCTACTCATATTTGTAATCAACCACAACCTATGGATTTTTGTGTTTCACTTTAGTCATGTAAATATTATTTTTAAAATAAGCCTTAAAATTCCTTACACTGTCATTAATTTTTAGGTTTTCATTTTGCAAACTACGTTGCTGGATAATGAAGTAAAATGGCTGGGAAAGTATCAAAGTTCTTTATTTTTCTTGCATCATTTTTGAGAAAGAAAGCATATGCCCTTTTAACCAATAAAATAGATGCCATTGTACTTTTTAAAAATTGTTGATTTAAACATAAGAAATAAACCTATAAAACTTCTAGAAAAAAAACAGAAGAAAAGCTTCATGACCCTGCACTTGGCAATGATTTCTTCCTTTTTGTTGTTGTTGTTGTTGTTGTTGTTGTTGTTGCTGTTTTGAGATGGAGTTTCACTCTTATCGCCCAGGCTGGAATGCAGTGACACGATGGCTCACTGCAACCTCTGCCTCCAGGGTTCAAGCAATCCTCCTGCCTCAGCCTCCCAAGTAGCTGAGATTACAGGCATCCGCCACCATGCCTGGCTAATTTTTGTATTTTTAGTAGAAATGGGGTTTCACCATGTTGGCCAGGCTGGTCTCAAACTCCTGACCTCAGGTGATCCACCTGCTTCAGCCAGGTGATCCACCCGCTTTGGCCACTGAAAGTGCTGGGATTACAGGCGTGAGGCACTCTGCCTGGCCTGACAATGATTTCTTGGATATGACACCAAAGCACAGGCACCAAAAGTAAAAATAGATAAATGGGACTATATCAAACTTAAAAGCTTTGGTGCATCAAAGGACACAGTCAACAGAGTGAAAAGTCAATATGTGGAATGGGAGAAAATAATTTCAAATCATACATCTGATAAGGGGTTAATGTCCAGAACATATAAATAACTCCTACAACTCAACAACAAAGAAACAACCCAGTTTTTAAATGAGCAAAGGGTTTGAACAGACATTTCTCCAAATGGCCAAGAAGATGTGAAAAGATTCTCAATATCACTAATAATTAGGGGAATACAAATCAAAACCACAATAAATTATCACCTTATGCCTGTTAGAATAGCTACTATCAAAAAAAAAAAGGGTTAGTGAGAATGCGGAGAATTAGAGCCTTTGTGCACTGTTGGTGGGAATGTAAAATAGTTCAGCCAGTATAGGAAACAATATGGAGTTTTCTCAAAAAATTATAAACAGAATTACTATATGATCCAGCAATCCCACTTCTGGGCATATATTTAAAATAATCAAAAGCAGGATCTCAAAGATATATTTACACACCCATGTTAACAACATTATTCACAATAGTCAAGAGGTGAAAAAAACCCACACGTTCATGACAGATGGATAAACAAAATGTGGTATATATATTCAATGGAATATTATTCAATCTTAAAAAGGAAGGAAATCTTGTAACATGCTACAGCATGGACGAACCTTGAGGACATTACACTAAGTGAAATGAGCCAGTCACAAAAAGGCCTACAGTGTTGTAAAGATACAAGGAGGATTCCCAAGCCAAGGCACATCCCTTATTCTTAGAGTGAATTTTACAATTTTCGAAGACACACTTTCACAAAAATGAAGTGCTCACCTTTACTCATATTTTTTAAGTTATCAACCACAATCTATGGACTTTTGTGTCCATATGATTTTGCGTCAATATGATTCCTCTTATATGAGGTGTCTAACGCAGTCAAATTCATAGCAAAAGAAAGTGGAATGATGGTTACCAGGATCTGAGGACAGGAAGTAATGGAGAGTTGTTTAATGGGTATAGGGTTTTATTTTTTCAAGCTGAAAAAGTTCTGGAGATTTGTTTCACAATAATGCATGTATACTTAACACTACTGAACTGTACACTAAAAAATGGTTAAAATGACAAAATTTTGTTTTTACTACAATTTTTATACCTGTTAACATATATTATGTATCTTCTTATTATAGTAAAACATACATGACATGAAATTCACCATTTTAACTATCAGTAAGTGTACAGTTCAGTGACGTTACATACATTACTTTGTTGTGCAGCCATTACTACAATCCAACTCCAAATGACATTTAATTGGGTGGTGAAGGGGTTACTATGGAACTAAAATAATGATATAAAATTAATTACTAACTGCTGAGTATCTGGTAAAAATACAGAACAATTGAAATACTTTCAAATAATCAATATGTAGTAGCATCTTAAGTGCCTCTTTGAACTGCGTAAGTGCCTTTTTTGTGTGGGCTTTTGCAGTTCTTCACTATCTGGGATGACGGTAAGATTGCAAAGAACAGAGTGTTGACCTGCCTAAATTTCCCTGAAGTCTAACCCAAAAGTAACCCAAAGCTCCGGGAGGGTGGACTTTTCCCAACCCTGAGTTCTTGATTTCTGGAGTTTCCTTCCAACCAGTGATGCCAAGGTAGATGAGGTGAGGCAACATGAGGCATATGCCCTGACAGTGACTTCAATCAAGTCAGCAAGAGCAGCAAGACCAGCAGTATGCAGAAGTTCTCCCAAGCCCACAAGCTCGTGTGAACTTTTCTGAATAAAAGCCACATTCTTCTCCTTCATTAAATCATTATTAGTGGTACAGCCTTCTCCCAAATTTCTTTCCGGATTTCATTCAAAGATGGAGCTAATTAATTCCCATGTAGTTCCACCTCTCAGTATTTTTTCTTCATTTGCAACATGGCTTTTTCTCATTGTAATATCATTAAAATGAGGAACATGCAGTGGAGCCTTATGCTAGAGACTCCTGAAGTGAATATGACCTTTAACTCTATTTGGATTCTCACTGTGTTCTTAACCATCCCCACTTCCATGATGAAAAGAATTTTTACAAATTCCACGTCACCGCCTATGTTTTTCTCTGTTCTGTCTCTCTTCTCCAAAGCCTAGATAACGTGAAGATTGTTCCTGAAATTGCTAGCCTAACTTTTTTTATTTCCACTAGCTAATCTCAATTGCTTGCCTCTTTTTATGCAATAACTTCATTTCTTAATTCCCCTTATGAGCAGTATTTCCAATTTAACATAGTGACCTAAGGAACATGCTAGACACAGAAAGGCATGAATACGATAGGTTCCTTACCTTAAGAAATTCTCAGTCTAACAACCAAGACACATAAACAAATAACTATAATACAATCTGATAAGGGCACTAGTAGAAGGACATGCGGCTCAGAGGAAGGAATAATTAACTCAGGCTGGGAGAACAGGGAAGGAAATGAAGTTCTGGTGGCATGAAACAGAGTGGCAGGTTCAGAAATTCCAAGTCCTTCCAGCATCCCAAAGCAAGACATGTAAGAGAAAGACTAACACAAGTGGAGGCTGAATCAAGAGGCAGAGGCCAGACTATGAAGATTCTTTTGTATCACGCTAAGGCATTTCCACTTCCTGCAGTAAATAATTTTCTTTAAATTTTTTAAGGATTAGTATATAGTTCTAAAAATAAGTTTAGGTTATGTTTCATTCCTTAGTCTTAAGAGTTGCTTCCATTTTGTTACAGTTTTTCAGTTCCTTTGTTTAGAAATCAGAGTTGATAGTCAAAATACTAAAGAGTAAAATCAAATGAATCACAGAATTACCACACCAACAAGCAGAGCTGGGCTGTTTACAAGGAAGTCCAGCTGTTTCTTCAAAGTCCAGGATCATTCTCTTTGTTTTCATTCCTATTCATAATGATGAAGAAAATATATTGTAAGTAAAATATTAATTTAAATCCAAAAGAGGGTGAAAATTGGAGGAAGTGGACCCTTCCTGGTTTATATAACTTTTCTGTTGAGCGCTTGTTTTAGTTTTCGAAGTTGGCATGAATACCCACTGATGGTGGATTTGTTTCATCTCATGGATACTAATGTAAGGGGAGGAGGGGATTTCCTCTGGCCCTTCCTCCTCATCTGCTTCTGAGCCTCCTTCCTGTGCTCAGGCAATCAGCAGCAGTTCTTTGCTGGACACCACTCACAGCACTGACAGAGGTCAACAGCCCACTAGGCCCATATCTAGAATTAATTTCATATGTCTTGTTACTTAAGAGCTAATCAAAATGCAAGTCTATTTCTGGATATTACTTCTTGATTGTTTTTCATACAATGAGAAATACTGTAACAAATAAAGTTGTTATTTAAATTAATACTGCTGGAACATTAAGAACATTTTCCCAGATAGCACACTCTTTTCCTTTTACTATTCTAAAGTCTGTACAGATAGTGCTATTCTATAGTTTCTACAGATTTGCTCTCCTTCAAGGAATGGTTTAATTGCAAATCAATTTTTCATTCAAATTTCCACTACGCTTAGAATTTTTATTTATCAAAGAGAACTACTGGATATTTTTACTTTTTCATTCACCTTTACTCAAGCATTTACATGAGTGCCATGAGAAATTATATGTTTAGCTTCCCAGATAAACTTAAAACACAGTGCTTTGAAAGAGTAATTAGAAATAAGAAAGCACTTGACAAGTGCTGCTTAATAAATGCCATTTCTCCCATTTTAAATTATTAGATTATTATGGATTTTATTTTTAAGAGATTATGCATCTTGGCTGGGAGCGGTGGCTCACACCTATAATCCCAACACTTTGGGAAGCCAAGGCAGGAGGCTTGCTTGAGCTCAGGAGTTTGAGATCAGCCTGGGCAACATGGTAAAACCTCGCCTCTACAAAAAATACAAAACTTAGCCAGGTGTGGTGGCACGCACCTATAGTTCCAGCTACGTGGAAGGATTGCGTGAGCCCAGGAGGTGGAGGCTACAGTGAGCTACGATCGTGTCACTACACTCCAGCCTGGGGGACAGAGTGAGACCCTCTCTCAAAAAAGAAAAAAAGAAATGATGCATCTCATCTTGTTCAGTCATAAAAATGACTGGCTCTTCAAATTATTGTATCTCCTATGTATGTCTTCAATATCTACTAATGGAAATAAAGTCACTCAAATGAAATCCTAAAAAATGAAACTGCCTTAATTGAAAAAACTCATTGTATTTCTGCTTTAGACATAGTGGTGATATTATGTATCTACTAATTTTTAAGGTCACTTTCCTTTTTTCTGAAATGACTTTAAAAACGTAGAAATACATGTTAATGTAAATTTATCTGAGATTAAGCCATTGGAGATGTTTGTTTGTTTGTTTGTTTGTTTGTAGAGACAGGGTCCTACTATGTTCCTGCTATGTTGCCCAGGCTGGTCTCAAACTCCTGGGCTCAAACAGTCTTCCTGCCTCAGCCTTCCAAAGTGCTGGGATTACAGGCATGTGCCACTGCACCTGGCCAAGATCTTTTCCTGTTCATTAGCATTATCACACATAGGTAGAAATAATGTATAATTCAATTTTAAGAATGTGCAAATTTCTCTTTGCTTTTGATATTTCAGCTTCATCAAACCCAGAAGTCATCAAGATAAATTCAATTCTAGATATAGTAACAAAAGTGGAAGACTATTATCTTAAAGGATATATTGTCGGGGCTATTCATCCTGTTATACAACCTGTGGGGCAGCGAAAACACCTACCTGCAAGTTACCTATACAGAGTGGTGCTCTCACGCTTGAAATTAAGGTAAGCATGCTGTTCAAAAAAGAGGCAGGTGTGGGTGACAGTTCTCTTTGTCTAAAAGAAAAACAAAATTTTTGAATCAAGTGACAGAGAATAAAGGACACATGGGGGTTTTAATTTAAAGCACATTTTCCAGCAGTGGAACCTGGATTGAAGCAAGGAAATTTTATACCTCTTTCCTTAAAACTCCTGATTGATTTTTGCTTCTCGCAGACAAATGTGTCCTAAGTGAGAATGTCAATGAACAAAGGGAAAGCAAAATAGATTCCAGAGGCACCTGGAAGCTCCTGTAGCCACTTCAGCAGACGCAGGAGTACCAGTGAGCTACAGATACTAACACTAGGCTAAAGAGCTGAGCAGACCTACCAAGTCCACTTTCACTAAGCTTTCTGACTGTCCTACATTGTTTTATTAATAGTGGCAACATAAACTGTCTCTACATTCTAAAACTTTTTTTTTTCAAGACAGAGTTTCGCTCTTGTTACCCAAGCTGGAGTGCAATGGTACCATCTCAGCTCACTGCAACCTCTGCCTCCCGGGTTCAAGCGATTCTCCTGCCTCAGCCTCCCCAGTAGTTGAGATTACAGGCTTCTGCCACCACAGCCAGCTAATTTTTTGTATTTTTAGTAGAGATGGGGTTTCACCATGTTGGCCAGGCTGGTCTCGAACTCCTGACCTCAGGTGATTCACCCACCTCGGCCTCCCAAAGTCCTGGGATTCCAGGTGTGAGCCACTGCGCCCGGCCCATTCTAAAACTGTTAATGACAGAAAGGCCTACTATGACAAGTTCTCACAAATTGGACAGACCTCCTGTTAACCTTTCTCCAAAATCTAATTGAAAAGCTAACCATTGCAGTGTTTTTTATTTTAATAGCTACTTTTCCAAACAATACTGCAACCATTTTTGCCAGCCTAGATTGTGAATTTGATAGTTTTCATGGTCAAATACTGTTGTTCTTTCCAATGAAGAATAAAAATAACCAAATATCTTAGATTAACACATTTAATATTTTTTTTACACAGCCTTTCAACTAATATGTTACTTAATGACAGGGATGCATTCTAAGAAGTGTATCCTCAGGCTGTTTTGTCATTGTGTGAACATCATAGAGTGTACTTACACAAACCTGGATGGTACAGCCTACTATGCGCCTAGGCTAGATGGTCTAGCCTATTGCTCTGAGGCTACAAACCTGTACAGTCTGTTACCGATTGAATACTGTAAGCAATGGTAACACAATAATAAGTATTTGTGTGGCTAAACATACCTAAAGATAGAAAAGGTACAGTAAAAATATGTTACTCTATAATGTTACGGGACCACCGCTGTATATGCAGTCCATTGTCGAGAGAAACATCATTATGCAGTGCATGACTGTATATCCAAACCATCCTAAAGACCAGGGGAAAAACTATGTTTTCTCTTTATAGTGATGGATCAACAACAATCACTTTATGAGAGGGCTAAGCAGAGAAGGAAAAAATGAAATTAGAGGAAAACTAAGAAAATAGGAAAATTTCAAGAAACAAGAAAGGGCCTTAAAAAATTCCAGGTGTGATTTTAAGGAACACTATCTCCCATGGAGTAATTGCCTACTTTAACATGTCTGGCAGGGTGTGTACAGGCTTCAGCTTTCACTAGAATATGAAGCCTCATCAGATGTTTACTAGTTCAAGCATTACTAAGCAAACATGACATTTTTGCACAGTAGTAATGCTTATGTCCTAATTACAAATCTTTTCAACCATGTGTGAATTATCTTTTCTGCTTTTAAGATTACTTCAGACAGACTTAGCAGTACCCTGGCAAGGCTAAGAATAAGCAAAGAAAAAAGATCAGAAAAGAAGAAAAAGGGAAAAGGGCAATATTTATTGGCATTTAAATGGAATTTTTACTTCTGCTTTTGTTCGATAAGATATAACAACAATCTAAAATTATTTCTTATAACTTTTATTAAAACTACAGACATGAAGCTTTTCTTTCTAAATTACAATTTAAATTAATAGCGGTTTAAATTAAGGAAATTTGAGTTAGTAGAAGTTATTGTGTTTTTCTGGTATTTTTTAATAAGAAGATAACCATCAGGCTTGAAATAACAAAAAATTATTACCTTGACCCTGTTTGTGAGTTGCTCACTCATTTTCACTGAGCATATTAGCTGAAAAACAACAATTGGCCTCCAACCATCAACATGTTTCCTCTGTTACAGCCCAAAGAATTCGGCAGCACCCAGTGGACAAAGACGCCCAAGGCTTGTGATTGAGGAATGTCCCCTAACTTCTGAGGCACAAACAAATGACACAGCAAAAGAACTGATAGAAAAGGTACTAAACGTATGCATTTTTTCATGGGATATTAAGAAACATTTGGTATTTCATCTTCATCAATTTCCTTTTTCACCCTAAAAAGAATAAGGAAATGACAGGCAACTTTTCTACCAGAATTTAAAACATATCGAAGTACTTGTGCCAAATTGTAAAGAGTTTAAAACAGAAATACAGTCCAGCGAAACAAAATGGACAATCAGAACTAAATTTAACCAAATATAAGAAGTTTAATGACAAACCTGATGAAATAAAATAGAGGAACAACCATTATTTAAGGAAGACTGTTGGGAAAGTAGGCAGTTGTTCTGCAGAGAATAAATTCCGCAGTTCAGATGAGATAAAGAGGTAATTTTTTAATATAAAAAAAAGAAAACAGGAAGAGTAAATATATTCAATGAATAGATTAAGGAGTTTGAGTATATAAATATAAGTTAACTGTACTAGGAAAACTAAGCTTAAAAAAGAAGAATCAAAGAGAAATCAGCAACAGACATGTCCTATGGAGCTTCATTTTCAAAATATACATTACAGGAAATGAATACAAATCCATGAAAGTAATATGCAGTCTTAAGTGGACAGAGACCATGGACAGCAAATGTAAAAGAAAGAAACATCAATAATTAGGAGACAGTTGGTAACAGGTTCAACCTAATAATGTTTAATGTTAATAAAACCTGAGAACTAATACCTCACCAGTATTAAACTGGGAAATTTAATTAAAATCCAGTATTGCAAAGCTTTAAGACAAGTTAAGGCCAGGTGTGGTGGCTCACACCTATAATCCCAACACTTTGGGAGGCCAAGGCAGGAGGATCACTTAAGGCCAGGAGTTCCAAGACCAGCCTAGGCAACATAGCAAGACCTCCAACTCTACAAAAACTGAAAGAAAAAAAAATCAGCTGGACGTGGTGGCACATGCCTGTAGTACCATGTACTCAGGAGGGTAAGACAGGAGGATCACCTGAGCCCAGAAGTGAGCCTGCAGTGAGCTGTGATCAAGTCACTAAAATCCAGCCTGGGTGACTGAGCAAGACTCTATCTCTAATAATAATAATAATAATAATAATAACAACAACAACAACAAAGAAAAGCTAACATTCATAGTACAACTGGCATTGTAACAAATTAATGCAGTATTCTTTAATATCTATTTAGTAAGAAGAATCATAAATCCTGTTTTGCCTTTTGTTGTTGTTGTTAAAGAAAATAGGCTGGAGTATAGTGGCACAATCATAGCTCACTGCAGTCTCCGACTCTTGAACTCAAGCAATTCTCCTGCCTTAGCCACCCTGGTAGCTGGGATTGTAGGCATTGACACCATGCCCAACCAATTTTTTTATTTTGTAAAGACAGGAGTCTGTGTTGCCCAGGCTAGTCTTAAACTCCTGGGCTCAAGCGATCCTACTGCCGTGGCCTCCCAAAGTGCCGGGATTATAGGTGTGAGCCACCACGCCTGGCCATAAATCCCATTTTATTTTTTAATCCCCTCCTTAGGAACTGATTGTAAGAAAATAATTGAAAAGGGGAAAAAAACATTTTTATACAAAGATATTTAATGAACAGTGAATAAGGGTCCAAATTCTCAATAACTGGAAGACTTTGAAAGAGACAACGATGGATTAATGTAATAGAATATTTTATAGGCATTAAACATGACAACTATATTGACTGTCAAGAGAGAAAAGTCTATACAATATAACTTAATTGAAACTTAAATGAAAAGTTAAATGCTATATGTATATTGATTAAAACAAAAAGTTGTACATTCATAAATACTCTAAACTGATGGGATTTTATGGTGAAAGGTGTTTCTTTTCCATTGCATTGACATATTTATAAGGTTTTACTTTTTATTTAAATACATAAAGCTAAAATCTAAGGCATTTCCTTTCAGGTAAGAAAATGAAATGTGTTCACTTTTTTCTCTAGTTTTTTCCAAGCATTAAATACCATGTATGTAATATCTGTGGTTTGGGGATAGCCAGTTATAGTTGCTAATGATTATTTCCCATTTAGGTACAAAGTCACTAATCAATAACGGTTTTTAGGAATAGTCTTTGAGACTAAATTTTATTAACAAACTACATATATTGTTTATTAGTACTATTCTGGGAAATTTTTTTCTGGTAATAAATCCACGCCAGCAAATTTCTTTTGAAAACAAAAATGTAGCTGCTAATTTAGTCTTAATAGATCACCATCAGAGCCCTTGTTTTGCATTTGACTTCCTGGACACAGTTAAAGATCTATTTAAACAGGAAAGTACTGTTATTTCAGCAATTCGAGTAACGGGGTTATTTCATTAAGAGAAAAGCTTCAGGAAACTAGCACATGAAATATTTGAGCATTGCTCCTGGTAAGAACAAGAGCCTGAGATGAATTGCCAAATATTTTTGAGCAGCTGCCTTGTGTAAAGAGTTGGTTGTTGAACAGCTAACTTTTAAGTCAAGTTCTAACATTATACCAGTGTTCACTCTGATTTTAAAATTAGGTTTACAAGTATTTTTCTCAGAATTTTAAACTAAAAATAACATTTTAAAAATATCAATCCTCCAACTTAAAAAATGGGAAAAAAATACTATATTTCTTACCAGTCCTTTCCAGATAAAATTTCCTAGTAATAGAAAAAAGCTTTTCTGCATCTTTTCACTCAAATCGACTAATAAGACCTAGAGGAAGCACTGGCGACAAATTCACCCATTTCTCCCTGCAGAATGCCATATCTCTATCCCTCCCTCTTCTTCTCTCCCAGGACAATTGATATAAAGGAAAACTAGTGGTTGTTTTAAATTGTTATAATCTCAATATGTTAATTCATAGGAACAAATGATATTTCACCAGCCCTAGTCCTTTGTCCTAGCTCCACACACCCACACTCTCCCCGCTCTCAGAATTCTCCTGCCTCACAAGCTGGAGCTGAGTGAACTAAGTTGCCCCCATTGACTGGGCATTGCTCTCTGTTCTGCCCCAGTTCTTCCTGGCTTTTCTCATTCCATTTCATTCTGATTCTAAATGTTTGCATTTGCAACCTCCATCATAATTCTTTCTTCTCCTCCCAGATAGCATTTACATTTAATTTAAATGTTTAAAACAGTAGCCATATAAAAAAATTGCTATTTCTTCATTTAACTAATTTAACAAGTACTTACAGAGCACCTATGAATACAAAACACTGCAATACAAAGAAGAATAAGACATAGTCCCCTATGTCAGCCTTCAAAGGAGCTGCCAGTTGAACACATGAAGAAGACAAATAGAACAAAGAAACGAAGTAAAAGCAGAGAGGAACATGCCTTAGGTTTTTGGCTGTTACATTTAAACAAAAGCTAAATCTTACAGATATGTCAATGGGAAAAGTGTTAAATGTAAAAATAAGCATTCTTAAGTTCTCGAAATTATTTCACTGGTATTATATTATATTATATGCTTCAGAATCCTATTCTTTAATTGGTAGGATTAAATCTAATCCTATGTATTTGGCCCAGATGGGAGACAATAATATAAAGACGTAAGCCGATCAGAAAGCTTTGTAAGAGTAGTGGTATGAATTGGGCTTATGCTTTATACCTACACATTTGTCAAGCATCAGTCTTTTAACATTTTTCTTTGTTACCATCAAATAAACAAAACTAAAACCTATTCCAAGAAATCCCTAAAAATAACATTACCAAATACATCTTCATTAACAAAGAAAAGCTTTATTAATTTAAAAGCAAAATACATATAGTTTTATATACATATAGTTTATAGTTAACTAATTTAACAAGTACTTATAGAGCACCTGTGAGTACAAAACACTGCAATACAAAGAAGAATAAGACATAGTCCTCTATGTCAGCCTTCAAAGGAGCTGCCAGTTAAACACATGAAGAAGACAAATAGAACAAAGACTCTTTTAATTAATTTAATTAAATTTAAAAGCAAAATACATTTAGTTTTGCTTTTAAACTAATAAAGCTCTTCTTTGTTAATGAAGATGTATTTGGTAATGTTATTTTTAGGGATTTCCTGGAATAGGTTTTAATTTTGCTCCAACTGGAGACATCATTGTTAAATGGTCTGCAAAAATCATGCTACAGAATTATTAGTTCTTCCCAAACAGTGGCCCTTCAGAGGAAAATAATTCCTGTTTTCATAATTTATAAAGTATGTTTGGTTCTGTTTGAAGGTCATGATGATCATGTGGCATGGTCTTGGGGGCAGTGCTATTTTACAGGTGATTCATTAGTTTATGAATGAGTCTTTTGTTACTGGTCAGGTTACTCCATCTTCTAGTGGATTTCCTCAATAAGCCTAAAAGTTAATTGATAAAGTAATCAATGAAAATAGAGTTTATATTTTGTTCTGCCATCTCTTTTTAAATATCAGATTAATGTCGCTGCTAAAAGAGGAATGAAATTTGTTGGATTCATATCACAGCATTATTCTCCATCTAAATTCTGCAATGGAGCCAACCATGATGGAGATATAGAATCAATGCTACATGTGAGACACGGTTCAGATGAAAACTGCAGAAGTTGGAATGAAGGGACATTAAGTGGGCAATCATCTGAAAGTGGAATTGAGGAAGAACTTCATCATGAAAGTGGACACTATCAAATGGAACAAAATGGCAGCCCTAGTTCCTCTAAATCAAGAAAGGAAGAAGGTAATAGACAAGATTAGTAGAAAGAGAATATACTACAGTTTAGATTAAGCAAAATAAGTTTTTGAAGTTTTCTTTTAGAAATATGAGGCAAAGTAAATTGCTAAAGATTATAATGACTAAATGAACTAATACAAACTTGTCATGATTTTTAAAAATTATTACAGCCAGCAATAAGGCATGGCAGTTTTTTAGACAGTTGTTTCTGGCAGCACATACAATGCCATCCACATAATGAAACTTTGTGTTGAAGATTGGTTTCTATTTAGTCATCCAAAACTCCCTTGTAAATTGGAGGCTGTACATGTGTACCAAATAAGTGAGTCTATTAAGTCTAAAAAGCTGTTCTGATTTATGTTTGTACTAATAAACAGCGTGTGAGAATTTTCATTTTGGCCTTTCCCATTTCATGAATGGTTTTCACCTTTGAAATTAATTGGCTTTCTTTGATCATCAACTAGAATGTGAAACTGGCACATCACGATGAAACAATTAATATAACAATAGTGCCTGCATCCTAAAATAACTTTGAACAACAGTTGTATTCTTCTGTGCCAGCTAGCAAGTCTTCCCAAGAAATTGAGAGTATTTTATTCATGCATTTGGGACTGTTCAAAATTTTCTGATACCTTTGTGGGCATGCTTTAAAAAAGCACTATCAGAGAAAAGCAAAGGCTACGTATACCTTAGCATTAACAACATGGGCTCTGGAATCAGATACCTCAATTTCTTTATAAAAAGGGGTAATAGTAAGAACTCCCTCATTGGGTTGTTGTGGGAAGTAAATAAGAAATATCTACAAAGTGTTTGACCCAGTGCCTGGTACAGAATAAGCTCTATATTAACTGCTGTTAACTGATCCTTCAGTCAGTGTTGGCACTGGAGGAGCACGCCTTGGTGTCAGGCTTTCTGGGTTATGTTTTGATGTGCTTAGCATCCTATACATGGCAGAGATTCATTTAGCCACATAAGCTCCACCTCCTGAAGAAATAATTGGGAGCATTTACCAACTTAGATCTCACCTGTCTCCACCACCATCACCACTGCCTTCCTCTTTTCTCACTCATTCCCTAGCTAACAATGTCCCTGATTTTTTTGCAATGTAAAAATTATAGGAATGTGTATTAGTCTGTTCTCATGCTGCAAATAAAGAAATACCTGAGACTGGGTAATTTATAAAGGAAAGAGGTTTAATTGATTCATAGTCCAGCATGGCTGGAGAGGCCTTGGGAAACTGACAATCATGGCAGAAGGGAAAGCAAACATGTCCTTCTTCACGTGGTGGCAGGAGAGAGAAGAATGAAAGCCCAGCAAAGGGGGAAGCCCCTTATAAAACCGTCAGATTTGTAGAACAGGATGGGGGAAACCGCCCCCATGACTCAACTGTCACTATCTGATCCCTCCCACAACATGTGGGGATTATGGGAACTACAATTCAGGATGAGATTTGGGTGGGGACACAGCCAAACCATATCAGAATGTAATAGTGAACAAGAGGTATGGGAATTACGGTCAGAGAGGTATTCACTATCTTCCACCCATTCCTACCTTTACACTCCATGTGAGTTCCCACCCTTACTTTGAGCAAATCAGATGTCTATTTCTATTTCTTTAAGTTCTAAATCCAATATAGTACTTAATGTAACTGTAAATCTTTAGATTCTCTCTCTCAGTATTTTTAAACTACATACTTCTCAATAACTTTTCTGTAGTAGTGGTTCTTAATTAGAAGAGGGAGAATGGGGGTAGCAAGAATTCACAAAAGACCTCTTTGAGTATCTGGTGAAATCCATGAAATCCAGATACTTTTGTCTGTCATACAGGTGATGTTAAACTTCCTAAAACACAAACATGTTTGTGGGGATCCATTGACCCCATGTTAAGAATTTGCCAATTCCTAGTAAAGCAGAAGATATGATCCAGCATTTCCATGTCTGTTCTAGAGTCACTCTCACACGTGTCCAAGAAGATATAAAGTTTGTAATAACAAAAAAACTGGAAATAATGCATATGTCCACCAAAAGGAGACTAGACCATTGGCATACTATGTAGCAGTTAAAATAAATGAATAAGATCTATATGGTTATTTACATTTTAAAGGCATGTCGAACAAAAAGTCAATTCATATCTACAGTAGAATACCACTTTAAAAAAATTTTTCAAACTGTAAAATGTTACATATCATTTATGGGTTTATTAGTGTGTATTGAAAGATTAAAAGCTTGAATGAGAATGATAAACACCAACTTCATTATAGTACTTACTTCTAGAGAATAGAATTAGAGGATACTACATAGTAGCCTCAACTGTATCCAATTCTCATTTCTTTGAAAAAATACTCTGAAGCAAATATAGCATAATATTGACATTTGATTAAGCTGAGTGCTTGTTTGTATGCTTGGAATATCTCATGATTACTGAAAAAAATTAGGAATCTTTGATCAACAAAATTATAATTTTCCCTTTTTTTCTCCTTCTGAATGTCTAGCCTCAGACAACAAACTGTATACAGTCTTCAATGTTTTTGATGATGATTCAACCTCCTTGGCCTATCAGGAAGGCATCCTGTCAATGAAAGTAACAAGAAAAGGATCAGTCATTAGTACGCTTGATGCTGATTGGCTGGAGTTAACTACCTTTTATTATAAACAAGGCTTGTCTTTAATTGATTCTTTTGTATTCTGGGAAACATCTAAAGGTAAGTTTTATGTTAATGATATTTTATATCTGAAGAATTTGAACTTGTATCAAAATCAGTGAAAATGTTTTTACCTCTCAAGTTCTATGGCTGAAAGGACAGATACCATTCCTAAGGAAATAAATTCCAGCTGTTACACAGATATGTAGCTTTAATTTAAAAGCTTAAAGCTCCTTCAGCGCAATGGACACTTAAGGAGGGTGGGCAGAATTATAACATAAAATGTTCACTGTTGGGTTGTAATTGGGAAACCACCGTGTGATTGACTAGGAGAATTTTCCAAATAAGATGTACTATAGTAGTCCAAATGAGAAGTTTATGATGGCATTTCATGGTTACTATTCATATTTATTACATTATCCCAATTTTGAATGCTATCTACCATGTTTATAGTCAGTCTATACCTGATTCTTTCTATAATTTGTATAGAAAAGTCATCTTTGGTTTAGAAAGTGACGTTGGCTTTGTTCTTATTTCTGTTTTCACCTTGTCTTTCATCCCTCTCTAGCCTTTCTCATTTAGTTACAATGGAGTATGTAATTATTTGTGTCTATCACGAAAACAAAGAGAAACTATAACATATTATCAAAAATGACTTTCTAGGAAATTTTTTTCAGAGATGAGTGTTAAAAAAAGAAAAAGAAAAGGTAGTAATGACACTAGAAAAATGCATTAGGAAAGGTGAAGGTTATGAAATCCAGGATAATTAGGAACTCAACTCTGTGAGGTTAGAGGAAAGAATTAAAAGCCAATAAGATCTCCCTGTACCTTACTACTGTTAAATCAGCCTAGTATTACCTTAACTGCTCCAACTAGAGACTTTGGATGATATTTTAAATTATCAGGAGTCATGTTCCAATAGGCCCTTTTAACTAGCAGTATTAAGGACCAAACCCATTGGAGCACCCCAGTAATACAACACCTTGCAGAGTGCTTGGCACATAGCAGGTGCTTAATAAATATTTCTTAGTATTTTTCAGTAGGCCAGGCACCGTGGCTCACACCTGTAATCCCAGCACTTTGGGAGGCCAAGGCAGGCAGATTGCTTAAGTCCAGGAGTTCGAGACTAGCCTGGGCAATATGGCAAAACCTCATCTCTACAAATAATGCAAAAAGTTAGTCAGGCATGGTGGCAGCCACCTGTATTCCCAGCTACCCAGAAGGCTGATGTGGGAGGATCACCTGAGCCCAGGGAGGTCAAGGCTGCAGTGAGCTGTGATTGTACCCACAACATTCTAGCCTGGGTCACAGAGTAAGACCCTGTCTCAAAAAAAAAAAAAAAATATATATATATATATATATATATGTATATATGTGTGTGTGTGTATAAATTAAAAATATTTCTTAGTATTTTTTGGTTATTGGAAGCTTCTTCCACTTGGTCTTTTATTTTATTTTATTTTTATTATACTTTAGGTTCTAGGGTACATGTGCACAATGTGCAGGTTTGTTACATATGTATACATGTGCCATGTTGGTGTACTGCACCCATCAAATCGTCATTTACATTAGGTATTTCTCCTAATGCTATCCCTCCCCCTTCCCCCCGCCCCAAGACAGGCCCCAGTTTATGTGATGTTCCCTGCCCTGTGTCCAAGTGATCTCACTGTTCAATTCCCACCTATGAGTGAGAACATGTGGTGTTTGGTTTTCTGTCCTTGCAATAGTTTGCTCAGAATGATGGTTTCCAGCTTCATCCATGTCCCTACAAAGGATAGGAACTCATCCTTTTTTATGGCTGCATAGTATTCCATGGTATATATGTGCCACATTTTCTTAATCCAGTCTATCATTGATGGACATTTGGGTTGGTTCCAAGTCTTTGCTATTGTGAATAGTGCCACAATAAACATATGTGTGCATGTGTCTTTATAGCAGCATGATTTATAATCTTTTGGGTATACACCCAGTAATGGGATGGCTGGGTCAAATGGCATTTCTAGTTCTAGGTCCTTGACGAATCGCCACACTGTCTTCCACAATGGTTGAACTAGTTTACAGTCCCATCCACTTGGTCTTTTATAGTAACAGCAAAGTTTCATAGGAAAAACATGGGCTTTAGAATCAGACCAAGGTTTAAATCCTATGTCTTCTACTTATTAGTTGTGTCATCTTGGGAAGTTAGTTGAGCTCACTGAGTCTCAGTTTCTTAAAGAGGAATAAAAATACTCCTACTTTTTATTATTGTGATGATGTAATAAGATATAATAAAATAAAGTGACTTCCAGAATGCCTAGCCTACAGTCAGAGTTCATTTTCTGGTGTTAGTTTTCTTTCCTGCCACTTGTTATGTGCAATTACAGTACTTTTAGTGTGGATCATCTATTTAGAGGTTGGTTTGTGCTTCATAATCTCTCTCTCTCTCACTCTCTCTCTCTTTCTCTTTCTCTCCTGTTTCTCTTCTCTCCAGAAAGTTTAGTTGAAGCCATTTCGAATTTTGGTGTGTGACTTACTGCTGAACAGAAAAACAAAACATACGCTTTTCGCAATCTCTCTCAGGCATCCCTGCCTTGGGTCTTGCCTGATGAGAATAAAATTAGCCACAGCAGTTGCCAGCCAGGCTCTGTGTGGCTTTTGTTCTTAAAGCCTCAGAATCTATTTAGAGAGCCCCAGGGTGACTCCCACTCAGCAGCTCATGGGGCGGAGCGGGGTCATGGAGGGGGGTGCAGAATCTTCCCCTCTCAGCAGCTCTGGAGTGTCTCATTAGACATTTGACATTGCAGGCTATGGAAAGCCCCTCACGAGCCACATCAGTCTGCGGGGTCTGTCACCTGGGCACGTCATTTGGGACTTTCCTGGGAGTACACAGGGAAGTTGCCGAGGGGAAATTGTGACCAATAGCTGTGTCACTGTGCGAAGCAAGTCAGAGGAAGCAGGGCTGAATTGGTCGCTTTGTTTTGGTATGTTTGATGCCTGACATCTAAAGCACATGGGGAGGGTGGTAGGGGCAGACAATGCATATTTTGTTTGGTCTTGCTTCTATCCTCTTCCAAAATACTGTAAGAAGTTAGCCCACCATGAGGAATGGGAGAACAAAACCAGACAGCGCTCAGAAATTTAAATATATTACCCCACAAATCACATTGAATAAAATACTTCCCTCCAGAAACACAGAGGTGGGGGACAAATGTTTAAAAAGTTTTCTACTTCAGCAGTCAGAGTGTAAAAGTTGTAAGATCTGTGAAATTCCTTCTCAGGGTCCCTCCACGCTCACTCTAACAGCCTTTCCTGCTGTGAAGCACACCCTGGGACACACACACACACAATGACCCTCAAGGTGCCTACATGTCACCAGCCTCCAAATGCCCCACCACCCCCGGAGCACAGTCTTTCCCCACCTTAGGATACCACATCTTAAGGCTACATTTTGATTTTTTAAGAATTCTTTTCAGACTTCACTTATTACTCATTTCAATCTTTCCACTCCTGTAAAAATGTTTGTGTGGCACTAGTGGAGGAGAGGTAGCACAATGAAGAGTGGGGATGGAGTAATAACATTGAAACTCATTCCATATATGCCAGGTCTCATGCCAGGCACTGGGTTTATAATACTCTTCCCTACTCGCAAGGTGCTAGCCGTGTGGCATCGGGCAGACAGGCAGTGAAAATGTCAAAACAAATGTATCTAATTTCAAAACTAAGAAAATTGTGTGACATGACCATAGAGGATATTATGATGAGAGTACCAGGGAAGAACCCACTTAAAGAGGCGGTCAGAAGATCCCCTCTGAGAAGGCAGCAATCACACTGAGACTGGGCAGCTGGAGAGGAGCAGACCTGTGAGAACCAGATGTACGCCATTATAGGCTGGAGAAACACATCTAAAGGTACAAAGACCTTAGGGCAGAGAAGAGGAACTGGGAAACAGTCTGTGTTTCTGGAGCAAGGCAAGCAAGAGTATGGCTCTGGACACAGTGGAAGAGGTAGGCAACAGGCAGTCCCTACAGGGTCCTAAACAGGAAGAATGCAACAACAGCAGCTAACACCTATTTTGCACTTGCTCTACACCAGCATCGTGCTAAGCATTTTGCATTCATTAACTCATTTAGTCCCCACAGCAACCTGTGAGGTAAAGATGATTGTGGCCAGGCACGGTGGCTCACGCCTGTAATCCCAGCACTTTGGGAGGTTGAGGGGGGCAGATCACGAGGTCAGGAGCTTGAGACCAGCCTGGCCAACATGGTGAAACCCCTCTCTACTAAAAATACAAAAAATTAGTTGGGTGTGGTGGCATGCACCTGCAATCCCAGCTACTCAGGAGACTGAGGCAAGAGAAGCATTTGAACCAGGAGACAGAGTTTGCAGTGAGCCAAGATCACGCCACTGCACTCCAGCCTGGGCGACAGTGCAAGACTCCGTCTCAAAAAAAAAAAAAAAAAAAAAGGAATATATATATATACTTTATTTATTTATTTGTAGATGGGGTCTCACTGTCACCCAGACTGGAGTGCAAGGGCACAATCATAGTTCACTGGCCTTGAACTCCTGGGCTGAGGCCATCCTCCCACCTCAGACTCAGTAACCAGGACTCCATGCATACCACCACGCCCAGCTAATTTTTTAAATTTTTTTGTAGAGATGGTCTCACTTTGCTGCCCTGCTTGGTCCCAAACTCCTGGCTTCAAGTGATCCTCCAGCCTTGGCCTCCCAAAGTGCTGGGATTCCAGGCATGAGCCGTCGTGCCAGGCCATGCTTATTCTCCTTGTACATATGAAGGAACTGAAGCACAGAGATTTTACATAAGGTGCCTGCATTCACACAACTGGAAAGTGGTGGAGCCACCTAGATGGAGTGTGTGCTTTTACCAAGATACTTATTCCAATTCATTCATTAAAGATTTAAAGAGGGAGTCATGATCTCATTTGCATTTTTTAAAGAATTTCTAGCCAGGTGCAGTGGCTCTCGCTTGTAATCCCAGCACTTTGGGAAGCCGAGGCAGGCAGATCAGGAGGTCAGGAGTTCAAGACCAGCCTGGCCAACATGGAAAAACCCCGTCTCTATTAGAAATGCAAAAATTAGCCGGGCATGGTGGGCGCCTGTAGTTCCAGCTACTCAGGAAGCTGAGGCAGGAGAATCTCCTGAATCTGGGAGGTGGAGGTTGCAGTGAGCCGAGATCACACCACTGCACTGCACTCCAGCCTAGGCAACAGAATGAGACTCCATTTCAAAAAAAGAAGAAAGGAAAGGAAAAGAGAGGACAGAAAAAGGAGGGGAGGGGAGGGGACGGGAGGGGATGGGAGGGGAGGAGGGGAGAGGAGAGGAGAGGAGAGGAGAGGAGAGGAGAGGAGAGGAGAGGAGAGGAGAGGAACTTATTTGCCCTCATTATGAGAAATGGATCACAGAGGTCAAGAGTGGAAGTGTGGTGGGGAGGCTATTAAGAGGCTGTTGCAGTGGTCCCTGAGAGATGATGGTGGCGATGGAAAGAAGTGGATAGGCTAAGATTCTTTTTAGAGTTACCATACCTGCCTGCCCTCTACTTCAAAGATGCTCCTGGGCCCAACTCTGGGCAGCTGAATACCAAAAATGACATGGGAACCAAAAATACTACAATGGAGTGTTACCTCTCTGCACCTTTACAAGAATGTCAATGTCATGTCCTGCTAAAAGACATGTCCAGAAAAGTAAACCATTCTCTGGGAGCCCTTCAAACATGTGCTTTTCAAACCAGGGTTCGAGTACCCTCAGGATATGCAGCCTTGTGCCAAGGAGTACACAAGTTCCCAAGTTTGCAGAATATAACTCTTCCTGGAGTGTCAATATTACTTTAAGACTGAGTGGCTTTTATGTAAGATGAATATATTTGAAAAGAATGGGCCAGCACAGTGGCTCATGCCTGTAGCCCCAGTACTTTGGGAGGCCGAGGTGGGAGAATCCCTGGAGGCCTGGAGCTTGAGACCAGCCTGATGGTAGAGGGTCTTGCCTCTGTGTTGATGGCGGCTGAATGATCAGGGTGGTGGTTGCTGAAGGTTGGGGTGGCTGTAGCAATTTCTAATTTAATTTTTTTCTCTTTTGGCATAGAGTCTCGCCCAGTCGCCCAGGCTGGAGCACAATGATGTGATCTCAGCTCACTGCAACCTCCGCCTCCCGGGTTCAAGCAATCCTCCCACCTTGGCCTCTTGGGTAGCTGGGACCAAGCAAGGTATGCACCACCACGCTGGCTATTTTTTTAGAGACAGGGTCTTACTATGTTGCCCAGGCTGGTCTTGAACTCCTGAGCTCAAGTGATCCACCTGCCTCAGCCTCCCAAAGTGCTGGGATTACAGCATGAGCTACTGTGCCTGGTCAACTGTGGCAATTTCTTAAAATAATACAATGAAATTTGCTGCATCAATTGGCTCTTTCTTTCACGAAAGATTTCTCTCTAGCATATGATGCTCTTTGATGGCATTTTAACCACAGTAGAACTTCTTTCAAAATTGGAGTCAATCCTCTCAAACCCTCCCTCCAACTGCTTTATCACCTAAGTTTACGTAATATTCTAAATCCTTCATTGTCATTTCAACAGTGTTCACAGCATCTTCACCAGGAGTAGATTCCATTTTAAGAAACCACTTTCTAGGCTGGGCACAGGGGCTTACCCTTGTAATCCCAGCACTTTGGGAGGCCGAGGCAGGAGGATCACTTGAGGTCAGGAGTTCGAGACTACCCTGGCCAACATGGTAAAACTCTATCTCTACTAAAAATACAAAGACCAGCCTGACGAACATGGTGAAACCCTGTCTCTACTAAAAATACAAAATTAGCCAGACATAGTGACACACCTGTAATTCCAGCTACTCAGGAGGCTGAGGCAGGAGAATTGCTTGAACCTTTGATTGATCTAGGCAGAGGTTGCAGTGAGCCAATATCATGCCATTGCACTGCAGCCTGGGCAACAAAAGCAAAACTCGGTCTCAAAAATAAATAAATAAATAAATAAATAAATAAATAAATAAATAAATAATAAAAATGCAAAAATTAGCTGTGCATGGTGGTGCATGCCTGCATTCCCAGCTACTCAAGAGGCTGAAGCACAAGAATCACTTGAACCTGGGAAGTGGAGGTTGCAGTGAGCCGAGATCGTGCCACTGCACTCCAGCCTGGGCAACAGAGTGAGACTCCATCTCAAAAAAAAAACAACAGAAAAAGAAAGAAACCACTTTCTTTCTTTGCTCATCCATAAGAAGCAACTCCTCATCCATTCAGGCTTTACTACGAGATTGCAGCAATTTAGTCCCATCTTTAGGCTCCACTTCTAATTCTAGCTCTCACTATTTTCACCACATGAACCCCTCAAAGTCATCCATGAAAACTGGAGTCAACCTCTTTCAAACTCCTGTTCATGTTGATATTTTGACCTCCTCCCATGAATCATAAATGTTCTTAATGGCATCTAGAATAGTGAATCCTCTCCAGAAGGTTTTAATTTATTTTGCCCAGATCCATCAGAGGAATTACTATCCATGGCAGCTATAGCCTTACAAAATGTATTCCTTAAATATATGACTTGAAAGTCAAAATGGCTCCTTGATCCATGGACTGCAGAATGGATGTTGTGTTAGTAGGCATGAAAATATTAATCTTCTTCCTCCCTAGTAGCGGGGACTCTGAGAAAGCGCGCCTGTTCCGCGACCGTCACGCACCTCCCCTCCGCCTGGCGCCATGTACCGCTGCCTGGGCGAGGCGCTGCTGCTGTACCGGGCCGGGCCCGCAGCCCTGGGATCAGCGGCCGCAGAGTCGGCCGCGTTGCTGGGCCAGGCCCGGGGACAGCCCGCCGCCGCCCCGCAGCCGGGGCTCGCATTGGCCGCCCGGCGCCACTACAGCGAGGCGGTGGCCGACCGCGAGGACGACCCCAACTTCTTCAAGATGGTGGAGGACTTCTTCGACCGCGGCGCCAGCATCGTGGAGGACAAGCTGGTGGAGGACCTGAGGACCCGTGAGAGCGAGGAGCAGAAGCGGAACCGGGGGCGCGGTATCCTGCGGATCATCAAGCCCTGCAACCAAGTGCTGAGTCTCGCCTTCCCCATCCGGCGCAACGACCGCTCCTGGGAGGTCATCGAAGGCTGCCGAGCCCAGCACAGCCAGCACCGCACGCCCTGCAGGGGAGGTATCTGTTACAGCACTGATGAGAGTGTAGATGAAGTAAAAGCTTTGGTTTCTCTGATGACATACAAGTGTGCAGTGGTTGATGTGCCATTTGGGGCTGCTAAAGCTGGTGTTAAGATCAATCCCAAGAACTATACCGATAATGAATTGGAAAAGATCACAAGGAGGTTCACCATGGAGCTAGCAAAGAAGGGCTGTATTGGTCCTGGCATTGATGTGCCTGCCCCAGACATGAGCAAAGGTGAGGGGGAGATGTCCTAGATCGCTGATACCTATGCCAGCACCAAAGGGCACTATGACATTAATGCACACGCCTGTGTTACTGGTAAACCCATCAGCCAAGGGGGAATCCATGAATGCATCTCTGCTACTGGCCGTGGTGTCTTCCGTGAGATTGAAAACTTCATCAATGAAGCTTCTTACATGAGCATTTTAGGAATGACACCAGGGTTTGGAGATAAAACATTTGTTGTTCAGGGATTTGGTAATGTGGGCCTACACTCCATGAGATATTTACATCGTTTTGGTGCTAAATGTATTGCTGTTGGTGAGTCTGATGGGAGCATGTGGAATCCAGATGGTATTGACCCAAAGGAACTGGAAGACTTCAAATTGCAACATGGGTCCATTCTGGGCTTCCCAGGGCAAAGCCCTATGAAGGAAGCATCTTGGAGGCCGACTGTGACATACTGATTCCAGCTGCCAGTGAGAAGCCGTTGACCAAATCCAACACACCCAGAGTCAAAGCCAAGATCATTGCTGAAGGTGCCAATGGGCCAACAACTCCAGAAACTGACAAGATCTTCCTGGAGAGAAACATTGTGGTTATTCCAGATCTCTACTTGAATGCTGGAGGAGTGACAGTATCTTACTTTGAGTGGCTGAAGAATCTGAATCATGTCAGCTATGGCCATTTGATCTTCAAATATGAAAGGGTTTCTAACTACAACTTGCTCATGTCTGTTCAAGAGAGTTTAGAAGGAAAATTTGGAAAGCATGGTGGAACTGTTTCCATTGTATCCACAGCAGAGATCCAAGACAGGATATCGGGTGCATCTGAGAAAGACATCGTGCACTCTGGCTTAGCATACACAATGGAGCGTTCTACCAGGCAAATTATGTGCACAGTCATGAAGTATAACTAACCTGGGATTAGACCTGAGAATAGCTGCCTATGTCAATGCCATTGAGAAAGTCTTCAAAGTGTACAATGAAGCTGGTATGACCTTCACATAGATGGATCGTGGCTGACTTCCTCACTGCCCTCTTCACCTGTAACTTCTGCAGACCTATCACAAGTTTACATGTAACCACAGAAATCCCTTTCCCTCCTGACATTAATAATGGATACCGTTCTCAACAAGTCAGTCCAAATCAGCCCCTTAAGGAGAAAGAAATTAAGGTTAGGGGATCATGTACAAGCTGAGTGTGAAAGTAGAAATCACCTACACCAGAGAGCCATTTTGGTATTTTGCCTTTAAATAAAGTCTCCTCCATCTGGCTGTGCAGCCTTGCTCTGTGGCTGTCCCCAACACAATCAGTGCTATTGCTGGGGAAGGGACAGTCAAGAGCAGTCAGTTGCTCACATTATGCTCTGGACGAGTGTGGGACACACTGTAACTGTAACCCATTTAAGAAGTAGGTGTGTGGCCTTTTCAGAAGGTGACATGGTCCTCAAGTGAGTTCTTAGTGTTTTATATCAGCAAAATAACTCAATTTTGCAGGTTGCAAACAAATATAAAAGCTGTTTCTGTTTATCAATTTTATTCTTTTAGAATAAAATAAGTACATGCTGCTGTCATAAAATTGCTTTTAATCACTTAACAAGCCTAACCTTGACTCAAACAGTGAATGCCTATAAAAATAACAAATGAAAAAAACTAGTATTTTTATATCATAAAACTGTCATTTATAGCTTATCAGTCATGTATTGCTGTTCAGCAGACATTAAAAGCCCTGTGGATAAATAAGTTATCGTCATACTTGCAAAATGGTGGAGGCTATTTTCATTAAAACTATCAGAATTTGCTAACTATAATTATGACACATAGTCCAAAGAATGCAGTAACCTTTTTATCATGTTAACTAATTGGTCTCTTTTGAAGACCTATGGTTGACTAATTAAACAGTAATTCAAGTAGAGTGTCCCAGAAGAAAACCAGACTCCCTGTTTGGAGTCTGGCTGGCTCTGAGCATTGCCAATGGCCCTACTCACCTGATTTTGTGTCCTCTCCTTTTAGAGGCTTTGCATTCTGCACCCAGCTTCATTAGCAGTGGGCTGAAAACAACCTTGGGTTGAGTGTTTCATTTGGGAGTTATTTGGTCAGGGCCTTTTGAACAGTAGTGTCCCCATGAAGTGCTAGATAATATATGTGTAAGAATCAGCTTTTTTTTTTTTTTTTTTTAACTATAACACCCTTTCAGAAATTTCTAACTACTTCGTAACTGCATGGCTTAACCTGGTGATAAAAGCAGTTATTAAAAGTCTACGTTTTCAAAAAAAAGAAAAGAAAAGAAAATATTAATCTTCTTGTATATCTTGATCAGAGCTCTTAGGTGATCAAGTACGTTGTCAATAAGCATAATATTTTGAAAGGTATCTTTTTTTCCGAGCAGTAGGTCTGAATAGTGGGCTTAAAATATTCAGTAAACCATACTATAAACAGATGTGCTGTCATCCAGGCTTTGTTTTCCATGTCTAGATCACAGGCAGAGTAGATTTAGCGTAATTCTTAAGGGCCCTAGGATTTTTAGAATAGTAAATAAGCATTGGCTTCAACTTAAAGTCACCAGCTGCATTAGTCCCTAACAAGAGAGTTAACCTGTCCTATGAAGTTTGAAGCCCGGCATTGACTCCCCCTCTCTAGCAATAAAAGTCCTGGATGACATCTTCCACTAGAAGGTTGTTTTACTGACATTGAAAATCTGTAGTTTTAGGCCGGGCACGGTGGCTCACACCTGTAATCCCAACACTTTGGGAGACTGAGGCAGGTGGATAATTTGAGATCAGGAGTTCGAGACCAGCCTGGCTAACACGGTGAAACCCCATCTCTACTAAAAAAACAAAAATTAGCTGGGTGTGGTGGCATGCACCTGTAATCTCAGCTACTTGGAACACTGAGGCAGGAGAATCGCTTGAGCCTGGGGAGGTAGAGGTTGCAGTGAGCCGAGATCGTGCCACCATACCCCAGCCTGAGTGAAAGAGTGAGACCCTGTCTGAAAATAAATAAATAAATAATAAATAAAAATCTGTAATTTTGTGTAGCCACCTTTATCTATTCTCTTAGCTGGATATTCTAGATAACTTGCTGTAGCTTCCACATCAGCACTTGCTCCTTCGCCTTGCAATTTTATGTTATAGAGACAGCTTCTTTCCTTAAACTTTATGAACCAACCTCTGTCGGCTTCCAACTTTTCTTCCACAGCTTCCTCACCTCTCTCAGCCTTCATAGAATGGAATAGAGTTAGGATCTTGCTCTGGATTAGACTTTGGCTTAAGGGACTGCTTGTGGCTGGTTTGATCTTCTATCCAAACCATTAAAACTGTCTCCATATCATCAAGAATTCTGTTTTGCTTTCTTATCATTCATTCACTTTTATTTTCCTTCAAGAACTTTTCCCTTACATTCACAACTTGGCTAACTGACCCAAGAGGCCTACTTCACTGCCTGTCTCAGCTTTGACATGTCTTCCTCACTAAGCTTAATAATGATTCCCAGCTTTCAATTTAAAATAAGAAACTTGTGACTCTTCTTTTCACTTGAACACCTAGAGGCTGTTTCAGAGTTATTCATTGGCCTAATTTCAGGGAATGGGGGGCTCAAGGAGAGGGACAGAGATGGGGGGAGGGCCAGTCAGTGGAGCAGTCAGAACTCCCACAACATTTATCAATTAAATTCGCCATTTTATATGGGCATGGTTCCCGGTGGCCCAAAACAATTACAATAGTAACATCAAAGATCATTGATCACAGACCACCATAACAGACAGAATAATAATGAAAAACATTGAAATATTGCAAGAATTATTAAAATGTGACACCAAGACATGAAGTGAGTACACACCTTTGGAAAAATGGCACTAATAGACTTGCTCAATGCAGGATTGCCACAAACCTCCAATTTGAAAAAAAAAAAAAAATCTGCAAAACACTGTAAAGCAAAGCACAATAAAGCAAGGTAGGACTGTGCTAGTGTCTTCAAATACTGAGAGCAAGAAAACAGACTTGGAGCCACAAAGCCCAGAGTTTTCACATTATGTAATCCCAAAGTAAGAAAGGAGGAGATTATAATTAACTGTGTAATTATCACAGCATACAACTAATTTTAAAACACATACCTCTAAAAGGGAACTTGGGGCATGTACAATTGTAAAGATGATCTAGTGATGCCCTAAACTTTCAATCAGAAACAAATTTGATTCCACTGGTCAATTGGTGTGATGGTAAATAAGTACATTTAAAGGAAATGAAATATATACAGTAATTAGAAAACCAATTTGAACTAGGAAACTAAACTTTACTGTTTTTTTTGTTTGTTTTTCATTTTTCTTTTTGTTTTCTTTTGTTTTTGAGATGGAGTCTTGCTCTGTCATCCAGGCTGACGTGCAATGGCACGATCTCAGCTCACCGCAATGTCCACCTCCCAGGTTCAAGTGATTCTCCTGCCTCTACCTCCCAAGTAGCCAGGATTACAGGCATGCGCCACCATGCCCAGCTAATTTTGTATTTTCAGTAGATATGGGGTTTCTCCATGTTGGTCAGGCTGCTCTCGAACTCCTGACCTCAGGTGATCTGCCTGCCTCGGCCTCCCAAAGTGTTGGGATTACAGGAGTGAGCCACCGCGCCCAGCCTACTGGGTTCTTGGGAACCACTCTGAACAATGCAAATTCTTCATGGTGTTCTGCCATAACCATGAATGATGTCAAAAAAATAATAATAATGGTTTAATACTATGCAGCCATAAAAAAGGATGAGTTTGTGTCCTTTGTAGGGTCATGGATGTAGCTGGAAACCACCATTCTCAGCAAACTATCGCAAGAACAGAAAACCAAACACCGCATGTTCTCACTCATAGGTGGGAACTGAACAATGAGATCACTTGGACTCGGGAAGGGGAACATCACACACCGGGGCCTATCATGGGGAGTGGGGAGAAGGGAGGGATTGCACTGGGAGTTGTACCTGATGTAAATGACAAGTTGATGGGTGCTGACGAGTTGATGGGTGCAGCACACCAACATGGCACAAGTATACATATGTAACAAACCTGCACGTTATGCACATGTACCCTAGAACTTAAAGTATAATAATAATTTCAAAAATAATAATAATGATTTATCTCTTAAAATTTATAGCCTGATAATAAAAATTAAAACAGAAAATTACATTAAAATTACTTTTGTCTTTTTTATCTTTAAGCCTAAAAGATCATTTGAAAACTTTTCAGACCTTTAGAATTTAGAGAGCTGTCAACCAGAGAAACTTCAATGTGACATTGTGCTGCACAGAAACCAAAATGTTTAATTAACCAGCACATGACCATGGGAAAAATGTCTCCTATAGCAAAATAGGAGACAAAAGAACTTCCATAGAATCAGTTTGTGTAGGCCAGCTGGTTATTGTCAACTATTCAAGAAAAAGTCAAAGAGGCCCTCCCTTAAAACTTCCTTCCCAGCAGGAATTCTTTTGACAATGACTTCTGTTTAGGGTCTTCCTGTCCCTGTTTTTCTTTTTTTTCCCTTTTAACCCATCAATGAGGTAAAGAATTGTTCTGTGTTTAGGTCTTTTGAAGTAAACTTACCTAGCATTAATTTTAATATCATGCCTTTAATTTCCAATATTAACATTTTTATGCTGTTTCTCTTAATGGTATAATTAACATGCATACAACGGATAGACCCGCAACCAAATTTTGATTTCAAAATGAAGATCACTTCCAGATGCCTTTTAGATTGATTTTCCACTCGCTTCTCACTGTGCTACACTATTTTATCTTGGTTTTGCTATTGTAGTTTTTATGTGTATAGTTGGATTTTAATTCAGTGAAGTGAAAAAAAAAAAAAACTGTTGATCTTTGGGGAGAAAGAAAAACTTTCCATGAGGAGGAGGATATTATTGATTCCGCCAAAACAAATGTTTTTTAATTGCAATGTTTTTCCTTCAGTTTCCTATGTGGGTTATTTAAGGATTTAGATGGCTTTACGAGCCACTTAGTATTTACAACCCTTCTTAATTGTATCCTCTTCCTCACAGGGGAACATTTGCCTAAATCTTTGGAAGGATTTTTTATCTATGAAGAAGAAGGTTCTGGAGTTCCAGGTTCTAGTAGGAAAGGAAATGATGCCATCGTAGTAGAACAATGGACTGTTATTGAGGTGAGCTGCAGTTTTCTGACAATTTAGCTTTACATATATAAATATAATATATATAATACATATATGTTTGGTTTGGGTTTTTTTTGTTTTTTGTTTTTGTTTTTTGAGACAGGGTCTTACTCTGTCACCCAGGCTGGAGTGCATCACAGTTCACTGCAGCCTTAACTTCCCCTGGCTCAGGTGATTCTCCAACCTCAGCCTCCCAGGTAGCTGGGGCTACAGGCATGCACCACTATACTCAGCTAATTTTTTTGTATTTTTTGCAGAGATAGGGTCTCGCCATGTTGCCCAGGCTATACATATTTTATTTTACATGTTAAAGCTCTTCAGTGCCTGGCACATGCGGTATCCTTAAACACATATTTGTTTAGTGTTTAGAATCTCATCACAAATGCATGAACACACTTCTTTCGGATTTGTGAGAAGGTAATTTGCTTTATCCAATGTTAAATGTTTTTGCAAGATAGAGAAATAATTAACTATGCATAAGTAGCAGTAAGTTCCCAAAAATTTTAAGCCGAAAAAACATCTCCTGGCACTGAGCTTCTCTTTACAGCATTCTGTGACAACTGATTGAAATAAAAAAATTCAGTCACTCACCTAGTGTTTTGTCTCCAATCAACCAATGTGACTGAGGTTTTTTTAACCTTATGAATGACTTTCAAAGGCAAAAATATCCAAAAGATGTTCTCTCTCTCACCAGGCCAAACATGTACACACAGCATTGTCCTTCACAATCAGAGATGACATTGCTGCTGATGTTGTGCTCCCTGAATTCAGATGTCACTGAATGGACTGCCCTTGAGGTGTACACACTGAATTCAGGTATATTCTGTTTTGTATGTGAGGCCTTCCCTGACAGGCTGTTTCAGGGACACTTTTACCTTTCTGACCGTACAAAGGTTAAAAGACATAGCCCATTTTCAAAGAAACCAGAAAACCCATTGAGTGGGGAAAAAGGATTTGGGGGAAGAGGTAAATCTCCAAGCAAAACTCAATTCCAAATTAAGTAAAAAGCGGTGAAAAGACTCCCCACACCCAAGCACCTCTCATCTTCAATACCACTATCGTCACTCTCCACTCTTGTCCTCACTTCCTGGTCCCTAGGCCAGTGTTTCTGAAAACGTGTTCTAGAAACTTCTTGGATCCAAATCCCCTAAGGAGCTCGTGTGAAAATGCAGACTCTGCCTGGCACAGCGGCTCACGCCTGTAACCCAGCACTTTAGGGAGGTGAAATGGGAGGATAACTTGAGCCTGAGAGTTCAAGACCAGCCTGGGCAACATAGTGAGACCCCATCTCTACAAAAAAATTTAAAAAGTAACCAGGCATAGTGTCATGCACCTGTAGTCCCAGTTCCTCAGGCGGCAGAGGCAGGAGGATAGTTTGAGCCCAGAAAATTGAGGTTAAAGTGAGTTATGATTGTGCCACTGCACCCTAGCCTGGATGGAGGAATGAGACCCTCTCTTAAAATAAAATAAAATAAAATAAAATAAAATAAAATGCAGATTCCCAGCTTCCCAACCCCATATATTAAATTTCCGGAACCACTGCCCTAACAAGACCAAAGGAAGGCCCAAACTTCGGACAACGGGATGGAAACCTCTCTCCTTTACCAGTGTTTCTAACTTGGTTCAATTATTAGAAGGAAGCAGAGCAGAACATGAAGCCCAGGAAGGCTGCAACGGATGAAAGTGAACTCCCCTCATCCTAACACGTATCACCCTTTGTTGTAATTGTGTAGTTGGTTGTCTCTGCCATTAGAGTATGAGCTCTTATGCTTATTCATGCAGGGATGTGAAATCAAAACAGATTATGGCCCTCTGCTGCACACTCTGGCTGAATTCGGATGGCTTCTGACAAGCGTGTTGCCCACACCTGTATTGAGACATGACAGGTAAGGCAAAAGCATCCTTACATACTATCACTTAATTCTAATATATGACTTCATTTGTTAGATAGTTCAATTCAACAAATATTTGTTTAATGCCTACAGAAAACATTTCACTGAGCTTCTAATTTGATTTTATGGACCTTAGAGGTTAGTAAATCTAGTCCTTAGCATTATAGATGTATAAGCTGTTAGGCTCTGCAGCACATGTGCAAAACTGTCCCCACCCCAGCACACAGCCTGGTTTAGGACACAGTAGGGTTCCGAAGTGAGCAGGATGGAGGAGCGCTTCTGCCACCTCCCCTCCAGTGTGGTGAGTTAGTTCCCCTTGGCACATGGACTTGGTAGCTGTTTCCATTAAAATAAATACCTACATTAAAACCAAATGCCAATATTTTATAAATACTAATTTTCCTTTTCCTTTTCTCCTTTTACTAACTTTCTTGGGAAGGAAAAATTAAATGTTACTTTTTTGAGAGAGGGAAACAGAGACCAAGTAAGTCATTATGTGAAATGCTTTGCTATTCCTGGGACCCAGAGATGTGTCCTCTGCCTGCTTTGGCATCCAGGAAATGACTGGCTGCCAAGGCTGTCCTGCCGGGACAGGTGACTACCTGCAGAGGACAGCACAGTACCAACTGGGCCTTCCCTTTTAGCAGAGTCTGAGTGATTGGCAGGTGTGACTAAGGAAGGCAACCTCCCCTTCCTTAGTCTAACCCACTTCACTCACCTTCTCTGGCCTTCCCAGTTTAGCAACTTAGCCCTGTCCAGTATCCCAGTACCCCACATTTAAAAATCTTCGATTGGCATGGCTTTATCTGAAAGCCACACCTTCCTCAGGTAGGGAAAGGAATTAAGGTGGATATAAAGTAAAGATACTCAAGTTTAAAGAACAAAAAAGGAATGTTTGAAGTAAGCAAAGCAATTAATCTACTTTTCTTCCCAGAGCTCTGTAGTAACTGTTCTCAAATTGAGTGATGACTCCTGGAAGCATGATTTCCCAACCTCTTCTACTCTGTGACATACCTATCAAATAACGGAACAGTGGTAATTCTCAAGATTCAGTCTTCATGAAATGGGAGAATTCCCTGATACCCCTGCCCCCAACCTTGCAGGACGTGTAACAGGGGTGTGGCTTGTCTGTTCACCCTCCGCATGCTCAAACCACTTATGGGAGGGGAAGCACACAGATGGGCAGTTGCAGGAGCTGGGACGAGTGTTCTGGGGCTCTGGCCCCATGGTAGCATTTGGGTGCCTGCGACTCCCAAAGCCCAAGTAGGCATGTGTTACAGTGCTCTTTTAGTTTTGCCATCTGCAGACGGCTTAAGTGTTAACCAGCTCAGTGTCCTCTCAGTACCTAGGTCTTTGTCCAGCGTCCAGGAAGAACCAAGTTGCACAGGGAATTGAGGATGGTGATTGTGCAGGTTTTATTGAGGGTGGAGGTGGGATGCAGTGGGAAGATGATCATCTCCTGGAGTTTGACCATCCAGCAGCCTCTTCCTTCTACAACCATCTCTAGCCAAACTCTTCTCAGCATTCAGACGCTCCTTCTCTTATCTCTGCCACGCCTTTCTGAATTTTAAATTCTAAAACTCAAATTTAAAAGGCAAAAAGTCAATCAATCAATAAAAATATGTGGAAGCTGTACATGGTTTCTGGCCCTGAAAGAGCTTGTGAGCTGGTTAAGCTTACGTTTCATACGTACAAAACAAGGGGCTTACATTCTGGTCAGAGCAGATCAAGCTTATGTATTGTGTAATATAATACAGTAACTCATCAAGGGCTACTTGAGGTGTCTTAGTCTATAGGTTCTATATTAAGGAATATTAAATATTAAATTGAAGGAATATTAAAAAGAAGAGACAGACCAGGCATGGTGGTTCACGCCTGTAATCTCAGAACTTTGGGAGGCCAAGGCGGGCAGATCATGAGGTCAGGAGATCGAGACCATCCTGGCTAACACGGTGAAACCCCATCTCTACTAAAAATACAAAAAATTAGCTGGGCGTGGTGGTGGGCACCTGTAGTCCCAGCTACTTGGGAGGCTGAGGCAGGAGAATGACATGAACCTGGGAGGCGGAGCTTGCAGTGAGCCAAGATTGTGCCACTGCACTCCAGCCTGGGCAACAGAGCGAGACTCCGTCTCAAAAAAAAAAAAAAAATGATAAAAAGAAGAGACATTTTAAACTGTCAAAGTTAGATGGGATCATCAAATACTAAAGAGATTAGAGGGCAGCATCATCACCATTTAGCAGATTTCCATTTAGGAATCTGCTACTAACTCTGTATAAAAGGTAGCCAAAAAATGTAATTTTAACAGTAATTGCCATTATGCAACGAGGCTCACTACAACACACAATGTCTACTCTTCTTTTGTATGCCAAGGAGCATTGTGCAATATTGGTGTTTATTTCGTTCCTTTGCATTTTGTAATTGGAGTCCTGCCAAGTGCCTGCAACATAGAAAATATAGGATGAAGGTCGTTTGGTCACAAGGATTGTTGGTAAAGCTTGTTTATCCTCTGCCTTTTTATTCTTGCACAAATATACTGTCCCTGTGACATGTCACATCCTGTTCTTAGCTGCTTTAGTACACACAATGATGTAATCATTGTCAATTATGTCATCTTTACAAATAAAGAAAAATGTTATATACAGTTGACCTTGGTCAAGGTAGAGGATAGAGCCCAAAGTTTTTAGTCTCTGAAACTAGAGGAATGGTTACAAGCTGCCCAGGCTTTGGAGCTAAGCAAATCTTGTTTTAATTATAGCTTCATCATTGTCTAGCTGTATGATTTGGGCAAGTCATCTGACATTTTTAAGATAAATTTGCTTATCTGAAAAATGGTACAATAATATCAATTTTAGTGGATTAACACGATGACTAAGATAATACATGCAAAGTACCTATACAGGGCCCAGGCATATTAGGCTAATGAATTAGGGCTAATGTTTTGGGACCTAATCCTTAGCAGAACCAAAATTTCTGATAAACTGAAACCAGTGTTCAGGCATGATAGCTTGGCCTGTCCTAAATCAGGATGTTTCAGAAAATGTAAATACTGTAGGTCACTATATACAAAATCAGCACTGAAGATGACAAGAAAATAAAAGCAACAGAAATACATAAGGACATTATTAAGATATCTGCTTACACATATTCTCACACCCAGAAAAACAAACGTCTATCATCATCTTCCTTTTGTGGCCCACATGTTGAAAACATAACTTAAAACTACTGCCAGTGAAAACGTTCTTCCTTATATATGTTTGTCTTATATGCAACAATAGAGTCTTAAGTAATTTCAACATTTTCCCTACTCTTTTATCACCTAAGGCATACTTGAATGGCCTATATATAAGATATTTTCCCCTCACTCAAATATATCCTGTTATTGGATTACATAGATATAGTGTGTCCCTAGGTTAAAGTTGTTGCTTCAATTACCCTAGGCAATATCTCACCAGTAAGGTTTAAAACTGCATTACCATGGAAATGTCATGATGCTGTAATCTTATATCACCACATTATTCCAGAGTTATTGTTGTCGGTCCTGAAAACATGCCAGAATCCCTTCTTAATCGTTATCACTATTAATAATACCCATGGGCTCAATCCTTTTTCCCTTCAAGAGCTCAAGGTGGAAGTTGACACTAAACTCTTCAGAGCAAATTTGGTGGAGGACCAAACTAGCTGAGCTAGCAGCTAATATCGTTGACCTTAAAAAACCACCAAAATAAAGGGGAAGGAAGAGCCAAAGTTCCCTCTGTTTGGCTACCTCAAGAACAGCAGCATGGCTCCCTCTCCGAATTCTGGAGTGTGAGCAGGAATGTGCATTGTAACAGGAATCCCAAAGCGATTTTGATGCACTTTCGGAAACAATGAATTCTAACCTTACATTGAGAGAGAGAAAGTGAGAAGGGTAAGGGAGGGGGTGAGAGAAAGAGAGGGAACTTTAGAACACAGGATAGAGAAAGACATGCACTCATTTATATCTAGAAGGCAGAATTTAAAGGCAGGGGCCTTTTGGTCCAGTTGAATCAAGTTATACTATACCGAGAACATTAAAAAGTCTGATCTTCAAGTGGACCTAATAGACAACTACAGAACTCTCCACCCCAAACCAACAGAATATACATTCTTCTCAGCACCACATCACACTTATTCTAAAATTGACCTCATAATTGGAAGTAAAACACTCCTCAGCAAATGTAAAAGAACAGAAATCACAACAAACTGTCTCTCAGACCACAGTGTAATCAAATTAGAACTCAAGATTAAGAAACTCACTGAAAACCTCACAACTACGTGGAAACTGAACAGCCTGCTCCTGAATGACTATTGGGTAAATAACAAAATGAAGGCAGAAATAAAGATGCTCTTTGAAACCAATGAGAACAAAGACACAATGTACCAGAATCTCCGGGGCACATTTAAAGCAGTGTATAGAGGGAAATTTATAGCACTAAATGCCCACAAGAGAAAGCAGGAAAGATCTAAAATCGACACCCTAACATCACAATTAAAAGAACTAGAGAAGCAAGAGCAAACAAATTCAAAAGCTAGCAGTAGGCAAGAAATAACTAAGATCAGAGCAGCACTGAAGGAGACAGAAACGCAAAAAACCCTTCAAAAAATCAATGAATCCGGGAGCTGGTTTTTTGAAAAGATCAACAAAATACATAGACCGAGACCACTAGCCAGACTAATAAGAAAAGAGAGAAGGATCAAATAGATACAATAAAAAATGATAAAGGGGATATTACCACCAATCCCACAGAGATACAAACTACCATCAGAGAATACTATAGATGCCTCTATGCAAATAAACTAGAAAATCTAGAAGAAATGGATAAATTCCTGGACGCATACACCCTCCCAAGACTAAACTAGGAAGAAGTTGAATTTCTGAATAGACCAATAACAGGTTCTGAAATTGAGGCAATAATTGATAGCCTACCAACCAAAAAAAGTCCAGGACCAGACAGATTCACAGTCAAATTCTACCAGAGGTACAAAGAGGAGCTGGTATCATTCCTTCTGAAACTATCTCAATCAATAGAAAAAGAGGGACTCCTCCCTAACTCATTTTTGAGGCCAGCAGCATCCTGATACCAAAACCTGGCAGAGACACAATAAAAAAAGAAAATTTTAGGCCAGTATCCCTCATGAACAACGATACGAAAATCCTCAATAAAAAACTGGCAAACCAAATCCAGCAGCACATCAAAAAGCTTATCCACCACGATCAAATAAGCTTCATCCCTGGGATGCAAGGCTGGTTCAATATACACAAATCAATAAACGTAATCCATCGCATAAACAGAACCAATGACAAAAACCACATGATTATCTCAATAGATGCAGAAAAGGCCTTTGACAAAATTCAACAGCCCTTCATGCTAAAAACTCTCAATAAACTAGGTATTGATGGAACATATCTCAAAATAATAAGAGCTGTTTATGACAGACCCACAGCCAATATCATACTGAATGGGCAAAAACTGGAAGCATTCCCTTTGAAAACTAGCACAAGACAAGGATGCCCTCTCTCACCACTCCTATTCAACATAGTATTGGAAGTTCTGGCCACGGCAATCAGGCAAAAGAAAGAAATAAAGGGTATTCAATTAGGAAAAGAGGAGGTCAAATTGCCTCTGTTTGCAGATGACATGATTGTATGTTTAGAAAACCCCATTCTCAGCCCCAAATCTCCTTAAGCTGATAAGCAACTTCAGCAAAGCCTCAGGATACAAAATCAATGTGCAAAAATCACAAGCATTCCTGTACACCAATAATAGACAGAGTGCCAAATCATGAGTGAACTCCCATTCACAATTGCTACAATGAGAATAAAATACCTAGGAATCCAACTTACAAGGGATGCAAAGGACATTTTCAACGAGATCTACAAACCACTGCTTAAGGAAATAAAAGAGGACACAAACAAATGGAAGAACATTCCATGCTCATGGATAGGAAGAATCAAAATCGTGAAAATGGCCATATTGCCCAAAATAATTTATAGATTCAATGCCATCCCCATCAAGCTACCACTGACTTTTTTCACAGAATTGGAAAAAAACTACTTTAAATTTCATATGGAGCAAAAAAAAGAGCCTACATAACAAAGGCAATCCTAAGGAAAAAGAACAAAGTTGGAGGCATCACGCTACCTGACTTCAAACTATACTACAAGGCTACTGTAACCAAAACAGCATGGTACTGGTACCAAAACAGAGATATAGACCAATGGGACAGAACAGAGGCCTCAGAAATAACACCACACATCTACAACCATCTGATCTTTGACAAACCTGACAAAAACAAACAATGGGGAAAGGATTCCCTGTTTAATAAATGGTTCTGGAAAAACTGGCTAGCCATATGCAGAAAGCTGAAACTGGATCCTTTCCTTACACCTTATACAAAAATTAACTCAAGTTGGATTAAAGACTTAAACGTAAGACCTAAAACCATAAAAACTCTAGAAGAAAATCTAGGCAATACTATTCAGGCATAGGCATGGGAAAAGACATCATGACTAAAACACCAAAAGCAACGGCAACAAAAGCCAAAATTGACAAATGAGATCTAATTAAACTAAAGAGCTTCTGCACAGCAAAAGAATCTATCAGCAGAATGAACAAGCAACCTACAGATTGGGAGAAAATTTTTGCAATCTATCCATCCGACAAAGGGCTAATATCCAGAATCTACAAACAACTTAAACAAATTTACAAGAAAAAAACAAACAACCCCATCAAAAAATGGGTGAAGGATATGAACAGACACTTCTCAAAAGAAGACATTTGTGCAGCCAACAGACACATGAAAAAATGCTCATCATCACTGTCATTAGAGAAATGCAAATCAAAACCACAGTGAGATACCATCTCATGCCAGTTAGAATGGCGATTATTAAGAAGTCAGGAAACAACAGATGCTGGAGAGGATGTGGAGAAATAGGGATGCTTTTACACTGCTGGTGGGAGTGTAAATTAGTTCAACCATTGTGAAGACAGTGTTGGTGATTCCTCAAGGATCTAGAACTAGAAATACCATTTGACCCAGCAATCCCATTACTGGGTATATACCCAAAGGATTATAAATCATACTACTATAAAGACACATGCACACGTATGTTTATTGTGGCACTGTTCACAATAGCAAAGTCTTGGAACCAACCCAAATGCCCATCAATGATAGACTGGATAAAGAAGATGTGGCACATATACACCATGGAATACTATGCAGCCATAAAAAAAGGGATGAGTTCATGTCCTTTGCAGGGACATGGATGAAACTAGAAACCGTCATTCTCAGCAAAGTAACACAAGACGAGAAAACCAACCACTGCGTGTTCTCACTTATAAGTGGGAGTTGAACAATGAGAACACATGGACACAGGGAGGGGAACATCACATACTGGGGCCTGTTGGGAGGTGGGGAGCTGGGGGAGAGAGAGCATTAGGAGAAATACCCAATGTAAATGACGATTTGATGGGTGCAGCAAACCAACATGGCACATGTATACCTATGTAACGAACCTGCACGTTGTACACATGTACCCTAGAACTTAAAGTATAATAATAATAATTTTTTTAAAAAAAGTCTGGTCCCAGCCAGGCACAGTGGCTCATATGTATAATCCCATCACTTTGGGAGGCCAAAGAAGGCAGATCAGTCAAGGTCAGGAGTTCGAGACCAGCCTGGCCAACATGGTGAAACCCCGTCTCTACTAAAAATACAAAAAAATTAGCTGGGCATGGTGGTGCGCACCTGTAGTTCCAGACCCAGGAGGCTGAGGCACAAGAATCGCTTGAACCCAGGAGGCAGGCGTTGCAGTGAGCCGAGATCACACCACTGCACTCCAGCCTGAGTAACAGAGTGAGACTGTGTCTCAAAAAAAAAAAAAAAAAAGAAAAAAAATTCTGGTCCCTAAGGACAAGATGTGAATAACAAGAGAAATTGGTCTTCTCACTGTGATGCTGAGCTCCGTTCCCCTCTTCCATTTTCTGCAGCCCCTGTAGAACAGGCCCAACAGCCTCATGGGCATCACAGCTCAGAAGCACTGGAAATCTGTGGAGTCCCAGTCTCAATCTTCATGTGGCAGCCAGAGCAGTTGTTGCACATTTATATATATGCAGTTGAGGGAGAGGTTAGGATTTGGCCCATTCTAATGCAGTTCTCTGCTCTTACTAATTTAAATTCTGTAGAAACAGTGTCATGTAAGTCCATCATGAGTTAAGCTCATAGTAATCTTTTGGTAAGGCCACATTCTTAAAATAATCAATTTTGTCTATTATATGTACTTCCAGTTACCATCACTCTGTCTCATCTGAACGTAAATGTTTAACATTTTGTGGGGTGGGGAGGAGTTGGGACAACTACATTGTAGTGTGCCCTTTTCTTTGTTTTTAACACATACTGATACCTGAGAAACAAATTCAGGGTCATAGGCAAAGGAACTTTGTGACTAAGCACATAGCTGCAAAGTTGGAAGTCAACATTTAATTTTATAATTTTCCTTTTATAAAGCAAAATTATATTTCAGTTTTCAAAAGCAAGAATTAACTCATTTACTTTTGAGTTGGAAATGTTAGGCCATGACAATTAATTAATGTGTAAGATGACGCAAAAGTCAACATAAAGCACAAATTAGCCTAACAATTCTATTTCTTCTACTCTAATGAATTTTGGAACTATAAATGAAAGCTTTTTGTAAGAGTATATTTCACAAGTGACTGAGCAGTTACGGATAAGCCCACTCTTTTGAAACTGGCTTAGTTGTATTGAAACTGATTCAGATTCATGCGTTTATTTTAACCAGAATGATCTTTCTGAATGCCTAATATTTCTTGAGTGCCTAATATGTGCAAGACAATATTTTACCCACTCTAGGGACAGACATATAGGAAGTCACACTCTGCTTTGAGAAACAACACAGTTCATGACAGGTCCTGCATGAAGGTCTAGAGCATGTATTCTCAACGGGAGTGATAAGTCCCCAAGATGATGACAATTGGTTATTGAGAGTGCGAGGGAGTGGAAAAAATCTCAGCTATTACAATGGTTTGTGGCCCTCCAAAAGGCCACACAGTATATACACAGATATACAGCATATCTTTGGTATTAAAATTTAACGGGGAGATATTAGGGGGAAAATATCTGAATATTGCTCCTCAGGGAAGCAATAATGAAAAGAGAGTTAACTATAAGGCAGGTGAATATGGTAGAGGAATCAATAAAGAAGGAGGGCAGGTCTGTGAAGCTCATGATGTCTGAGGGGGCACCATGATGAAAGAATAGTGCTTCTAAAATCAGTTTTAGAGAGGAAAGGTATTCCTTCTGGCAGATAGGGCTCACTTGGAGTAGTAAATGGGTTTCCTCTTACATGCCAGCACTAGTCTGTTGGTAGTGGCTGTCTGGAACATTGCAGTAAGGATTCTGAGACTAGAACCAGCTCAGCAAAAAAGAATGTGGCACTCAATTAGTGATATCTACTACGTGCATGGGAGCGGATGTTGCAGTACGAGTACCACAGATTATTTGCTTTCTCTGGCAACCTTAAGCAAAGCATAGTCAGAAAAGTGCAGGATATACTTAAGGAAGAGTGAGTTGAGGTGAATGAATTCCTAAAGACTTCTCATTTAAAACCTAACAAATTCAAGACCAATTTTTCCAAAAGAATAAATGTAAAGGGGGAGGGAGCTTTTTTATCATGTATAAATCTACAACTATTCTTCTACTTGTCACCCTTAAATATACAATTTTAAAACAATTTTTGTGGCATAAAACACTCATATGGAAAGTGCATAAAACACACACTGAGTGCGGTGGCTCATATCTGTAATCCCAGCATTTTGGGAGGCCGAGGTGGGCGAATCACCTGAGGTCAAGAGTTCAAGACCAGCCTGGCCAACACGGTGAAACCTTGTTTGTACTAAAAATACAAAAATTAGCTGGGCATGGTGTCGCATGCCTGTGGTCACACCTACTTGGGAGGCTGAGGCATGAGAATCGCTTGAGCCCAGGAGGCAGAGGTTGCAGTGAGCCGAGATTGCACCACTGCACTCCAGCCTGGGCAACAGAGTGAGGCTCTGTCTCAAAAAAATTAAATAAATAAATAAATAAATAAATAAATAAATAAATAAAACGTGCATAAAACACAAATGTGCATAATTATACACAAAGACCTGTGTCATCACTGCAGGCCAAAATAATGAATATCAGCCACACCCTAGAAGCACCCCATGTGTCTCCCCATCACCCTCACTTCCTCCACACAGAGATAACATTATCCCACTTTTAGGATAGTCATATCCTTTCTTTGCCTGATAGTTTTACCACTTGTGTATGAATCCCTAAACAATACAGTTTAGTTTTTTAACTTTATATGAATGGAATCATATCATATATATTCTTTTATGTGTTGCTGCTTTCACTTAACATTGTAAGTTTTACCCATGCCGTGTGTAGCAGTTTATTTATTCATTACACTATGTATGGGTACATTCTGCTGCTGGTGGTTTGCTGTCTCCAGTTGTTGGCTATAACAAACCATGCTGTTCTGAGTATGAGCAGAGATCTTGATGCACACATGTGTGAGTTTCTAGAAGCAGAATTGCTTGGTCATAGGGAACTTCTTTAGCTTTGTTAGATAAATACCAGATTCTTTTCAAATAGATTGTTTCCATGTACACTCCTACTAGCAGAGGGTCAGAGTCACCATTGTCTCAACACAAAATATTATCATACTTTTAAATTTTGGCATTCTGATTGAGAGTATGTAGCGTGATCTCAGTGTGACTTCCATTTGTAGTTTCCTAATTACTTCCTGAGATTGAGCACATTTACATATGTTTATTGGCTACTTGGATTTTTCTTTCATATAGTACCTGTTTAAGTCTTTTTGCCCACATTTAAAATTCTATGTTTTTTTGTTTTTTGTTTTTGCTTTTTTGAGACAAAGTCTCATTCTGTAGCCTAGGCTGGAATGCAGTGGCGTGATCTTGGCTCATTGCAGCCTCCACCTCCTGGGTTCAAGCAATTCTTCTGCCTCAGCCTCCCACATAACTGCGATTATAGGCACCCACCACCATACTGGCTAATTTTTTTTTTCTTTGTAGTTTTTTTAGTAGAGATGGAGTTTCACCATGTTAGCCAGGCTGGTCTCAAACTCCTGACCTCAGGTAATCTACCTCTCTCACCTCCCAAAGTGCTGGGATTACAGGCATGAGCCACCACGCCCAGCCTAAAGTTCTATTCATAAGGCTAGGCACAGTGGCTCACACCTGTAATCTCCACACTTTGGGAGACTAAGCTGGGAGGATAGCTTGGGCCCAGGAATTCAAGACCAGCCTGGGCAATATAGCAAGACCCCATCTCTATAAAAAATTTAAATTTAAATTTAAAAAATCTCTACTTATAACTTACTTAAATAAAACAAATAAAGAGTCCTTTATTTATTATGCATCTGCAATTATCTTCACTAATTCTTTGGTTTGTCTTTTCACTCTATGATGTCTTTAATTAACAAAAGTTTTTAATTTTAAAATCAACAAATGTATCTATCTTTACCCTTTTTAATATATTGTTTAAGAAATCCCTCCCTTCATTGAAGGTAGTGGAGAAAGAGTGAATTATTTTAAAATATGAGACATTTTAATAGTTCAAATTTATATAAAATTCTGTAGGCTATGGTTATTGTAAGGTCACGTAGCTGAAAAGTTTTGTGAGGAGTAGAAGGAAAAGTTAAGATTCATACTAAATGTCAATGAACCTCATAGCTGTAAAAGACCTAGCAAAATAAAAAATAAAGACCTAGCAAAGTCTTTTTTTTTTTTTTTTTTTTTTTTGAGACAGAGTCTCGCTCTGTTGCCCAGGCTAGAGTGCAAAAAAGCAATTATGACTCCTCTAGCAAAGCTTTTATCTGTTCTGCAAGCTTTGCTCACTTGTCATGATCGGTTTTTTCTTTTTTGAAGCATGTTCCCTGGCATCAATATATTATCACAGAAACCAAATGACCATTTATTTATAAATTCTTCGACTCTTTAAATATCTACTGAGCATGAGTTTCTGGTCATTAATGTGGAAGCTGCAGAGATGAGAAGACAAGCTCCTCAAGGACCTTAGATCTGGTGGAAGGAAAATGTGTACCAGTAGCTATATTATCTGGCCAAAGGGATTAAGCTTCCTAAGAGAGACCTGTGGGAACCCCGAAAAGGGGATGCTGCTCTTCAGTTGGAGGGTTACTGAAGACTTTATGAAAGACATCACACCTTAAACTAATCTCAAAAGATGGTCAGAATGGGAACAAGCAGAGGTGGTGGAGTGGGCACTCCAGATGGGAGGGAGAATGCCACAAGCAGAGATTCAGAGACCATCAAACATGACTTTGGTTTTTATATTTTAAAGAATATAGAACAACTCTCTCCCACCTAACCATAAATTCTAAGTACTCTATCTCTCAAAGATGCTTGAAATTATAGGCACATATTGAACCAAGAAGAAGTTCAGGTTGTCCTTGTAACTTCCTACAAAAATAATTTATAAATTTAATTATTGGCTGGGGACAGTGGCTCACACCAGTAATGCCAGCACTTTGGGAGGCCGAGGCAGACAGATCACCTGAGGTCAGGAGTGAGACCAGCCTGACCAACATGGTGAAACCCCGTCTCTACTACAAATACAAAAAAAAAAAATTAGCCAGGCATAATGGCACACGCCTGTAGTCCCAGCTACTCGGGAGGCTGAGCCAGGAGAATCACTTGAACCTGCAAGGTGGGGGTTGCAGTGAACCAAGACACACCACTGCACTCCAGCCTGGGCAACAGAGCGAGACTCTGTCTCAAAAAAACAAAAATTATCACTAAAGATATTGCCAAACTAGGCCAGGCGCGGTGGCTCATGCCTGTAATCCCAGCACTTTGAGAGGCTGAGGCGGGCAGATCATGAGGTCAGGAGATCAAGACCATCCTGGTTAACACGGTGAAACCCCGTCTCTACTAAAAATACAAAAAATTAGCCCGTGGTGGCGGGCGCCTATAGTCCCAGCTACTAGGGAGGCTGAGGCAGGAGAATGGTGTGAACCCAGGAGGCGGAGCTTGCAGTGACCAGATATCGCACCACTGCACTCCAGCCTGGGCGACAGAGCAAGACTCCATCTCAAAAATAATAATAATAAAATAAAATAAAAGATATTGTCAAACTATAAATAGAACTTTTTAAAGTTTCATTTTTGTTGCTTGTTTGTTTTTACAACCAGTGCTAGTCACTGTTGTGCAGAACTGAATTCATTTGGGGGAATGTTAAGGCAAAGCTTTCAATTATTAATCTTTTGTTTTTGTTTTTTTTTGTTTTTTTTTTTGTTTTGAGACGGAGTCTTGCTCTGTCACCCAGGCTGGAGTGCAGTGGCCGGATCTCAGCTCACTGCAAGCTCCACCTCCCGGGTTCACGACATTCTCCTGCCTCAGCCTCCCAAGTAGCTGGGACTACAGGCGCCCGCCACCTCGCCCGGCTAGTTTTTTTGTATTTTTAGTAGAGACGGGGTTTCACCGTGTTAGCCAGGATGGTCTCGATCTCCTGACCTCGTGATCCGCCCGTCTCGGCCTCCCAAAGTGCTGGGATTACAGGCTTGAGCCACCGCGCCCGGCCTCAATTATTAATCTTTTATGTCACACTTTAATACCGTGGATCATGAACTTGCTCCTGTCTCTTCTTGCATTTGCCACACTAACATCCGGACCTGTATGGTCTGCTTAAGTAGTCTAATTAGCCCAAGAAAAATGAACATTTGTGTTTATTTTCTTCATTATTCTCCACTATAACTTCTGAACATTATAAGCTGGAATGCTTAATTTAGGATGCTAAATAAAAATCTAGACTTTGGCAAAATAATCTTAGACTTATCCACGAATTATAAAGTTTTCTAGTCAGAATAGAATTAAGCGACATCTTCCTGTAGTCAGGGCTTCAGTGAGCTCTACAAACAAATGTTGTCACTCTACATTTGCTTGTAGAGCGAATGCAGTGTTGTGGAAAGAGTGGGACCTAGAGGTGACCCAAGACAAAAACCTTAAAAGCTCTGAGTCTCAATTTCCTTATCCATAAAATAGAGAAAATCTCTGCTCTGCACACCTTAAAGGATTATCATAAGAAACAAGCATGTTAATGTACGCAGAAAGGACTTAGAACGCTGAAAGCACTACAGGAGTCAAAGTTGTTTTTATTAGTTCAGTCCATGAGATCTTCTGTTAGCGGGAAGTCCCAGTCTTCTTGATAGTCAGGTTCTTGTCACAGAAAATCCCTCTCCCTCAAAGGACATTCACGTAGAATCTTCTTTGTGCTTTCTTATGAAGTGCATAGAAGAAGGCAGGGAAGAGAAAAGGCAACATCTCTGAGCATCTCCTGTGCTCCAGGGTCCATCTCCAGGGTCTAGGAACTTTACATCCACTATCTCATTGACAATGTTCAACCACCTCTGCCTGCAGAGAACTCAGCCCCTTCAAGGCCTGCCCCAGCTGACCTGTCCTTCATGTGGCCTGTGCCCTCGTGCTGAACACGGCACCAGGGATCATCTGCTGCCCTCAGAGATGAAGGGACTAGTCAATGTTCTCACCACTTCTCTGTAGACTGTTCTCTATACTTGTCACCAAAACAGTTTGTACTAGAGCTTTTTCAGAATTTAAATTACTATCTCTAAATCAAGCATATTTTCCAAAGTTGCCTTTGTTTTCTAATACATCAAAGCATGACTGTCCATTAAAGTCTAAAAGAGAACCAGAAGATTCTTAAATCCCTCTCAGGAAGATACTAAGTCACTCAGTTAACTAACAGCACCTTTTGGATAAACATTTTTGTAGGGAATAAGAGATGTGGGCTCTGTCCTCTGAAACCATCCAGGGCATTTTAACATTCTCTCAGGTCCCATAATGACCACCAGTTTGCTAAGGGAAGAATATTCTATCCTAGTTCTATAAATAGAATTATCTCAGGAACGACTGGGAACTATAAGGGACTTACTTGCTTTACCAAATAGGTGTCCGTCTATAAGGCTTCAGACCTCTTTCCCTTAGGTCTGCCGTGATTAGAGTCTCGAAACCAAAACAAGTTCCACATGGTCTCACAGCTGGTCTAAAAATAGCAGGACCTATTTTAAATCAAAATGGCCCTCAGAAAACCAGGGACATAGAAGTTTCCAACATATCTCAAATTAAGGATCTGACTCTGAGGACCTCCCCAAAAGGCAGACAGATGCTGACCTTCCAAAGTCTTTTTTGAGCATCTGGATGCTGTCTAAAGTTGTCCGCCTTTGACAAACCATCTCCACGTTTGCTGTTTTATCTCATTAGATTCCCCAAACAGCACTCCTCATAGGGCCACTGGAAGGCATTACTTGTCAGTTTCAAACGAATGGTTTTAAAGCTCGTGCTCAGGCCAGGCAAGGTGGCTCACACCTGTCATCCTGGCACTTTGGGAGGCCAAGGTGGGCGGATCATCTGAAGTCAGGAGTTCAAGACCAGCCTGGCCAATATGGTGAAACCCCATCTCTACTACAAATACAAAAATTAGTCAAATGTGGTGGTGCGTGCCTGTAATCCCAGCTACTTGGGATGCTAAGGCAGGAGAATCCCTTGAACCCAAAAGGCAGAGGTTGCAGTGAACCCAGATCACACCACTGCACTCCAGCCTGGGCAACAGAGTGAGCCTCTGCCTCAAAAAATAAAATAAAATAAAATAAAAATAAAACAAAGTTTCTGCTTAAAAAGCTTCTGCCCTTTCAGAGGCAATTCCCCTTCACACCACAGGAGGAGCAGATTTGACAGTGCTCTTGCTTCACTGAAGAGGCTGTGGAGGGTTCACCCTCCCCTGTGCCACATGTTTCACCTCTCTGCATACTGTGTTAAATATCAAGCAGAACACTGGCAGAGAGAATCCTATTTCAAACATACAGGCAATGATTCTCAACCCAGGATCGAGCAGTGGACTTCACACCATCTGAGGACTTTTTTCCTTGACATAACACCCCTAACCCACCTACCTCCCCCTCCAACCCACCGAGCCTTTGATAAGCCACGTCCTTCCTCTTTCTCCTTCCCACCCTGCCTCGGGATCTGCTGGTAGAGATATTCTTTCATAATTTGGGGTTGCTGCCAGAAATTGTGTCAGACTGCAGAGGGAGTAACTCCTTGCTCACATTCCATATTTTAGACAATTCAGGTCAGGAATACATTGATAAACTAAAGATGGTGAAAAATATGTGTCCTCAGCATGGCTCTAGGCAGCCTATCTGGCTAAAATTGTCCAAAACATTTAAGGACACAAGTCACATTAGAAGAATATGATAAAATAGACATCAAGGATGCTTCCAGAAACTAAGCCCTTTTTGTTTCCACACTCCATACCAAGAGGAACTGTTGGTGGGTTTTATTATTCAAGGAAAACAGTGAATGCCTTTGGTAGTAGCAAATATCACCAAGTAATCCCCAGGGCCTGAGAAGTCCACACCTCCAAGTCTGTCTCTTCTGGTGATGGTTCCCAAATTTACTGTGCATCAGGGCCACCTGGGCAGCCTGGTGAAATGGAGATTCCGTAGACTGGAGTGGACCCTGGAATCAACAGGCACCTCAGTGTTTGGAATGCACAGTAAAGTCTGTAAAGCCTGCCATAGGCCAAACATTAGATCTTAGTGCATTCAGAATTGTGCCATCCACAGTGAGTGTGAAAGAACTGCCTGTAAGGTCTCCCACAATCCCTACCCCGATGCGTTCCTGCTTTCTCCTCAAGAAGAAGAATTCTACCCTGATCCCTCCTTCCCATCTTTGGATCGTTCCAGACCTGGTTCTTTCATGTGATTCTCCACCTGGATCACACACCTGGAACGTTACCCAGAGGGTCTCTTCTGCATTCCCACGTACCCTGTCCCTTGAATTTGTTTTTCCTTTTTTCTTTACTTTTCTTTCTTTTTTTCTTTTAAGATAGGTTCTCTTTCTGTCACCCATGCTAGAGTTCAGCAGCGTGATCAATAGCTCACTGCACCTTCAACCTCCGGGCTCAAGTGATCCTCCTACCTCAGCCTCCCGAGTAGCTGGGACCACAGGCACGTGCCACCACACTTGGATAACTTTTTTAAAAAGTTTTTGTAGATACAAGAGTCTCAGTATGTTTCCCAGACTAGTCTCAAACTCCTGGACTCAAGGGATCCTCCGTCAGCTTCACAAAGTGCTAGGATTACAGGCATGAACCACCATATCTTTCTGTCCCTTGAATTTGCTCTCTGGAAGATATTCTTGATTCTGAAACTTTTCTTCCCTTCCCTTAACTGCACCCTATGTTTCACTAAATGAATGGAAAAGTGGAAGGAAATCACATTTGTTGTGCTCCTTCTCGTGGCAAGCACAATGCGAGGCTCTTCATGCACTCTTATTTTTCACTTATCACTTATTGAGGTCCCTGATAGAAAAAAATCAGAGAGACTGGGTGCAGTGGCTCATGCCTGTAATCCCAGCACTTTGGGAGGCCAAGGCAGGCAGATCACCTGAAGTCGGGAGTTCGAGACCAGCCTGACCAACATGGAGAAACCCCGTCTCTACTAAAAATACAAAATTAGACCAGTGTGGTGGCACATGCCTGTAATCCTAGCTACTCGGGAGGCTGAGGCAGGAGAATCACTTGAACCAGAGAGGTAGAGCTTGCAGTGAGCCGAGATCATGCCATTGCACTCCAGCCTAGGCAAAAAGAGCAAAACTCCATCTCGAAAGAAGGAAAGAAGAAAGAAAGAAAGAGAGAAAGAAAGTGAGAAAGAGAGAAAGAAAAGAAAGAAAAAGAAAACAGTCAGAGAATTTAAGGATTAACTGATTAAAGGCATCAGCTATTAGGTACTATGACAGAGTTTGGATTTGAACCCAGGAACTGTCTGGTTCCAAAGCCATGGCTTTTTCCAGTATATGTCATGCTCCCAAAACATGTGACCAGCCTTTTCTGTACACATGCTAATCCCGCCCGTGTACCAAAGCCTCATGACGATTTGTTCCCGAAATTACTACACATTTTATAAATGTTTTCCGTTCCAATCAAAGATGAGGTCGAAATGGAATGAGATTAGACTAGAAACAGCCTTTCAAATATAAAAAAGAAGCAGTCTCCTCTTATCACTTTGAGAAAGATTTGATATTTCTCTAAATTCAGTGGCATCAGTAAGGTTGGGATTTTCAAATGGTGTGCAGTTGACACATAACTCTAAAGCCAGAGTTTCAGTGTTGCATTCATTTTCCAGAAAAAGGGCTCAGCATAAAATGCAGCTAATAGTAAGGTTTTGTTGGGGTTTTTTGCATAATAAAAGTCGTCACTGAGCAACATTAGCTACAGACACTCCTCCCCATAAATCCATGGAGACTCTGTGAAAAGCATTTCAGAGGAATACAAACCCCAAGTAGTCTTTGGCAAGGGGTAATTTGCCATGATGATAGTTAAATAAGGAGAATACTGAGTAGCTGACTACAAAGAAGCATCTGAAAATAAAACTAGCTATAGTTGAAGTCCCTCAATTGAAAATGGATGTAAATTTTCTCACATGTGGCAGCCTAAATTGGTCTCTTCTGTTTAGAAGGCAAGTTTGACAATGCATACCAAGAAGCTTAAATCATAAGGTTTGACCTAACACTCCCCCTCCTAAGTATTCATTTCAAGAAAATAATTCATAAGAGGAATACAATACATATTTTTATCTCCTAAGTATTCATTTCAATAAAATAATTGAATACAATACATATTTTTTGTTTATAATTGGCAAGAAACTGGAAGCAACCTTATTTTCCAATAATAAAAAAAAGACTTAGTACATTTTGGTATCTTAATTCTTTGAGTTATTATGCAACCATTAAAAATATGATTACAGTGTACAAACAAGAAAAAGAGTGTTCAGTGAAGGGCATAGAAACAAAATATAAATGTGCAGTGATTACAGACATGCAAATTACACAAGCTGATAAAGACTAAGAGGGGAAACAAAGAAATGAAAATATTGATGTTAGCTTGGTGAGATTACAAGTGTCTTTAAACATTAAAATTATTTTCTTTTATAGCGACCATATTCAGTTTTTAGGGATTTTTCTTGTTTTTCCAGATGTGGTTTCTATAAAATTACATTTTACATTTTTTCCATCACTGGAAAAAAAAAAGATTTATATTTTATAATTATTTTTGGTCAGAAGATTATTTTACAAAACTGCATATGGAATGTTCTAGTCAATTATGAAATACGGAGAATTACTAATTCGCAAATACTAATACTATTGTTTTAATTTGCAGTGAAGGGAATTTGGCTACAAAGCAGATCGTATTCCTTCAGAGGCCAGTTATGTGGAATTCAGCTGCTCAAACACCAGATGTGAGTAAAATTGATGCTTTATTAACTGAATGTTTTTTGAAGCATTTAATCCTTAAACTCTCATTGTAATTCCAAATAAGAAAGCGTGGACATGACATGGAAACAGTCCTCTGAACCAACCTATAAGGGAAATGTGCTAGCAATCAGGCAACATGAAATAGTTCCAAAGGGGATTCTAATATGCCATCTCAAAATATGCCACTTTGGCATGAGGATTACTTTGAGCTAAAGGCAATTAAGAAACAGCAGACACAGGAGGGACTATCTGTCCTCCACCTTTCTGCTGAAAAATGGGGGCATACATTTCACTTTATAAGGGTGACATAAATTTCCATTTGTAAAGGTGTCAAATCACCAGAAACAATTCACAGTGATGAGTCTGCAAAAACAAACTGTACTAAAATAAGCTTGATCTTCCATTCGTTTACCCCATGTATTTGCCTTCTCATGATTTACTTCCCCAGAAGCCCAAACTCCTTTTCCCTCATCTAGTCACCTGTCTGCAACTTATCACCCTTTGTTAAAATGGTTTATAAACTCCCAGGTCTTCTATACCAAACTGCCTCTTTGGGTTTTTGCTACCTTTCTGTGAAGAGACTGTGTGCATTGAAAATAAACCTTTTCTCCTATTAATATGTCTTTTTGTCAGTTTGATTTGTAGTTCTCAGCTACTGAACCTAAGAGGATAAAGGAACAGTTTTTTCTGTCCTTACAGTTCTAAATCTTGTGAATGAATGTGCCTGATCTTGCAACGCATCCATGCAACTTTGGCTATCTTGACCTTTAGCAACACTTTTCTTTTATATTATCTAGTCAAGTTTGTAGTTTTTCAGCACTTTGCTGAAGGGCTATTCTGAGCCTCAAGTCACCTTGATCTTACTGGATGCACAGCTAGAATACAATGATTGAATGCGGCACTCTGTGCATTAATAAAGCATAACTTGCAAAACAAGAGATTTGCAAATGGACCAGAAAATTTTTAAAGTGATTCTTTTTCTGTATCTACATCAAGAAAACGTTGTTTTATGTTTTCAGGCAAAGCTGCAGAGATTTGAAAAAAAGAAGACATTGTTTAGTAAACTTTAAAGTTATCTAAACTATCAAAGAGCTAGATTGACTGTATAATACAGCCATGCTAAATTATTTCACGTTAATTTTGAAAAAAGGCTGGCTGGGTTGGTAGGTAAATCAGTAGAGAGGTAGAGAGGTAGTTGGGAAGATGGAGAGGCAGGAGAATACAATGACCAAGTACACAGAATTAGAAACCACATTAGAGCCCACAGGTGAGCACTGCAACCCTCCACAACAATGAGGATGACTCAACTTCATGAGTTTATTAAAAACTATCTGTCAAGGTCATGCACAGGGGCTCACAACTGTAATCCCAACATTTTGGGAGGTTGAGGTGGGAGAACTGCTTGAACCCAGGAGTTTGAGACCAGCCTGGGAAACATTAGCAGACCCTGTCTCTACAAAAAATTAAAAAATAAATTAAGCAGGCATGGTGGCACATGCCTGTAGTCCTAGCTACTTGGGATGTTGAAGTGGAAGGATCACTTGAGCCCAGGAGTTCAATGCTGCAGTGAGCTGTGATGGTGCCACTGCATTCTAGCCTGGGTGACAGAGTGAGACCCTGTCTCAAAAAAAATTAATTAAATAAAAGAAATATTCTGGCCCAGCCCAGTGGCTCATGCCTGTAATCCCAGCACTTTGGGAGGCCGAGGTGGGGATCATGAGGTCAAGAGATCAAGACCATCCTGGCCAACATGGTGAAACCCTATATCTACTAAAAATACAAAAATTAGCCAGGCGTGGTGGCGTCTGCCTGTAGTCTCAGCTACTCGGGAGCCTGAGGCAGGAGAATCGCTTGAACCCAGGAGGCGGAGGTTGCAGTGAGCCTAGATTGCACCACTGCACTGCAGCCTGGCGACAGGGTGAGATTCTGTCTCAAAAAAGAAATATTCTACCTAAAAGCAGCAAAGGTGGGTATATGTAGAGAATGACCAGAAAAAGTTGTCCTTTCTTCTTCCCCCAAAGCAAACTTCTCATCATGTCACAATCTTTTTATCCTTTCTTTTTTTGTTTCTCTTTTTTTTTTTTTTTTTTTTTTTTTTGAGATGGAGTCTCACTCTGTCACTAGGCTGGAGTGCAGTGGCGCAATCTCGGCTCACTGTAACCTCCTACTCCCTGGTTAAGCGATTCTCCTGCCTCAGCCTCCCAAGTAGCTGGGACTACAGGCATGCGCCACCACAACCAGCTAATTGTTGTATTTTTAGTAGAGATGGGATTTCACCTTGTTGGCCAGGATGGTCTTGATCTCCTGACCTCGTGATCCGCCCACCTCAGCCTCCCAAAGTGCTGGGATTACAGGTGTGAACCACCGCACCTGGCCTCTTTCTTTTTAACATTCTACAAATGGCCATTATTTTTAGGAAAAGTCATCAGAATTCACAGCCTCATGGGGTTTTGATCCATGAGGGCCATGGAGTTGTGTTTGTGACGATGTAAGACCTACATCCAGCTACCTCACAGTCTCCTTTACTTAATATTAGATATAAGGTTTTTAATTCCCTGAAAATGTTTAGGCCCTTTTGTTTATCATGTTTTACTTTTTTGTGAGACATGGTCTCCCTGTGTTGCCCAGTCTGGTCTCAAACTCCTGAGTTCAAACAATCCTCCCACCTTAGCTTCCCAAGTAGTTAGGGTTACAGGTGCTCACCACTGTACCCAGCCCTTTTTTGTTTAGCGTTAGATACTATCCAGTAGTCTCTAGTCACGGCTCTTCTTTGGGTAATCTTTATATTTCATTGTAAGGTAAAATTACTGGTTCATTTATATAATGGGAAGCAGATATAGTTGGTTTGTATCAATGACAAATCTAATAATAATATATTTTATAACTTACAATTCTGCTTCTAAATGGATTTACCATTTCTTCATTTGACAAATGTTTAATTTTTCTAGCAAGAAGCCATAGGATCCTGAGATTATTTCAGGGCAGAACTTGTAGGTAGGAGTCAAAGTGTCTAACAGCTATAACAGAAAGCTGATTTGCAAATTCTTTCAGTTTTTACTTAAGGAAACAATTTCTTACTTTATCTCAAAATGGTAGTAATACTTTCAGGAAAGTAAACTATTAATATCAATATAGAGTTAATTTATTACCAAAATGTTTTAGCTATCTCATATATATTTTGTGAAAGTTGTATTTACGGCTGGGCACGGTGGCTCAAGCCTGTAATCCCAGCACTTTGGGAGGCCAAGATGGGCCGATCATGAGGTCAGGAGATCGAGACCATCCTGGCTAACCCGGTGAAACCCCGTCTCTACTAAAAAATACAAAAAAACTAGCTGGGCGTGGTGGCGGGCACCTTATAGTCCCAGCTACTCGGGAGGCTGAGGCAGGAGAATGACGTGAACCTGGGAGGCGGAGCTTGCAGTGAGCCACGATCGCGCCACTGCACTCCAGCCTGGGTGGCAGAGTGAGACTCCGTCTCAAAAAAAAAAAAAAAAAAAGGAAAAAGAAAGTTGTATTTACAATATGCCTTGAAAAAATTTATGCAGTCACAGATCCATAATAGCACTGTTCTTTGTTAATACCTTTAAATCAGTTATTGTTTGAAAGGGCAAGTTGATGGGGGGATTGCTTTGTTTATAAAGTCTTTCAAAGAATTTTTTCAAAGATGTTTAGTTTTAAAAACAGTTGGTAGATATTTCAGACATTACAAGTGTTGTCCTAGGATTCTCAATGCGTTTTCATTAAACAATAAATTTCATGGGCTAATAGAAATTAACCTAGAGTCTGACCTTTGAAAAAAATTTCTCAGCTGAGTGCAGTGGCTCACGTCTGTAATGCGAGCACTTTGGAAGGCCGAGGCAGGCAGATCATCTGAGGTCGGGAGTTCAAGACCAGCCTGACCAACATGGAGAAACCCCTTCTCTACTAAAAATACAAAATTAGCTGGGCGTGGTGGCATATGCCTGTAATCCCAGCTACACAGGAGGTGGAGGCAGGAGAATTGCTTGAACCCGGGAGGCGGAGGTTGTGCTGAGCTGAGATCATGCCATTGCACTCCAGCCTGGGCAACAAGAGTGAAACTCCATCTCAAAAAAAAAAAAAAAAAAAAATTATCTTGCTCTTTCTACTAAGACTAATGTCAAGATTTTTCCTATCCAATTTCACTAAGCACAGAACAGTACTGTTATGTTCAACAGATCCATTTCATGCCCCTGTTGTGGGGAGGAAATTGAGGATTGCACTATGAAGAAAGCATGTTGTTGGGTTTTTTCCTTTGGAAGTTACAGAGACCTTTACTTTTGGAATTTGTTTTATATTTCACAAATATATCTTATGCAATATTCTAGATACTTGTGAATGTTTTTAAACATGAAAAATGTCATTTCAAAATAGTTAGACTCTCATTTACTGCCACAGTTTTCTCTAAGCTATTAAGAGATAATTCATTTTAGTAAAACTAGAAAACTATTAGGAAAAAACATAGGAGAAAATCTTCATAAAGTGGAGTTAGGCAAAGAGTTTTTAGGGGCCAGGTGCGGTGGCTCACACCTGTAATCTCAGCATTTTGGGAGCCTGAGGCAGAAGGATCACTTGAGTCCAGGAGTTTGAGACCAGCTGGTCAGCATGGCAAAACCCTGTCTACAGAAAATACAAAAAATAGCTGGGCATGGTGGCACACACGGGTAATCCTAGCTACCTGCAGGGGGTGAAGAGGGTGGATCGCTGGAGCCTGGGAGATTGAGGCTGCAGTGAGCCATGTTCGCACCACTGTACTCCAGCCTGAGCAACAGAGTGAGACCTCGTCTCAAAAAAAAAAAAAAAAAAAAACAGAGTTAGAGTTTTTAGACATAACACCAAAAGCATAATCTATTTAAAAATTGAAAAAAGAGACTTCATCAAAATATAAAACTTTTGTTCTGTGAATGGCACTGTTAACAGAAGAAAAAGACAAGCCACAAACTGGGAGAGAAAAACTCAGAAATCATATACAAAGCAAATGATTTTACCCAAAGGGTATCAAGGACTCTCACAATTCAAGAGTGAAAAAACAACCCAGTGAAAAAATAGTTAAAAGACTGGAACACTTCACCAATGAGGATATGTAAATGAGAAGTAAACACATGAAAAGATGCTTAAATCACTAGCCATTAGGGAAGTGCAAATGAAAACTCATAATGAGATATAATACACCTGTTAAAATGGTTAAAATAAAAAATACTGACAATACCAAGAACTGGGGAGGATGAGGAGCAATCAGAACCCTCATACACAGCTGCTGGGGATGCAAAATGGAATATCCACTGTTTTCACGCTCCAATCTAAGGACATACCTGAGATTGGGTAATTTACAAAAGAAGGAGATTTAATTGGACTCACCGTTGCACGTAGCTGAGGAGGCCTCACAATCATGGCAGAAGGCAAGGAGGAGTAAGTCACATCTTACATGAATGGCGGCAGGCAAAGAGAAAGCTTGTGCAGAGGAGTTCCCTTTTTTTTTTTTTTTTTTTTTGAGACAGTCTCACTCTGTCACCCCGGCTAGGGTGCAATGGCGTGGTCTCAGCTCACTGCAACCTCCACCTCTCCGGTTCAAGCAATTCCCCTGCTTGCCTCAGCCTCCTGAGGAGCTGGGATTATAGGAACTACCACCACATCCGGCTAATTTTTGTATTTTCAGTAGAGATGGGTTTTGCTATGTTGGCCAGGCTGGTCTCGAACTCCTGACCTCGTGATCCGACTGCCTCGGCCTCCCAAAGTGCTGGGACTGCAGGCATGAGCCACTGTCCCTGACCCCATTTTTAAAACCATCAGATCTCATGAGACTTATTCACTATGATGAGAAAGCACAGAAGAGACCCATCCCTGTGATTCAATTATCTCCCACAGGGTCCCTCCCACAACACGTGGAAGTTATGGGAGCTACAAGATGAGATTTCCTTGAGGACACAGAACCAAACCATATCATCCACCCTGGAAAACAGTTTGGCAGCTTCTTATGAAGTTAAACAGACATTTACCATAGACCCAGCAGTCCCTGTCTTGGGTGTTTACCCTAGAGAAATAAAAACTGATGTTCACACAAAAGCCTACACACAAATATTCGTAGCAGTTCTATTCGTAATCACCTCAGACTGGAAACTGGAAACAACCCAAATGTCTTCAACAAGTGAATGAATAAACAACAGTGGTACATCCATACAATTAAATACTCAGAAATAAAAAGGACTGGGCATGGTGGCTCACATCTGTAATCCCAGCACTCTAGGAGGCCAAGGCAGGTGGCTGGCCTTGAGGTCAGGAGCTTGAGACCAACTGGGGCAACTTGGGACCCCATCTCATAAAAAAATAAAATAACATAAAGTCTGTCTCTACAAATAAAAAATAAAAATAAATAGGAATGAACTCACTGGTACACATAACTTGGATTAATCTCAAAGATGTTTTAATGAATAAAAGAGCTAGCCTCAAAAGATTGCAGACTGTATAATTCTATTTAAATGACATTCTTAAGAAGGCAAAACTATAGTGTGGAGAACAGATCAGTGGTTTCCAGGGATTAGGGGTGGTGGAAGGGTGTGATAGAGGGATATATAGAGGAGTGTTTTGGGGTGGTGGAACTGTTCTGTGTCCCAAATGTGGTTAAATCTATACACGTATTGAAACTCATAGACTTGTACTCCCCAAAGTCATTTTTACTGTATGTTCATTTAAAAGATAAAACGTCAAAGATCATTTGCTCTACAAATTACACAGACTCTTATTTTCTATGCCTTTGTCCTTCAGTAAAGACGGTCCTTAGGTCATGGAATGCTTATGAAGCTTAGTGAAGTTGCTGACTTCTCTTTTCTCTGTGTGATGTCAAAAGGCCAGGGTCTTTTTATCTTGCTGTTCCTTCTATCTATTTTTATTTTTCTTTATTTTGGGGAGAGTCCTCTAAATGAATTCGAGGAAATGATAGCTATGCTGAGTAGGAAGAATGATCCCTGCTGCCATAAGGGCAGATGTAGGATGGGAGAGCAGCACTCTTCTGGCCACCCAAGCTTGTTTCTATATTCCTTATTGGTGTTCTTTGGGCGGTAAGGGACATAAACTCTGTTCAGACTAGCCTATGTATATAAGGGAATTTATTGGCTTCTAGATGGAAAGGCTATACTGGCATAGCTCACAACATTGGGAAAAAAAAAAAAAAAAAAAAAAAGGCCGGGCGCAGTGGCTCATGCCTGTAATCCCAGCACTTTGGGAGGCCGAGGCGGGTGGATCACGAGGTCAGGAGTTCAAGACCAGCCTGGCCAAGATGGTGAAATCCTGTCTCTACTAAAAATACAAAAAAATTAGCCGGGTGTGGTGGCACGCACCTGTAATCCCAGCTACTCCGGAGGCTGAGGCAGAGAATTGCTTAAACCTGGAGGGGTGGAGGTTGCAGTGAGCAGAGATCACGCCACTGCACTCCAGCCTGGGCGACAGAGCGAGGCTCCGTCTCAGAAAAAAAAGGACAGCTGAGTGCGGTGGCTCATGCCTGTAATCCCAGCACTTTGGGAGGCCAAGGCAGGCAGATCACAAGGTCAGGAGTTCGAGACCAGCCTGGCCAATATGGTGAAACCCCGTCTCTATTAAAAATACAAAAATTAGCCTGGTGTGGCGGCGAGTTCCTGTAGTCCCAGCTACTTGGGAGGCTGAGGCAGGAGAATCGCTTGAACCCAGGAGGTAGAGCTTGCAGTGAGCTGAGCTTGTGCCACTGCACTCCAGCCTAGGTGACAGAGTGATACTTCATCTCAAAAAAAAAAAAAAAAAAGAACAAGGAAGGAATGAGCCTGAACAACATGGTGAAACCCCACCTCTACAAAAAATACAAAAATTAGCTGAACATGGTGGCAGGCACAGGTGTCCAGAGTAATCCCAGTTACTCTAGAGGCTGAGGTGGGAGGATCACTTGTACCTGGGAGGTTGAGGCTGCAGTGAGCCGTAATTGCACCACTGCACTCCAGCCTGGGCTACAGAGTGAGACTCTGTCTCAAACAGAAAAAAAAAAAAAAAAAAAATTTAAAGAAAGAAAGAAAAAGAAAAATAACTGAAGACCTCACTTACTGACATCAGAGATTCCACATTGTCAAGACGTTTCCTCTCATCTATTTGTTTGGCTTCTGTGTGTGTTGTGTGTGTGTGCAGAGGGCTTCTTAGGAGGTAAGCTTGGCCACCTTGTCAAAAAGAAAGAACTTGTTTATCCTAGAGTCAGTATAGTAGTCCCAGGGAATGACTATGGTCAGGTCTGACCGGGTCACCTGCCCACGCTGCAGTAGAGAAGAAGATGGATAGGAAAGCTGGCTGGAGAGGTAGTAATAAGTCAACCATACCCTTCCCCCTTCCTAGGCTTCCATGATTTTGACAGCCCCAACCTGGGAAGATCCAGGAATGTGTTCTGTGAGCGGTCAAGGGTAGCGCCTCTTGTGTTTCAAAACCTCTAACTCTTCCAAGTGGCCCAAGAGCTACATTTAGGATTGCAAGGTTGAAGAAGGAAAGAAATCCTGAATGTCCATTCCATGTTTTTGTCACTTTATAAACTAAATTTCTTAGCTACACTTCCCTTGTATCCATCATAACACTCTCCAAGATTGTGTCCAACACAGTGTTTTATGATTGCCGGTAGAATTCTGACTTAAGTCTTTTGCTTTTTTTTTTTTTTTTTTTTTTTTTTTTTTTTGAGGCGGAGTCTCGCTCTGTCGCCCAGGCTGGAGTGCAGTGGCGCGATCTCGGCTCACTGCAAGCTCCGCCTCCCGGGTTCCCGCCATTCTCCTGCCTCAGCCTCCCGAGTAGCTGGGACTACAGGCGCCGCCACCACGCCCGGCTAATTTTTTTGTATTTTTTAGTGGAGACGGGGTTTCATTGTGTTAGCCAGGATGGTCTGGATCTCCTGACCTCGTGATCTGCCCGCCTCGGCCTCCCAAAGTGCTGGGATTACAGGCTTGAGCCACCGCGCCCGGCCCAAGTCTTTTGCTTTTAAGATACCAACAGTGAAAACTGAAAGGTAGAATGGTAGAACACCCTAAATTCAACTAATGTGTCACTAGGACTCATGCATTTTTAATGGGTCACCCCTTTTTTTGTAAATAGGAATGGCTCTGAAAAGGTAGTAGATTTTATCAAAGGTTTTATTAGTTCTGCATCCAAATCTTAGTATAATTTCCTCCAATTTTACAGTGAAAATATCAGAAGAAAGTGAGGACATATATGAGTAAGGCTGAAAATGTAGCATGGGAAATCTTTATTTCTTTATTGACATAGAGAAATATTCACAATATAGTACTAAGTGGGAAAGTGAGGTATAAAACGTTTCATGGGCTGGGCATCATGACTCACACTTATAAGTAATCCCAGCACTTTGGGAGGCCAAGGTGGGTGGATCACTTGAGGTCAGGAGTTCGAGACCAGCCTGGCCAACATGGTGAAACCCCTTCTCTACTAAAAATACAAAACTTAGCTGGACGTGGTGATGTGCACCTGTAATCCCAACTATTTGGGAGGCTGAGGCAGAAGAATCACTTGAACCTGGGAGGCGGAGGTTGCAGTGAGCCAAGATCGTGCCACTGCGCTCCAGCCTGGGTGACAGAGTGAGACTCCGTCTCAAAAAAAAATTTTATGTACTGTTTCTATACATCATGTGTGTGCATGCAAATATATATATATATTATATATAGAGAGAGTATATGTAGAATATATATAAATATATATATATATTTAGAGAAAAAAATAGGAAAATATGCCAAGGTTTTAACAGTTGCATTTCTAGAAGACGGAATTATAGGTGGGTTTTGCTTTTTCTTTGTTTTTGTCAAGTTTTCTATATTGAATAGGTGTTATTTTTATGATTGAAGGAAATTTTTATTTAGGAAACACACAAATCTTTTACAGCAAACCTACTCATATTTTTGCAGATGTGGGTAAGATAGTGTGAAAAGAATAAGGTGAGAGACTCGGGCTACAGTTCCGGGCCAGCGATTCCATCACCTTGGACAAATCCTGTTTTCTCTCTGGGTCTCAGCCCCGCCTCTGTAGAATAAGGGGACTGAAGTAGATAATCTCCAAGAACTAGTTGGGCTTCAGACTTCTACAGTCTAAGTTATGAGAACATCACAGTTTGGTTTGTTGGAAGTGTTATTATTTGCATGTGGAATAAGGGTGGGGCAGGAGAGGTGATATGATTGCTGAAGCTGTATTTATTAAACAACATGTCACATGCGTCCATGTGAAGAGACCACCAAACATGCTTTGTGTGAGCAATAAAGCTTTTTAATCACCTGGGTGCAGGCGGGTTGAGTCCAAACAGAGAGTCAGTCCAAAAAGGGAGACAGGGGTGGGGCCGCTTTATAGGATTTGGGTAGGTAATGGAAAATTACAGTCAAAGGGGGTTGTTCTCTGGTGGGCAGGGGCGGGGGTCACAAGGTGCTCAGTGGGGACCTTCTGAGCCAGGAGAAGGAATTTCACGAGGTAATGTCATCAGTTAAGGCAGGAACCGACCACTTTCCCTTCTTTTGTGATTCTTCAGTTACTTCAGGCCATCTGGATGTATATCTGCAGGCTTGGGCTCAGGGGCCTGATGTAACAGTCACATGGTAAAAAAAAGAAAAAAAGTGTGTGTTGGTTCAGAAGTCTTTTTTAGAGGTGCAGTGCTAAGTATTTTGCCATCTTCTAACATTTGAAATTTACATTTGGTGGCTGTTTACCTATTAATGCTTATTTTAAAGTGAATTACTCTGAATATCTTAGTATTCTGAATAGCATCCCATTTTTATTAAGAAAATCCTTGTTAAGTATGTGAGAATTGGCCTCTATTAGCTGATACATAATGAACAAAGTATTGCAAAATTTACCTTTGGCCCTAGCGCTGGTGAGGAAGGCAAGATCCAGGAAGCCCCCAGCGACCCCCACCTTCCCATTTTGATTCCGGTCAATGTTGAGAGCCTTGAAAGCATCATTCAAGAGTGAATGCATTCCCGCCGTTGTGGTGGCTCATGCCTGTACTCCCAGCACTTTGGGAGGCTGAGATTTAAGCCTCCAAAGTGATCTGAGATTAAGTGATCTGAGATTAAGGCAGATCACTTAAGTCCAGGAGTTCAACAACAGCCTGGCCAACATGGCAAAACCCCATCTCTATAAAAAATAGAAAAATTACCCAGGCGTGGTGGTGCACGCCTGTAATCCCAGTTACTCTGGAGGCCGAGACAGGAGAATTGCTTGAGCCTGGGAGGTGGTCAAGCAATTGTAAATAGTAATGACTGAAAAGTCGGGAGGTGGTCAGTGCAGTGAGTGGAGATTGTGCTACTGCACTCCAGCCTGGGCGACAGACAGAAACTCTGTCTCAAAAAAAAAAGAGTGAGTGCATTGTTGTGCATGTGGGAAAGATAGCCACTGGCCAGGCTTGAGAAAGGAGCACAGTCTGGCCGTGTTCATCAGCCGTATCTGAAGCCAAAAATCTGTATCCTTGCTGACCAATGCCCCAGTGCAGGGAAGAAAGTGCCATTCTCAAATTTTGTACATTTCTGAGAGTAAATCTGTCAGGTTCCACCGCATATATTAATTTCAATAAATTTGGTGAATAGGAATAAACAGGAAAAGAACTAAAGAGCTGATATTTGGCCAGGCACAGTGGCTCACGCCTGTAATCCCAGCACTTTGGGAGGCCAAGATGGGCGGATCACGAGGTCAGGAGATTGAGACCATCCTGGCTAACATGGTGAAACCCTGTCTCTACTAAAAAATACAAAAAACTAGCTGGGCGAGGTGGCGAGCGCCTGTAGTCCCAGCTACTCGGAAGGCTGAGGCAGGAGAATGGCGTAAACCCGGGAGGCAGAGCTTGCAGTGAGCCGAGATCCGGCCACTGCACTCCAGCCTGGGCGACAGAGCGAGACTCCGTCTCCAAAAAAAAAAAAAAGAGCTGATATTTGCATTTGATGAATGCAAGGGTGCCCATGCAAAATGTGACAACCACCAAACTGTGTCTAACTTGGGACCACAAAGGTGGGCCTTTGTTGAGGGACAACCTACTGTAGAGTTTGTGAACCCCAAATATATGAGATAGGTCTCCGTTAATTTAGAAAGTTTATTTTGCCAAGGTTAAGGACACACTCAGGAGGTCCTGATGACATGTGCCCAAGGTTGTCAGGCACAGTTTGGTTTTATACACTTTACGGAGACGTGAGACATCAGTCAACATGTAAGATGAACTTTGGTTCCATCCAGAAAGATGAGACGAAAGGCGGGACAACTCGAAATGGGGAGGGGTAGATAAAAGTGGCTGCAATATTTTGAGTTTCTGATTAGCCTCTCCAAAAGACCAATCAGATATCCATTCATCTCAGTGAGCAGAGAGGTGAATTTGAATAGAATGGGAGGCAGGTTTGCCCTAAGTCATTCTCAGCTTGACTTTTCGTTTTAGTTTGGTGATTTGGGGGCCCCAAGGTTTATTTTTCTTTCACAACTTTTTCCCTTAAACTTGCCCAACTCTGGTAACTTGGCCAAGAAAAAGATGCACTGCCTCTGTGCTGCCAATAAACTTTCTATGCAACCCGCTGGGGCTGCATCTTCCTGTACAAACAGTGTCATGAACGGTATTACATTCCACAGTAGCGCACAAAATCCACTTTAATAAAGCTGTTTGTTTGCTTTGTGTATTTGCTGTAAAAACCAGTAGAAAATACCCCAGTATTTTATGCACTGCATTTCAACAGATGAATCGTTAACAAACTTCTGTAAGATCAGCCTGGGCATTTGATTTCTACAATTTTTCTAAGAATTTTTTAATTTTACCTCTTACTTTTAGGAAAAATGCAACCCTAGTTCCCAAATAACATATAAATGAATTTTCAGTAAATGAGCTCTTTGTAAACTGGGAAATTACTGTGATTTTAAATGTATCTTTAAATCTATGTTCAGTTTTATGTGCCTAGGAGGATATGATCATATTCTCTAATATCTGCCATGTTGTCAGTATTAAATAAGCTCTTAAGGGCCAGATACAGTGGTTCACACCAGTAATCCCAGCACTTTGGGAGGCAGAGGTGGGCAAAACGCTGAGGTCAGGAGTTCAAGACCAGCCTGGTCAACATGTTGAAACCCCATCTCTACTAATAACACAAAAATTAGCTGAGCAAGGTGGCACATGCCTGGAGTCCCAGTTACTCAGGAGGCTGAGGCGGGAGAATTGCTGGAACCCGGGAGGCAGAAACTACAGTATGCTGAGATTGCAATCACTACATTCCAGCCTGGGCAACAGAGCAAGACTCTGTCTCAACAACAACAACAAAAAATGCTCCTATAATGAAGTCTCATCAGGAGTCTGAACATCACAAGTTAAGCAGCTAATTCTCCTTGTTGTGCTTTCCCTTTTTTGACTTAGCTATCTTATTTTTTTCATATATATATATATGAAAAAAATATATATATATATATATATATATAGGACCTGAGGTCTCGCCATGTTGCCTAAGCTGGCCTTGAACTCCCAGTTCCAAGTAATCCTCCCATTTCAGCCTCCTGAGTAGCTGAGACTACAGGCTCATGACACTTTGCCCAGCTAGATACCTTATTTTGACTTAAGTTGCCTGGGCAGAGACCATGTCCCCTTTATTCTGGACTGAACCAAGAACATTCTCTGCCCTCAGTAAATATTTATCAGCAAAAACATCCACAGTTGATCAGAGAGTCTGAATGAGCTGGATTGAATTGTCGAGCATGTATACTGTGTCAGGCAGAAGCAGTTTGCAGCAGGACAAGGAAAGGGTCCACTTCACCCTTGAAGACATTCTAGACACTCACTCAAAATAAACTCAGTCTGAATTATCTGTGTATATTAGTCTGTTCTCACGCTGCTAATAAAGACACACCCAAGACTGGGTAATTTTTAAAGGAAAGATGTTTAATTGGACTCACAGTTGCACGTGGTTAGGGAGGCCTCACAACCATGGCAGAAGGTGAATGAGGAGCAAAGTCACGTCTTACATGGAGGCAGGCAAGAGAGCATGTGCAGGGGAACTCCCCTTCATAAAACCATCAGATCTAATGAGACTTATTCACTATTGCAAGAACAGCATAGGAAAGACCCACCCCCATGATTCAATTACCTCCCACTGGGTCCCTCCCACAACACTTGGAAATTATGGGAGGTACAATTCAAGATGAGATTTGGGTGACAACACAGCCAAACTATATCATTCTGCCCCAGCTCCTCCCAAATCTCATGTCCTCGCATTTCAAAACCAGTCATGCCTACCCAACAGTTCCCCAAAGTTTGTTGTTGTTTTTTGTGGTTTTTTTTTTTTTTTTTTTTTTTTGAGATGGAGTCTTTCTCTTGTTGCCCAGGCTAGAGTGCAATGGTGTGACCTTGGCTCACTACAACCTCCACCTCCCAGATTCAAGTGATTCTCCTGCTTCAGCCTCCCAAGTAGCTGGGATTACAGGCGTGTGGCAGCACACTCAGCTAATTTTTATATTTTTAGTAGAGACGAGGTTTCACCATGTTGGTCAGGCTGGTCTGAAACTCCTGACCTCAAGTGTTCCTCCCGTCTCAGCCTCCCAAAGTGCTGGGATTACAGGCATAAGCCACTACACTCAGCCAAAAGTCTTAACTAATTTCAGCATTAACTCAAAAGTCCACAGTCCAAAGTCTCATCTGAGACAAGGCAAGTCCCTTCTACCTATGACCCTGTAAAATCAAAAGTAGGTTAGTTGCTTCCTACATACAATGGGGGTACAGGCATTGGGTAAATACAGCCATTCCAAATGGGAGAAATTGGCCAAAATGAAGGGGTTACAGGCCCCATGCAAGTCCAAAATCAAATGGGGCAATCTTAAAGCTCTAAAATGATCTCCTTTGACTCCCTGTCTAACATCCAGGTCACACTGATGCAAGAGACGGGTTCCCATGGACTTGGGTAGTTCTGCCCCTGTGACTTTGCAGGGTACAGCCCCCCTTCTGGCTGCTTTCATAGACTGGCATTGAGTATCTGTGGCTTTTCCAGGTGCACAGTGCAAGCTGTCAGTGGATCTACCATGCTGGGGTCTGGAATATGGTGGCCCTCTTCTCACAGCTCCACTAGGCAGTTTCCCAGTGGAGACTCCATGTGGGAGTTTCTCAAACCCCATTTCTTGACTTCTGTGTGTCCACAGGCCCAAAACAGCATGTAAGCCACCAAGGCTTGGGGCTTGCACCCTCTGAAGAAACAGCCTAAGTTCTACATTGGCCCCATATAGCCACGGCTGGGACACAGGGCACCAAGTCCCGAGACTGCACAAAGCAGCAAGGCCCTGGGTCTGGCCCACAAAAACATTTTTTCGTCCTAGGCCTCCTGGCTTGTGATGGGAGGAGCTGCCGTGAAATGCCCTGGAGACATTTTCTCCATTGTCTTGGCAATTAACATTTGGCTCCTTGTTACTTATGCAAGTTTCTGCAGCCAGCTTAAATTTCTTCTCAGAAAATTGGTTTTTCTTTTCTATGGCATCATCAGTCTGCAAATTTAAACATAAGTTCCAATTCCAAACCATATATTTGTGAATACATAAAACTGAATGTTTTTAACAGTACCCAAATCACCTATTCAATGCTTTGCTGCTTAGAAATTTTTTCTACCAGATGCCCTAAATCATCTCTCTCAAGTTCAAAGTTACACAAATCTCGAGGGCAAGGGCAAAATGCCACCAGTCTCTTAGCTAAAACATAGCAAGAGACAGCTTTGCTCCAGTTCCCAAGTTCCTCATCTCCATCTGAAATCACCTCAACCTGGACTTCATTGTCCATATCACTATAAGCATTTTGGTCAAAGCCATTCAATAAGTCTCTAGGAAGTTCTAAACTTTCCCACATTTTCCTGTCCTCTTCTGAGCCCTTCAAACTGTTCCAACCTCTGCATGTTACCCAGTTCCAAAGTCGCTTCTACATTTTTGGGTATTTTTATAGCACCCCCCCAACTCTACTAGTACCAATTTACTGTATTCGTCTGTTGTCATCCTGCTAGTAAAGACATACCCAAGACTGTGTAGTTTACAAAGGAAAGAGGTTTAATTGACTCACAGTTCCACGTGGGGAGGCCTCACAATCATGGCAGAAGGCAAATGAGGAGCAAAGTCATGTATCATGTGGTGGCAGGCAAGAGAGCATGTGCAAGGGAACTCCCCTTTATAAAACCATCAGATCTCATGATACTTATTCACGGGTAAGACCCACCCCATGATTCGACTACCTCCCACCGGGCCCCTCCCACAACACATGGGAATTATAGGAGCTGCAATTCAAGGTGAGATTTGGGTGGGGACACAGCCAAACCATATCACTGTGACTCTTCTGCACAGCCTGTGCCTACAGGAAATGGGTGTAAGGTGGCCATTGAAGCACCTTTTCTGCTCTATAGATCCCAACTAACACTAAGACAAAAAATGTATTAGTAGTTATACCTTGCTTTTTTCTCCCAAAGTATGATTTCAACAAATTTCCTTCCTTAGAGATGTCATTAAGGGCTGAGATGTGTACCTAACATACCTGCCAATAAGAATGATGTGCCAGGAACCTACAAAGAGTTACAAAACAGGGAGAAGGGAGTTCATTTCTATTTGGGTGGGGAGGGGAATGTGGAGGTAGCTCTGAGCTGGTCGTTGAAGATGAGCAGGATTTTGAAGAGCTGGGGGAAAGGACATTCCAGTAGGCAGAAAGGCAGCATGTGCTAGACCAGGGGGACAGGAAACACCCATCTTTTTAACTCCTGATCGCCAATGTCTTGTGTTTCAGAAGAAAGCCAGCCGCCACATAAAAGGTGAAGACAAGAACAAAGCCACCAGCAGGAGCATTGGATTAGACACAACCACATCACAACCTGCAGAGAGCAGACACCCGCCTGAGGAGTGCCGCCTTTCTCCCTCCAGGGAATGCTGGACAAAGGAGGGGACCCTGGCACAGCACAACAGCTTCTCTGGGTTCAGCAGCGGTGACAGCGTCCTCCGGGAATTAGACGACGGACAGTTTGATCAGGAAGATGGAGTGACTCAGGTCACTTGTATGTGAGCCATGAGATGAAGCAAAGGAAGGTCTTGTAAATAATTGTTAAAATAATTGCTAACTGACCTTATTGTGTTATTTTCTCTGCATTTATATAATATTTTTGAATTTTTCCAGACTCAGCCTTTCCTCTAATCTATGTAAACTTTGGCACAACCTCCCAGACAAGGAAGAATAACCAACATATTTATACATTTAGAATCATGTTTACACTTCTCTCAACTAAAACATCTGGTTAAACAGATGTTCCATTCGATTATTACACAATAATCTATTTCAGCTTCTCATGAATGTACAAAGTAGACTTTTCTTACAATTCCTGGTAAGGAAATTGAATATCTCAAACAGTATTTTACCTAATTAGAGGGAGTTCTCAGGAAGTTACAGTCTTATTTAAGCTGAAAAATAATCTCTTTCTTTTTTTCTCTCTCTCTCTGTCACACACACACACAGCTAATTAGTGAAAATAAATACCTATTTTCCAAATATAATAATTAATCCACATTTTGTCTTTAACTATAGCATGTATATACAAAGCAAGCCCCTATGTGTTAAAATATTTTTTGAAAAAAAATTTTTTTATATATCTTTGCTTTTAAAGGGTCACCATGTCACCAACCCTGTACTGATTCATTGCACATAAATGTTGTTGCTCCTAAAAGCCTAAAAATGCGGACAGTAAAGCAGCATCTCTTAAAATTCAATATGAAAAGAACCCATAATCTCAATAAATAAATACCTTAGTAGAGAGTAAGATTTAATTTTTTTTTAAAGTCTAAATACTATGAAGAGGAAAAACACCAACTTCAAGTGGAAACTGAAGTATTTTACATCTGTCTAGATTTGAATTCTGCTTTTATTTTGACTTGCTAAATCCTGAAGAATGTTGAAACCTAGAATTTTCAATCAGGCAGGAGTAGAAAGATGCTCATAGCACATGCAATATGTATGATAACCTATTTTGTTTCACCTTGCTTTTCTTTCCCCTTCTAACAGAGGTAACTTTGCCTTGACCCAGACTTTAACAATCTTTAAAATTCTACAAAATAGAGGATTTTCATTTGTCTATGAAAGGCTTACTTTGAAAGATGAAACCTTCAAGTGAATTACAACTTACTCTATCATTGATGAATTCAGCCTATTATATATTTTTATTAACATTGATGTTGACATTGTAAGATCATTTTAATAATAAAACATCATTTCTATTGGGTTATTGTTTTGTTGAACACAAATATTCATATAATATGTTTGGTTTTGGGGTTTTTTGTGGCTTTTTTTGAGACAGAGTCTCGCTCTGTCACCCAGGCTGGAGTGCAGTGGCACAATCTCAGCTCACTGCAACCTCCCCCTCCTGGGTTCAAGCGATTCTCCTGCCTCAGCCTCCAGAGTAGCTGGAACTACAGGCAGTGTGCACCACCATGCCCAGCTAATTTTTGTATTTTTAGTAGAGATGGGTTTTCACCATGTTGGCCAGGATGGTCTCGATCTCTTGACCTTGTGATCCGCCTGCCTCATCCTCCTGAAGTGCTGGGATTACAGGCCTGAACCACCATGCCTGGCCCTCATATAATATGTTTTATACATATAACAGATATGTATTACATGTTATCAATTATATAGTGTATCTAAACTAAGTCAATCTCCATTAATTGCTGATAAAATTAACAGGAGTTATTCCACTTTTATCATCCAGAAGTACAGTATAAAGGAATTTAAGAATATTCCTCTCACTCTTATTCTATAGCAATAGCTGTCAACAATATTTGCAGAAATGGTTTTTGTTTTGACTTTTAGATGGACTTGAGTTCCATAATCAAGAGTCAGTGGATTTTTGGTAGAAATAAGCACTGCTTCCGGAGTCCACAAAATGTAATGAAGTTAGGAAGCACAAAGAACAAATCAGAAAGTTCGTTTTTCCCACTGCCAGGATCTACAAGAGGTAGAGACTTCTTTATCATTCAGTCCGTATACACAGAGGATTGGAAGTAGTAAATTAAAAACAGAGACAGAAATTTATAGTTAACTAAGAAAAAACTCAGAAATATAGCATTAACTTTTTTTTTTTTTTTGAGACAGAGTCTCACTCTGTCGCCCAGGCTGCAATCTCGGCTCACTGCAACCTCAGCCTCCCAGGTTCAAGTGACTCTCCCGCCTCAGCCTCCTCAGTAGCAGGGATTACAGGCATGCACCATCATGCCTGGCTAATTTTTGTAATTTGGGTAGAGATGGGATTTCACCATGTTGGCCAGGCTGATCTCAAACTCCTGGCCTCAAGCAATCTACCTGCCTTGGCCTCCCAAAGTGCTGGGATTACAGGCGTGAGCCACTGCGCCCAGCCATGATAGTGAATAATTTATGACCAAGTGGTTCTAGAGCATTTTAAATATGCGTAAATAGCTCTGAGCCTATTCTTTTAAAAAAAGGAACAAAGCTTAGGCTCTCTATGCCTAAGGAGTTAAATGTGTCTAATCTTATCATTATCTGCCAATTGTATATTCAGTTCTTTTTATAACACTATAGATTTCCTTAGGGGCTCTGGCATGTGAATTTTTTAAACCTGTAAGTTATAATGAAAGGTATCAAGATCCCAGATGTCGGGTGAAGATCTGTCATTCCCCTTGATGTAGTATCTACGGCATTTTCATCTTCGTTTTCAATAACCAAATGTTAATTCCATCCCCTTTGGATTGAGTATCACCCTGTTATCTTTCATGGACACATTTAACACCTACCTCATCACGGGGGAAATCAGCTCTGTCAGCGCCACTACAATTCATTTCAGTGAAAGAGAAAAGGAAAGGTCACTCTCTTTGAGAGATTCTAGGGCTTTTAGGAGAAGGAGAAGCAAATCATTTGTGCTATCAGGAGCAGGTGTTTATATATTTGAATATAAATGTATTTTCATTTTCATGCATTTTCATTTGTTTCATTCTGGAGTGCCGGAGGAGCTGTCCTGTTTTCCTACTCTTGCCTGTTATTGATTCCTCACCACCATTCCTTCGTGACTGGAAGGACGGTGGCTCTTTCCCTCCCCATATGGCTAAAGAGGATTTCTTTCTCTTAACTCTTCAGAGCCCCAGAGTAGTACTGTATGGAAAGAGTAAATTCAGATAGAGAATCAAATGAAGTGAAATTGCTAACAGTGGGGACAGTATATAACTAAGCACACATTATATAAAAATTTTCTAGTGGATACATAGAAAAACTGGCTAAATGTTACTCATCAGAACTTGTAACATATCGATTTAAATAACATTTGCTGGTAATCTATCATCCCTTGAGAATGAATTTTTTTGTGCAATAGTGCAAAGTTTGCAGAACCAGGTCTGTCAGATGCTTAAGTTCTGAGATGGTGTTTGTGGCAGAAAATTAGGCAAAACTGTAAAACAATGAGCCTTAGTTTTGGTGAGGTTCTTAAAAAGTTTTGGTGAAGACGACTGCAAAAAAATGGGTTCTAAAAATGTTTTGAGCATTCAAATTATTGTATGTAAAAATACCAAGTAATTAAATCAATAGAGGGAATAAATAAATAATTTACACGTAAGATAAATGTATAAGTATCAAGGTGAGTTTTTTGTTTGTTTGTGACAGAGTCACACTCTGTTGCCCAGGCAGGGGTACAGTGGTGTGATCTCGGCTCACTCACTGCAGCCTCTGCCTCCTGGGTTCAAGCGAAATTTCCCCACCTCAGCCTCCCAAGTAGCTGGGACTACAGGTGCACACCACCACACCCAGCTAATTTTTCTATTTTTAGTCAAGTAGGGTTTCACCATGTTGGCCAGGCTAGTTTTGAACTCCTGGCCTCAAGCGATCCCCCTGCCTCGCGCTCCCAAAGTGCTGGGATTACAGGCATGGGCCGCCACGCCCAGCCAAGGTGAGTTTTTGAAGGCTTACATAAGCCACACTATTACCTGTAAGCAATAGAACTTAACTTGGCTTATTTAGCAATAAAGGAGTTTTTTGTTGTTTTGGTTTTTTGTGGGTTTTTTGTTTTTGTTATTTTTTGTTTTTTTGAGACAGATTCTCACTCTGTCACCCAGGTTGGAGTGCAGTGGCATTATCATCGCTCATTGCAGCCTCAATCATCCTGGGCTCAAGCGATCCTCCTACCTCAGCCTACCGAGTAGCTGGTACTACAGGCATATCCCACCACAACCGGCTAATTTTTGTATTTTTTATAGAGGCAGGGTTTCACCATGTTGCCCAGGCTGATCTTGAACTCCTGGGCTCAAGCAATCCCTCCCGCCTTGGCCTCCCAAAGTGCTGGGATTAGAGGCATGAGCCACCCAACCCAGACCAATAAAGGAGTTTATTTCAAAAGATATCTGGAGGCCAGGCACGGTCACTCACACCTGTAATCTCAGCACTTTGGAAGGCTGAGGAGGACGGATCACTTGAGGCCAGGAGTTCCAGACTTTTGTTCTACAAAAAATACAAAAATTAGCTGGGCATGGTCGCTGGTGCCTGTAGTCCCAGCTACTCGAAAGGCTGAGGTAGTAGAATCACTTGAACTCAGGAGGCGGATGTTGCAATGAGCCGAGATCGCATCACTGCACTCCAGCCTGCGCTACAGAGCAAGACGCTTCCAAAAATAAATAAATAAATAAATTGACTGAGATCTGCTTCAGATATTTGGGGTTCACGATTTTTTATTTCCATGCTGAGTTACAGGTGTGAGCCACCGTGCCCGGTCAGGTCTCAGTCAATTTATAAAGTTTATTTTGCCAAGGTTAAAGACTCGCCCGTGACCCAGCCTCAGGAGGTCCTAACGACACGTGCCCAAGGTGGTTGGGGCACAGCTTGGTTTTAAACATTTTAGGGAGACATATCAATCAATACATGTAAGATGTACATTGGTTCAGTCTGGAAAGGTGGGACAGGGGAGAGGGCTTCCAGGTCGTAGGTGGGTAACAGGCCAACAGCTGCATCCTTTTTGTTTTTGAGACGGAGTCTTGCTCTGTCGCCCAGGCTGGAGTGCAGTGGCGTGATCTCGGCTCACCGCAACCTCTGCCTCCTGGGTTCAAGCGATTCTTCTGCCTAAGCCTCCCGAGTATCTGGGACTACAGGTACGCACCACCACACCCCGCTCATTTTCACATCATGAACTCTAGGGTGCTTGTGAGGCCTTGAATGTTTACTTGCAAATCACTAGAGCCTGAGGATTGGCAGAGGAAATGATGCCTTGGACTTAGAGGGCCTTGACAGTCAGAAAGGCACAATCCAAAACCCCGATGTCAAAATAGAGATGCGTTGTGCAAATCCGGAGTTAACAGTTGATGCAGCTATATTGGCTTGTGATAAAAAATAGCCATCTAGGCGACTCCAGGCCCTGTGACTCTGGAGGCCTCCTTTGAACCATGGAAGTCCCCATTCATTGAGGGGTTTAGCCTCACTGTTTACAGCAATCCAGAGGGTTTCAAGGAAAAGTTCCTTCGCAAGACACGCGAGAACCTGAGGGTACCCATAGGTTGCCTGGGCACGGCAGCCGCCCTCACCTAGGGCCTCTACTGCTTCCACCAGGGCCACAGCCAGCACTCTCAACTCACGATGCTCACACCTGGATCTCCGCGCAGGGCTTCACAGTCGCAGCCATCTTGCTGGGTCTAGTTGCAACTGCTATGAAGTCTCGACCCCGAGCCCAGTCTGGCCTTGAAAGCTTCGCAGAGATCATTCCAAAACCCAGGAGCACCACTGGCCCTACCATGGGACTTATTCCCTCCTCTCCTTTGAGAGGCCCTGTGTCCTTGGGGGAGAAAGTAAACCTTTGTGTAATCATAACTGAAAGATTTTTTCAAAAATTCCAGATTCTGTTTGACTGTTACGTACTTTTTTTTTTTTTTTTTTTAAGAGGGAGTCTCGCTCTGTCTCCCAGGCTGGAATGCAGTGGTGCAATCTCGGCTCACTGCAAGCTCTGCCTCCCGGGTTCAGGCCATTCTCCTGCCTCAGCCTGCTGAGTAGCTGGGACTACAGGTGCCCGCCACAGCGCCCGGCTAATTTTTTGTATTTTTAGTAGAGAAGGGGTTCACCGTGTTAGCCAGGATGGTCTGGATCTCCTGACTTCATGATCCACCTGCCTCGGACTCCCAAAGTGCTGGGATTACAGGCGTGAGCCAACGCGCAGGGCCAAATGTTACATACTTCTATTTGTGCCACATCTCCTCCACTCCCCTGCTTAATAAACTCTAATCCACTTGTAGTACAGTGAGAAAAATAGCCATCTAAATGAAAGTGAACTGAGAGGGGTACTTACTCAACTAATATTGCTGCCTACAACCTAAACCAACAGTGACCAATTCTAGTGTCCTTTCTAAAGATTAAAAAAAAAAAGATAAAAAAGCAAAAAATAGCTATAAAGATTAAAACATGGATGGGCGTCCGCCATTGCTGAGGCTTGAGTAGGTAAACAAAGTGGCCAGGAAGCTCAAACTGGGTGGAACCCACAGCAGCTCTAGGAGGCCTGCCTGCCTCTGTAGACTCCACCTCTGGGAGCAGGGCATAGCTGAACAAAAGGCAGCAGAAACTTCTGTAGACTTGAAGGTCCCTGTCTGACAGCTCTGAAGAGAGCAGTGGTTCTCCTAGCACGGTGTTTGAGCTCTGAGAATGGACAGACTGCCTCCTCAAGTGGGTCACTGACCCCCATGTAGTCTAACTGGGAATACAGATAATTATTTTACATAAAGCATACTGTATGAGCATGTTCCTCTGATACAAAAAAAGGCAGAGATAATACTATAATCTATAATGTAAACTAGAATTAAGTAAATATTTTTAATTGTTATATAAGATATAGGTGACTCTCATGAGGTCCACCCAAAATAAAATAATACATACTCTACTTGGCCGGGTGTGGTGACTCATGCCTGTAATCCCAACACTTTGGGAGGTCAAGGCCGGCGGATCACCTGAGGTCAGGAGTTCGGGATCAGCCTGGCCAAAATGGTGAAACTCCGTCTCTACTAAAAATATAAAACTTAGTCGGGGGCCGGGCGCGGTGGCTCAAGCCTGTAATCCCAGCACTTTGGGAGGCCGAGACGGGCGGATCACGAGGTCAGGAGATCGAGACCATCCTGGCTAACACGGTGAAACCCCGTCTCTACTAAGAAAATACAAAAAACTAGCCGGGCGAGGTGGCGGGCGCCTGTAGTCCCAGCTACTCGGGAGGCTGAGGCCGGAGAATGGCGTGAACCCGGGAGGCGGAGCTTGCAGTGAGCTGAGATCCAGCCACTGCACTCCAGCCTGGGCGACAGAGCGAGACTCCGTCTCAAAAAAAAATAAAAAAATAAATAAAAAACAAAATAAAAAATAAAACTTAGTCGGGTGTGGTGGTATGGTGGTGCAGGCCTGTAGTCCCAGCTACTTGGAAGGCTGAGGCAGGATAATCACTTGAACTTGGGAGGAGGAGGTTGCAGTGAGCCGAGATCACACCATTGCACTCCAGCCTGGGTGACAAATGAGACTCCGTCTCAAAAAATTAAAAAAAAAAAAGATAGTGTATTTATCTATGGAATTAAAAACTGCTTTTAACAAGGTTTATGAGACAAATCCAGATCAACATAGTATCTTTCTTATGAAAAAATGAAGTTAGCTTTAAATATTGATGTCACAGTTAATCCTAGAATCATTATAACTTAATTGACATACTTCATGGATTTAAGTTCAGGGTGTCAATTTTTTTTTTTTTTTTTGAGATGGAGTCTTGCTCTCTTGCCCAGACTGGAGTGCAGTGGCACAATCTCGGCTCACTGCAACCTCCACCTCCCAGGTTCAAGCGATTCTTGTACCTCAGCCTCCCAGGTAGTTGGGTTTACAGGTACGTGCCACCACACCCAACTAATTTTTGTATTTTTCGTAGAGACAGAGTTTCATTTTGTTAGCCAGGCTGGTCTCAAACTCCGACCTCAGGTGATCCACAGGCTTTGGCCTCCCAGAAGTGCTGGGATTACAGACATGAGCCACTGCACCCGGCCAATGTTTATATCATTTGCAAATTTAGGTTAATACAAAAATTTAGTATTCTCTTTGTTTAATTACATTAGGCGCTCACACTTGATATGAAGCTTTGTGTACTATAAAAAAGTAGGCCAGGTACTGTGGCTCACCCCTGTAATCTCACTACTTTGGGAGGTTGAGCCAGGCTGATCACTTGAGGTCAGAAGTTCAAGACCAGTCTGGCCAATATGATGAAACCCCATCTCTACTAAAAATACAAAAATTAGCCGGGCGTGGTGATGCACACCTATAGTCCCAGCTACTCAGGAGGCTAAGGCAGGAGAATAGCTTGAACCCGGGAGGCAGAGGTTGCAGTCAGCCGAGATTGCGCCACTATACCCCAGCCTGAGTGACAGAACAAGAGTCCGTCTAAAAAAAAGAAAGTAGGCCGGGCGCGGTGGCTCAAGCCTGTAATCCCAGCACTTTGGGAGGCCGAGACAGGCGGATCACAAGGTCAGGAGATCGAGACCATCCTGGCTAACACGGTGAAACCCCGTCTCTACTAAAAAAAAATACAAAAAACTAGCCGGGCGAGGTGGCGGGCGCCTGTAGTCCCAGCTACTCGGGAGGCTGAGGCAGGAGAATGGCGTGAACCCGGGAGGCGGAGCTTGCAGTGAGCTGAGATCCGGCCACTGCACTCCAGCCTGGGCGATAGAGTGAGACTCCCGTCTCAAAAAAAAAAAAAAAGAAAGTAGCAGAAAAATCACACAAATGAAGAGTAAGGCTCCACAATGAACCTAAAACCCTCTAGGGGATTCACTTGGTAGCTTTTCAGTTTCATAGTGTACTCTATACTAATAATGCATATTTTTTCAGGAAAACAGATTTGAATGTTCTTATCATCTCAAACTGCTAAGCATATTGTACAAATACATTTTTTTTTTTTTGGCTTTGTTTTGAGACGGAGTCTTACTCTGTCACCCAGCCTGGAGTGCAGTGGTGTAATCTCGGCTCACTGCAACCTCCACCTCCCAGGTTCAAGCTATTATTCTGCCTCAGCCTCCCGTGTAGATGGGATTACAGGCATGCATCACTACACCTGGCTAATTTTTGTGGTTTTTTTAGTAGAGATGGCGTTTCACCATGTTGGCCAGGCTGGTCTCGAACTCCTGGCCTCAAGTGATCTGCCCACCTTAGCCTCCAAAGGGCTGGGATTACAGAGGTGAGCCACTACACCCGGCCCATATGTATTGTCTGTTTAGTTAACAATTAGATGCTTGAAGAAATAAAAATCCACTACTTTTACTAAAATATTTGCATGGCATGGAAGAACTACACACAAAAATCTTTAGCACATTCAAGAAGTATTCACAAAATAAAGTATATACAATTTAAAATTTAGCTGCTCAAAAAGATGTCATCATATAGACAGTAGGGCAAAGTACCCAAATAAAAAACTAAGTTCTATGATTACAGTGAATTTGACATCAACCAGTAAATGTATTTATAATCGTAACACAGTCCTTACTAACAATGTAATCAAGGATTTTTTTTTTTTTTTTTTTGAGACGGAGTCTGGCTCTGTTGCCCAGGCTGGAGTGCAGTGGCCGGATCTCAGCTCACTGCAAGCCCCACCTCCCGGGTTCACGCCATTCTCCTGCCTCAGCCTCCCGAGTAGCTGGGAGTACAGGCGCCACCTCGCCCGGCTAATTTTTTTTGTATTTTAGTAGAGACGGGGTTTCACTGTGTTAGCCAGGATGGTCTCGATCTCCTGACCTCGTGATCCGCCCGTCTCGGCCTCCCAAAGTGCTGGGATTACAGGCTTGAGCCACCGCGCCCGGCCAAGGATTTTTTTTTTCTTTTTGAGGCAGTTTTGCTTGTTACCCAGGCTGGAGTGCAATGACGCGATCTTGGCTCACCGCAACCCCTACCTCACCGGTTCAAGCGATTCTCCTGCCTCAGCCTCCCGAGTAGCACCGCGCCTGGCTAATTTTTCTATTTTTAATAGAGACAGGGTTTCTCCATGTTGGTCAGGCTGGTCTCCAACTCCTGACCTCAGGTGATCTGCCCACCTTGGCCTCCTAAAGTGCTGAGATTACAGGCCTGAGCCACTGTGCCTAACCAAGGATTTCTAATTGTATTCTGATAGTAAAAGTTGTTAAGTCATCAAGAATTTAACTAAGAAACTGTTCTAGAAATTCAAATTTGACATCTCAAGTAAGAGAAAAGGAAATGTATATACACAAAAGAAGTGTTACTTATGGGAACATAATTAAAAGTTAGCTACTTTCCTAGATATGATAGAAAAAAAAGAATCAATTGACTATATGATCTTTTGGAAATAAAAACCTAAGTTTACCTTTGGATATACATAGGATAATTCAAACAAAAAGTGGAACCTGGCCGGGCGCGGTGGCTCAAGCCTGTAATCCCAGCACTTTGGGAGGCCGAGATGGGCGGATCACGAGGTCAGGAGATCGAGACCATCCTGGCTAACACGGTGAAACCCCGTCTCTACTAAGAAATACAAAAAATAGCCGGGCGAGGTGGCGGCGCCTGTAGTCCCAGCTACTCGGGAGGCTGAGGCCGGAGAATGGCGTGAACCCGGGAGGCGGAGCTTGCAGTGAGCTGAGATCCGGTCACTGCACTCCAGCCTGGGCTACAGAGCGAGACTCCGTCTCAAAAAAAAAAAAAAAAAAAAAAAAAAAAAAAGTGGAACCTAACTTCCTTATCACACAGAACTGTCCTTTTCCCCTCTTCTTAGAACACTTACTTTTATAAATCATTGGTTTGCCAGGCTCATTAATTTTTTAGTAGTATTTATGTATATATAAGTACCTTTTCAAAATTCTGAAAACAGTATTAAGGAAAAACAGGATCTGTTTCACTTAGGTCTTACCTAGTACAGTGAATCAACTTCACAGTGCAATGAATACTAGTAAGATATCAAAATGAATACAAAAGCAAGACTACAAACTGATTATTTTCTTTTGGAGCTGTTTTATGATCAATTCCAAACATACAATACAGGGAAGGTGAAATGAGTAAGAAAAAAATCATATTTAATTCCCCGTTAACACTAAGCCATATTATTCAAAATGTGTTTCAAAATACTCAGCCAGATCACCAAATCTCAGTCACTACCTTAGTATAAATATTCACTAGGAAAATAGTCAAGCAACAGAAATCCATTGTGAGACACCATCTAGAGAGAACAGCTACACTGCTATATATAATTTATTAACTTAGTAGTTTAGTCTCTCAATATTTAGCAAGTTTGTTTAAAAATTACCATTACCATTGGTTTATAGTGTCATTAATATAAATCCATAATTTCAAAGTCAACATTCCTTTCACTGTGAACATAAGACTTCTTAAAAGCTGGTTGTGGGTTGGGGAACAGTAATGACTGTGGCTGGTGGGAACTGTTAAAAGCCAAAAAGACTGGCAAGCTTGGAAAGGCATACATGATATATACACACACTCTCAGTATACTACTGTTCCCCATATTTTTGCTGTACATTCTTGTCTCAAAAGATGGTATAAATTATTCCCTTAAATTTGAAAAAACAATTAAGATGAATACATTTTCATCTTCATTTCAAAATTACCCTTTTAAATAAAAAAGAAGTTCCTCATGTTTGTTAAATCTGTTCAAAAGTTGGATTTAAATACTTTCTTCACAACATGTACAATGTTTTCACCCTTAGTGCCTCATTACAATCAGTTTGGCAATAAGACCTCCAGTGCTTTATCAAAAATGGCATTCAATAGATTATAAGATTGTTAAATCTGCATTTGAATTATTCTTATCACAATGAATTATAACAAAGTCCAAAAACTGTATGACTATTCATCAATACCCTTGGAACCTATGAATTATTGCAAATAATCTCACACGTGCATGTAATTCAAACATAAACTTCATGGGAGAGGGGGTGTAAAATAAATACTACAGTATTTCTTCAATTCTATTTAATGCTGCCTGGCTGGTTAAATGAAAGATTAATATTACTAACAGGAAGAGTCAAACTATTTTAAGGACTGTTTTCTAAGTAGAATAATTTTTGCAAAAGAAAGATAAGCAAGAGCCTATGCAAATACATTTTCTTGTAGTGTAATGTAATTGCTAATATGAGGTATAATCTGTAAGCAATTAATACAAATATAAATAGGTATAAGCCACCACTAACTCAGTCTGGTGAAAAGCTTCTCAGTTAAAGTATTTTGAGGATAAGGTTAAGGGAAATGAGAAGGGGTGGACAGAGCAGGTTTCCAGTGAGAACATAATTTATGTGCCTTATCATTATGATCATCCTGTATGTACCAGTCCATTGTTGCAGAAAGGTAAATCCTTTCTAAGTATGTTATACTTTATGTTACACAGTAAAATTATTTAAGTATTACTAATGCTTCATCTGCATTTGTATTTAGATATACACATAATTATATATGCGTATCAAAAACTAGAAACAGAATTTTAAAACACTTTTATCTCAATTGGGGAAAGTTAACAGGTAAGACAAAACTATGTACTATAGAATTTTTTAGGATATCTAAACTCAAGGTAAAACCAATGGAAAACATTTCTACCTCTTCAGTAAATGGCTTGTGTGAAACCTCAAGCTCTCAATCATTTTTTTTACAGATGGGTTTGTTTGATGAGGATTGTGATCCAATGATTGTTTAGCAGCAATTTTACCAAACTGTAAATTCTTTTATTAACAGGCATTATAAACAGATAATACTAATCTTATTTAAAAACCATGAGTGCCACACTGGTGAATATACAGCTTATGAATAACTTAAAAAGTATTTCCCATTTTAAAAGGCAAACCCAGCATACAAAAACCTATACTAAACAAAGAAGCTATAATATGGATACATGATTGATGTGTCTAAAATGATATATACAGTACATAATTAACGTTAATTATATGATCAGTACATTTTTCCATATGATTCCCTTCATGCTTCACTTTCCCCAGAAACTGAATTCTGTACTTCCTCTTCTAAAATTGGTACAATCAGGTTATCCTTGGACATCAAATTGTATTTCATCACAAACTTAGTAAACCGATGACACAAAAATGTTTCATTCTGTAGAGAGGAAGACAAAAATATTATTTTAATTCACTATCCCAAACCAAAAGACTAGAAATAACATCAATATATATTATGGTCATTCTGATAAGAATGTATCAAGATTAATTAGTGAAATATACTTACTTCATATTCATCAAATATCTGCCGATGATGAAAATAAGCATGTGAAAATATTCTGTAAATCCTACGGCATACTGATCCTAGTTTCGCTACAGATGATTCCTTTATGCTAACTCTAGAAGTAGAAAAGAAACCATAGATTCTTAGAACTGGATGGAATCTTAGGAACAATATAGTCCAATTTTCTCAGTTTACAAGTGTAGAAACTGACACGTAGGGAAAATAAGTGACTACTCTGAGGTCACACTGCGAGTAAATGCCTGGAGCCCCTACTCCTCACTTCTGGGCCAGTGTTCTCTCTACCTAATCACAGGGCCTAAGTTAAATTCAGCATTATAGTTTTGAAACTTTGTAAAAGTTTAACGCAGTTAGAATAAGTCCCTGACATTTCAAAATTTACTAAAACATCTATTTCCAACATTAATACATTGTCCACTAGAGGCGATTAAAACTCCTGAAAGGAATTATTGTTTTCTTTTACAGAACTAGGTTATTCTTTCTTTTCTTTTTTTTTTTTTTAAAGAAATTAAGGTCGGGTGTGGTGGCTCACGTCTGTAATCCCAGCATTTTGACAGGCTGAGGCAGGTGGATCACCTGAGGTCAGGGTTCAAGACCAGCCTGGCCAACATGGTGAAACTCCATCTCTACTAAAAAATACAAAAATTAGCAAGGCATGGTGGCAGGCACCTGTAATCCCAGCTACCCGTGAGGCTGAGGCAGAAGAATCGCTTGAACCCGGGAGGCAGAGGTTGCAGTGAGCTGAGATTGCGTCACTGCACTCCAGCCTGGGTGAGCAAGACTCCATATATAAAAAAAAGAGAGAGAGAAAAATTAAAATTGTTTATTTAAAATTGAAATTGTCTGCATATTTCTGATATCCTTTTTTAAAATATGTATACACAGAATATTAAGGCCAAAAACCAGTATTTTTCTTAACATATTTTATACGAGCTCTTTGAAGCTAATCATATTTGGGGGGAAAAATCTCCAAATCTATCCATCTGGTAACAAATACCTTAATAAAATAAAAGGCATTCACAAACTTCACCGATAATATATTACATAATATATTTAAGATCCGACTTCTCAGATCTTAAAAATCAATGAGCAAGGATAAGGAATTTTTCAAAAACAAATAGTTCAACTTAGGAAAGTCTGCTCTCTTTTTTTTTTTTTGAGACAGAGTTTCACTCTTGTTGCTCCGGCTGGAGTGCAATGGCGCGATCTTGGCTCATCACAACCTCTGCCTCCTGGGTTCAAGCGATTCTCCTGCGTCAGCCTCCCAAATAGCTGGGATTACAGGCACTCGTCACCACGCCCGGCTCATTTTGTATTTTTAGTAGAGAAGGGGTTTCTACATGTTGGTCAGGCTGGTCTTGAACTCCCGATCTCAGGTGATCTGCCCACCTCAGCTTCCCAAAGTGCTGGGATTACACGCGTGAGCCTGCGCCCGGCCGGAAAGTCTGCTCTTTAGGCATACTACATAAAGGGAGGCCGAGTCTAACTATCATAGAGATTCAAGTGAGCAAGTATATACATATCCCAACGCTAAAGTATGAGAGGGAGAGCTCTGCAGAATGACAAACATGAACAGGTGCTAGCCTTAGATTGAACTGGCCTTGAGCTTTGACAGCCGAGTCCTGCTGTTTAACTACAGTCCTAATTTCAAAACTTGAATAAACAAGCCAAAATACAATAGCTAAAAAAAAAAATACAAAAATGCATTAACAAGCAACCTAATGTTACTTTTAAAATACTAATCTTATAAATTAAATCAAAAATGTTTAACATTATGTTTAAAAGTTTCCATTACCTGCTGGGAAAATATTTATTGCTATTCAGAAGACATGCAGCACCATCAAGTGTGTGTCTAGTATAGTCTATAGCAGGACACTACAAAAGAAAGAATATAGAAATGCATCAACAAAGAGCTCTCTCTTAGGTTAGATATATTCATTATATGGGTATACCTTATTCCAAAGACATGAGCATGTTATAAGAAAAAAGTTCCTTACGAATGCTTGTAAAATATGTCATATTAATAAGTAAGGTTTATTATCCCCTTGAATCATATCACAATTCTAGATGATACATAAACCAGTCTCCCATTTTTATTCCCAACATCATACCTACAAGAAAACAACAACTACAGATAAGAAGAATCCTGATTTATTTCTGGTCTCTCCAGGGATGCCTTCTTATATCCTAAACAATATCCCTTACTATGTCCTTGGTACTCTATTATCAATCTAGCAGCCCTCTAAAGAACTTTCTCCCAAATCACCTTTGAATTTTAACATGAAATATCAAAGTTTCCTTATAGTTTAACAAATCTGACTTAATTCTGTTCCATTTATCAGAAACACTGAAAAAAAGAAACAATGAAACACTGTCTCATGGCAACTCAGTAAATTTATTAAAGGAAAAACAAAACTGCAAAGTAATTGTCCTCCTCCAGTCCTCCTGAGGGGCTGACAGGGAGCAGCATCAAGGGGAAAGCAGTCTAGAAACAAACCAGGGAGTCAACCAGAAGGAAAAAACAACTAAAGGAAGGAGTAACAATGAGTCTAGCTCAATGACTCTACCCAGTAATTAGATTATTTTGCAAGTTTCAGACTGAAACTGTCACTTAGAAATACAGTTTAATAACTACTAAATATGGCTTAGTGCCATGGCACTAAAAAATTATCTAACAAAAAAGAAGTATTTTTCTAACAATATATCCATAGGAATTTTTGATTAGTGGAGTCATTGCCAAAAACAGTACCACGAGCAATATTTATTGAAAAAAACTACCTTTCTCCAGATACGTGACCACAGATGAGTTGGTCAAAAGCAAATATCCCAAGTCACTGTATTTCTCATATTTGTCATTTGGGTACACCATGGGAGTTTTACAACCTTTAAACCAGAACCATCAAGAGGAATACAGCAGACCCTTGAACAACACAGGTTTGAACTGCATAAATCTACTTATGCTCAGATTTTCCCAGAGACGGCAAGACCAACCCCACTTCTCTTTCTCCTCAGCCTACTCAACGACATGAACACAACAAGGAAGACCTTTATAATGATCCACTTAATGAACAGCAAATATACTTTCTCTTCCTTATGATTTTTCTTAAAAAAAAAAAAAGAAAGAAAGAAAGGTCTCACTATGTTGACCAGGCCGAACTCCTGGCCTCAAGCGATCCTCCCATGATTTTCTCAATAACATTTTCTTTTCTCTAGTTTACTTCATTGCAATACACTATATAATTCATAGAACATACAAAATGTGTGTCAATTAACTATTATCGGTAAGGCTTCCAATCAACAGTAGGCTATTGGTAATTAAGTTTTGGGGGAGTCAAAAGTTATACTCAAGATTTTCAACTGCACAGAGGGTTGGCATCCAGAGTTGTTCAAGGGTCAACTGTATAATGCAAGCCATATATTTAATTTTAAATTTTCTAGGCCCAACGTGGTAGCTCACGCCTGTAATTCCAGCACTTCAGGAGGCCAAAGTGGGAAGATCATTGAGTCCAGGAGTTCAAGACCAGCGCAGGCAACACAGGGAGATGCCCCTATCTCTACAAAAAATTTGAAAAATTAGCCCGACATGGTGGCACACGACTGTAGTCCCAGCTACCAAGAAGGCTGAGACAGGAGGATTGCTTGAGCACAGGAGGTCAAGGTTGAAGTAAGCCAAGATCAGGCCACTGCATTCCAGCCTGGATAACAGGGTAAGATTCCATCTCAAAAAATTAATTAACTTTCTAAGAGATACATTAAAAAGGTAACGTGAAAGAGGTGAAATTAATTTTAATATTGTAGTTTGACCCACTATATCCAAAATTACCATTTCAGAAGGTAATTGATATAAAATTAATGGGCTACTTTTTGACTTTTAAGATATAATTGATACAACTAAAATTTGCTCGTAAAAATTCAGTAGTTTCTAGTATATTCACGAAATTGTGCAACCATTACCATTAAATTTCAGAACATTTCAGCATCCCAGAAAGAAACCTTGAACAAATTAGCAGTCACTTCCCATTCTCTCCTTCCCCCAGCCCTAAGCAAAAACTAATCTAGTTTCTGTTTCACAGGATTTGCCTATTCTGGATATTTCGTTAAAATGAAATAATATAATAAGTGGTATTTTGTGTCTGGCTTCTATTACGTTTTCAAGGCTTATCCCTGGTGTAGCATGAATCAATACTTCATTCCTTTTTTTAAAATTCAAAACTTTTTAGCCTTTAATGTTTTAAATATATACAAAATGCTGTACTGTATGTTTCTCCCTTTAAGACTTCATTCCTTTTTATGGCTGAATAATATACATATACAGTCAGCACTTTGCATCTACAGATTTAACCAACCAGATCAAAACTACTTTTTAAAACCCCATAACAAAAAAAAAATACAAATTAAGAAATATAGTATAACAACTATTTACATAGCATTTACATTGTATTCAGTATTATACGTAATCTAGAGATGATTTAAAGTATATAGGAGGATGTGCATAGGTCATACGCAAATACTACGCCATTTTACATAAGAGACTTTGGTATCTGTGTTTTTGGTATTCACGGGGGTCCTGGGACCAATCCTTTGAGGATACTGAGGAGATGGCTGCAATACATTTTGCTTATCCATTCATCAGTTGATGGATATTTGGTTGTTTCCATTTTTTGGCTATCATAAATAATGTGACTGTGAATATTCATATACAAGTCTTTATGCAGATATGTCTTCATTTTGGGGGAACTACATATCAAGGAGTGGAATTCCCAGGTCATATGCAACTCTATGCTTAACCATTTTAAGGAACTTCCAAACTGTTTTTCAAAATAGCTGAAGCATTTTACAATCCCATCATCAATGTTTAGGGGTTCCACTTCACATCTCACCCAGCACTTGTTATTGTCTCTTTTCTATTTTAGCCATTATAGTGGGTGTGAAAGTATATGCCATTTGGGGTTTTGGTGCTTTTTCCTTAACATTTTAAAAAACTGTAGTAAAATACATACAACACAAATTTTTCCATTTTGACCCCCTTTTTTTGGGAGGGGGGAAGGACTCTCACTCTGTCGCCCAGGCTGGAGTGCAGTGGCGTGATCGCCACTCACTGCAAGCTCCGCCTCCAGGGTTCATGCCATTCTCCTGCCTCAGCCTCCCAGTAGCTGAGACTACAGGCACATGCCACCATGCCTGGCTAATTTTTTGTATTTTTAGTAGAGACAGGGTTTCACCTTGTTAGCCAGGATGGTCTCGATCTCCTGACCTCATGATCCACCCACCTCGGCCTCCTGAAGTGCTGGGATTACAGGAATGAGCCACCAAGCCCGGACAGCTATTTTGACCATTTTTAAATGTACAATTTAGTGGCATTAATTTACAATATTGTGCAATCATCATCACTGTTTCCAACTCCCAAACAGAAACTATTATGGCCAGGCATGGTGGCTCACGCCTATAATCCCAGCACACTGGGAGGCCAAGGCAGGTGGATCACTTGACACCAGGAGTTTGAGACCAACCTGGTCAACATGGTGAAACTCCATCTCTACTAAAAATACAAAAATTAGCCAGGCATGGTGGTGCACACCTGTTGTCCCAGCTATTCAGGAGCCTGAGGCAGAGAACTGCTTGAGCCTGGGAGGTGGGGGCTACAGTGAGCCGAGATTGCGCCACTGCACTCCAGCCTGGGCGACAGAGTGATACTCTCTTAAAAAAAAAAAAAAAAATGGCCGGGCGCGGTGGCTCACGCCTGTAATCCCAGCACTTTGGGAGGCCGAGGCGGGCGGATCACAAGGTCAGGAGATCGAGACCACGGTGAAACCCCGTCTCTACTAAAAATACAAAAAATTAGCCGGGCGCGGTTGTGGGCGCCTGTAGTCCCAGCTACTCGGGAGGCTGAGGCAGGAGAATGGCGTGAACCCGGGAGGCGGAGCTTGCAGTGAGCCGAGATCGCGCCACTGCACTCCAGCCTGGGCGACAGAGCGAGACTCCGTCTCAAAAAAAAAAAAAAAAAAAAAAAAAAAAAAAAAGAAGAAGAAGAAAAAAAAGAAACTCGGCTGGGCGCAGTGGCTCACACCTATAATTCCAGCACTTTAGGAGGCCGAGGTGGGAGGATCACATGAGGTCAGGAGTTTGAGGCCAGCCTGGCCAACATGGTGGAAACCATGTCTCTACTAAAAATACAAAAATTAGCCAGGTGAGGTGGCACATGCCTGTAATCCCAGTTACTTGGGAAGCTGAGACAGGAGAATTGCCTGAACCTGGGAGGTGGAGGTTGCAGTGAGCCGAGATTGCGCCACTGCACTCCAGCCTGGGCAACAGAGCAAGACTCTTGTCTCCAAAAAAAAATAAAATAAAATAAATAAATAAATAAATAAATAAGTCTATTACCCTTAAGCACTAACTTCCCACACCTCCCATCCTTTGGCATGTGGTAGTTATACTGAATGTGATAAATTCAATTTATCTAACTACCTTCTGTCTATAATAATTTATTCACTCTAGATAAGTGGAATGCTACAGTATCTGTCCTTTTGCATTTGACTTGTTTCACTCCACATAATACATACTGGATTTTAAAGGTTCATCTATGTTGTAGCATGTATCAGAACTTCATTTCCTTTCACGGTTTTATAATATTCCATTGTATGTCTATGCTACATTTTGTTTCTCCATTCCCAGAGTTGTTTCCCTTTTTCTAATCAAGCATGGTTGTAGGGGAGACAATGTTAATCAGCTTAACAATAATGCACAACCCTCACATTAACTGTCTGTGGTTTTGAGATCTGCCTTAATAACTAATGTTGAGCATCTTTTCATGTGCTTACTGGCCATTTCTGAATCTTTTTTTGAGACATGGTTTCTCTCTGTCACATAGGCTGGAGTGTAGTGGTGTGATCTTTGCTTACTTCAACCTTGAGCCCTTGGGCTCAGGTGATTCTCCCACCTCAGTCTCCCAAGTAGCTGGGACTACATGTGCACACCATCACACTGAGCTAATTTTTTGTATTTTTAGTAGAGATGGGGTTTTACCATGTTGGCTAGGCTGGTCTCGAACTCCTGACCTCGGGTGACCCACCCACTTTGGCCTCCCAAAGTGCTGGGATTACAGGCGTGAGCCACTGCACCCGGCCTTACTGTCTTCGAAATCCAGTATTTATTTTGTGTTTACAGCACATTTCAATTTTGACTACCCACATTTCAAGTGCTACACAGCTACATGTGACTCATGGGTTACCATATCACTCTATCTTTAGACCTTTAACTGGTTTCTGAATTTTTCTTAATTTGGATGACATTTTGCCTTGTTTTCGCTGCCTTCCCTTCACCTTCCCCCAATTAATTCTAGGTAACTATTCCTAATCTGTAACAGTTATAACAGCAAAAAGATGGCAAAATATAGCAGGTTACAAAATACTACGTAATGGTGTTTACAAATTTACATATTGTATTTTTCCAAATATATAATCATAATGCTACTGTAAGTGATCACAATCAGCATGTGACTGTGAGGGCTTGCAGACAGTAAGTTATAATGTTTGTTGCCTAGAAGCACTATTTGTATAATTTACTCTATATGCTGAATGTCTCTCTTTAATTCTCAAGGATACTGAATAAACGATTATCGGTGCTAAGTATTCTGCTTCTCTCACTTCAGAATCTACCTAGTGATTTTAATCCATGAGAGCAATTTTCTTAGCTTAGTTTGTCAGTTCCTATAGTTTCCTGACTAAGCAGTTATTTGAAAAGAGTTCAGAAAGTGTCCTTTCAAATTGTTCTTTTGTTTGTATTTTTACAGTAATTCCATTCAATATAACTACCACTTGGAAATCCTACTATCACCCTCCCTTGACACATGGCCAGTTCAATAGATCTGGACTTCAGCAAGCAATGCTGCAATTCTAAGACTCATTTACAGGTCTTAATGCTAATGACTATCCTTTCATTTAATATTAATCAAGAAAGAAGTGGATATGAGAATGACAGTATATTTAAGAGTCATAACACATCACAAACTGGGTATCACTTCCACTCTAAAGAAAGAATAATACATCATTACTATGTGCCAGAACAAAACTAGCCTTGATTCAGCCTTCTTGATTCAGTTTCCTAATTGCAATAATCACATCATTCACTACATTAAGTAGCCAACTTCAGAGAATTATCAATGAAACCACTATGTGGATTTTCCCAGATGCAGACAGATACAATCTTAATACTGCTTCAATTAATTAACACAAAAATGTAACATCCTGAATGAAATCAGTCTTCCAAATAAGTACTACTCTCTTAGGTACCAAATACTCCTTATTTTGGAGCATTTATCCTTTTTGAAACAAAAAACACCAGATACTGATTTTTGCAACTAGGGCCTCACTTGTCTTCAAGCCTTAGAAGTCTATCAATATAATGACCACTTCGAGGTCTGTGATTCTACAGAATCGGCCTAACCCAATATCCCCAATGAGTCAGTGTCAAGTAAAAAGTAATTGTAACAGATTAAATGGGAATACAGATTAAGGGAAAAGCAATGCATACTTTAAACAACCCAGTTGTAAAGACTATTTTTGAGACAACTAAGGAAAAGTACACTGGGTATCAAATGATATGAAGAAGTTTTTAAAATAAGAAAAAGTAAAAAATTAATAAATAAGAAAAAGTATAGTAAGCCAGGTACAGTGGTTCACATCTATAATCCCAGCACTTTGGGAGACTGAGGTGGGCAGATTACTTGAGGTCAGGAGTTTGAGACCAGGCTTGCCAATACAGCAAAACCCCATCTCTACTAAAAATATAAAAATTAGCCTGGCATGGTGGCGCATGCCTGTAATCTCAGCCACTCAGGAGGCTGATGCACAAGAATCTCTTGAATCTGGGAGACAGAGGTTGCAGTGAACTGAGATCACACCTCTGTACTCCAACCTGGACAACAGAGTAAGAATCCATCTCAAAAAAACAAAACAAAAAAAACACAAAAAACTGCTACGGCCTATAGTCTTACCTTGATAAAAACTAAGTAAGGAGAAAAACAACATGAATATTTAAAAGCTCAAAAGTAACATCTCTATTTAAACTAGGCATCAAAGAATAATCAATAGTTCTTCTTATCAAAAGAAATAATCTGAACAAAAACCTAAATAGGTGTATCTCAATCATTACACAGTAGATATCAGCACAATGTGATAGATGTTAATCTGTAATAGCCAGTGGATCATGAAGTGAGTTCTAGCCCATGTAATTGCCCAATCATGAAAAATGATGCTTATCATAAGAAATCCTAAAATAGCGCTGCAGTAATAACCTCACAACAAGCAACTCAAAATGAAATAGCAAAATAAACAGTGAACTAAAACCCTAAAAACTTGTCTACCATTGTCTTGAGAGAGGTTTAGGCTATAATTATTTTATTAGTTACTCGATTTCATAAATCCTCACCTCTTTTGGAGTTTTATGAGCTGCACAAAGAAAAATCCATTGTTCAGTTGCTGTCATTTGTGTGCAAGTATCTGGATGGCATTCACTCTGTTAAAAATAATTAATTTCTTAATATGTAAAATAATAATGAAAAAGCTTATCATTTAGGTTACTATATTTCCATAACAAATTCTAGAAGTTAGAAATTTGGACAAGTTTTTGTAAGCACATTAAGCTATAAAAACAGAGAAAAAAAATCAGAACTTTCAATTACAACTTTGATTTAAAGAAAATATTACCTGAAGTTTGACAGCAAGTCCATTTAGCTCAAGGCAGAACTGCCTGAAAATGCAAATACATAAATAAAAAGTCATTATCTATTCTCCACAGCAATTTTTAGAATATTAGCTGCAAAACGAGAATCCCATCAGTATCATTCCTCCTCCCTCACTACCATTATCAAAACCAGCTGAACAGACGACGACACATTTCTTCTAAAGGCTTACAGATTAAAAATAGAAAACCAATAACTCTCATAACATTCAATACCAGAGTTCAGTGAGCTGATCATTCTCTTATATACTAGAAATTAGTACAATTTTTCAGGGAAGTAATTTGGAAATATTTACCAAGACTTTTAGGAAGTGTATACTTTTTGACTAAGTCATTCTTCTAAGAATCTATTGTAATGAAATAATCAGATCTGCATGCAGATAAATGTATACACATGTTCACAGGAGTTATATATGCATATGAGAAAATTTCTGTATTGTAGAAAAATTCAGCAACTGGAGGGTAATAAAATGTTGGTATACAGAAACACACAAAGAAATTACAGCAGGGCACGGTGGCTCAGGCCTGTAATCCCAACACTTTGGGAGGCCGAGGCAGGCGAATCACCTGAGGTCAGGAGTTCAAGACCATCCTGGCCAAAATGGTGAAACTCCATCTCCACAAAAATACAAAAATTAGCCAGGCATGATGGCGATGCCTGTAATCTCAGCTATTTGGGAGGCTGCCAAGGGAGAATTGCTTGAACCTGGGAGGCAGAGGTTGCAGTGAGCCGAGATTACACTACTGCACTCCAGCCTAGGCGACAGAGTAAGGCTCCATCTCAAAAAAAACAAAAACAAAAACAAAATTACATTACAATTACATTAAGGCCATCAGTTTTAGACAGTTATGTGATAAAAAGACAATCTTCTATGTCACAAAGACAGTTTTATAGCTGTCAAAATACTGAACGTGTTCCCTCCAAAAGTCCTACCTATTAATATTTAGTTCAATGTATCAAGTTAGATAAATCAATACTATGTTTCCTCATCAGAAAAAATTGAATCATTTTGGTTCCCAAAACAATGCAAAGCTAAAACCTATATAATCAGAAGACAAAAAAAAAAAAAAAAAAAACCCTCCAAAAAAGAAAAAAAACAGGATATATATGAACAAATTTGGTAGGAAAAACTTTAGTTACTGCACATTGTAACAGAAGAAAACAAAAAGGCAAGAGTCAAATTTTCAGTTGTTTGTAACTGCATTTCCTCTCCAGATGCCTAATAATGCTGTCCCTAGATTACAAAAATAACATTATTTCTAAATCACCATATCACCGTCTACTGCCCCCTATCAAGTAGGCTGCATGTTATGTGTTTTTTAGTTGTTTTCCACTAAGTGGTAATAAAGACTGGTTGTGATAAGTTTCTTACCTAACCTAACCCTTTTACAGCCAATAGCAAAATTAAGTTGATTCAGCAGTGCTGTGGGTATCATCTGTGGCAAATAATGCAAAACTTACAGCTTCAAGTTAATTTAATACAGAGCTAACATGTATACAGTTGTGCAGCTGAAGAGACCAACCAGAGCTGGAATCCAGCCTACATTCCAGGAACCACACATGTATCCTGGCATAAAGGAGTAACTTTTCCTAATCATTAAGACTCAATATGAGTTAGTGGGAGATTTGACTGAAGTCATGACCCAATTCAAATTAACATCATTATATAATCAACTACATTAACTAAAAATGGCAAGTGTACAGCCTCAAATCAATAAAGGATATATGCAAAAACAAACAAAACTCTTCCTGGTCAACTAATAAAAATATACACAATACAATAAAGAGATAAAAGAATATATACATGATAGTCCAAAAAGTGGTCAGCAGAAAAAAATAACAAAAGTAAAAATAGCATCAGAACAAATGAAATACTTGTGAGCAATATTTTATGTGAAGTTTTATGTAATGCTTTATATAACGTATGTTTCATAGAATAAGTTCAATAGGGAGGTAAATGTTTTCTTAGACCTGAAAAAAAAAAACTCTTGTACACTAAAATCAGCCCTTATTTGTTAGGAATTATGCTTGTAATGGAAAAAAAGGCCAACCACGGTGACACACGCCTGTAATCCCAGAACTTTGGGAGGACAAGGCAGGCGGATCACGAGGTCAGGAGAGCAAGAACATCCTCATCAACATGGTGAAACCCCGTTTCTACTAAAAATACAAGAATTAGCTGGGCATGGTGGCGTGCGCCTGTAGTCCCAGCTACTTGGGAGGCTGAGGCAGGAGAATTGCTTGAACCTGTGTGGCGGAGGTTGCAATGAGCGGATATCACACCACTGCACTCCAGCCTGGTGACAGAGCGAGACTTGAGACTCCTGTCTCAAGAAAAAAAAAAGAAAGAAAAAGAAAAAAACATGCTCACCTACTTTCATCATTAATGCCAAAGCATAAGAAAGCAGTTATTTTCAAGGCTGATTAAAAATAAAGCAAAGGATGTACTACATTGAAGTGCTGTCTTGGGTTGTAAAATGGGAAAATACCTACAAACTCATCTTTCAATTATTGTGCATTCAGATATGTAAAAAAGTTAGAAATAGTCAAGTAATTTGTCTAAAAATCAGCAAAGGGTACAAAGAAGTCTTAGCATCCTGAAATTGCTGAACTGTTATGACACGACATAATGTCTTGGCCATATCTAAAGAAGCATGCAGCATCAAAAAGTAAGTATTTTTTTAAAGTGCCTTGTCTTCAAGTTGAGGCACACAACACAGGAAACATGGTCAAATTTATTCAGGAAAAGTCATATTTCTACTCTACTTATCTAAAAATCAACTTACAAATAACAAGCCCCAATGAACACATACTGCACTCTCTATATTTATTAATAATCTGTCAACTCATCCCAGCTCCCATTTGCACTGGAAAATTTATAATTTCAAGAAACACCTAGTAACTTCAGAATATATCTACTTCTAAAGTTATCTCCACCTATCCACTAGTTATCAATTTTTTCATTCAAAGGGTATTACAAAAAGTACCAAAACTCCTTACTTCAGGATTACAATTAATCTCTATTTACCAAAGACAAGACTGGAAGTTTGCAATAATTTACAGGTAACTTATCAGATACCAAGCCTAGACTAGGAACTAGAAGTAATCCTCCACAAAAACATAAAGTGGCCAAGTGCAGTGGCTCATGCCTGTATAATCCCAGTGCTCTGGCAGGCTGAGATGGGAGGATCACTTGAGCCCAGGATTTCAGGACCAGCTTGGACAACACAGTGAGACTCCATCTCTACAGAAACAAAGGGGGGAAAAAAAAAGACAAGTCGGGCACGGTGGCTCACGCATGTAATACCAGCACTTTGGGAGGCCGAGGCGGGCGGATCATGAAGTTAGGAGTTCGAGACCAGCCTGGCCAACATAGTGAAACCCCATCTCTACTAAAAATACAAAAATTAGCCGGGCATAGTGGCACATGCCTGTAGCCCAGCTACTCAGGAGGCTGAGGCAGGAGAATCACTTGAACCCGGGAGGCAGAGGTTGTGGTGAGCAGGGATTGTACCACTGCACTCCAGCTTGGGTGACGGAGTGAGACTCTGTCTCAAAAAAAAAAAGACAATAGATGACACAAAGTTATGCATAAATGGGGAAATGGAAATACCGTATTAGTGGTTAAGAGATACAATTAAGGAAAACCATGAAATAAGATAATAAAACCCAGGCTGGCATGGTGGTAATCCCAGCACTGTGGGAGGCCAAGGTGGGCAGATTGCTTAAGCCCCGGAGTTTGAGACCAGCCTAGGCAACATGGTGAAACCCTGTCTCTACAAAAAATATAAAAAACTAGACAGGCTAGTGGCATTCACTAGTAGTAGTCCCAGCTACTCAGGAGGCTGAGATAGGAGGATTGCTTCAGTATGGGAGACAGAGGCTGCAACGCGCCAAGATTGCACCACTGCACTCCAGCCTAGGCAACAGATCAAGACCCTGTTTTTTTTAAAAAAAAAAAAAGGTGGGGATAATAAGGCCCAAATCAATAAATGTAGAAAGGGTGGCTCAATACTTTGGGAGGATAAGGTAGGAAGATTGCTTGAATCCAGGAGATTGAGACTAGCCTGGGCAACATAATGAGATCCTGTCTCTACAAAAACTAAAAACATTAGTGAGGCATGCTGGCACACGCCTGTAGTCCCAGCTACTCTGGAAGCTGACGTAGGAGGATCACTTGAGCCTCGGAGGTAGAGGCACAGTAAGCAGTGATTGCACCACTGCACTCTAACATGGGCAATAGAGTGAGACTCCATCTCAAAAAAAAAGAAAAGTAGAGAGGTACAGAGGCAGGTCCAAGTTATCAGCTCTGAAACCACCTTTCAAAACGAGTGACTCTGTAGCATACTTTGATCTGGAAACAACCAGTGAAGAAAGCTGAGAACCTTCTGACACTGAAAATGCCAAAGCTTTAAAATTTGGCTTCTTAGTCTGCAGTTACATAGTAAATTTTACAATTCATAATTATCATTAATATGAAAGTTAGTTTCGTGAGAGGAACTATTAGCATTTTGATGTAACATAAGGACCTACCTTAAATGTTCATACTTCCACACACCTTCATCTTGGCCTTCAGGTGGTTCAAGAATTTTGTCAATATTGGAGCAATCTGCTCTTATGTTCTGTTGAATATACTAAAAACAAAGAAGTTCTTATGGTTAATTAAATTATACCACCTGGTAAATCTTATATTAAGTACATATAATTTTTGAATACGTAACTGCTCTTGTGGTTCAACTTGGGTTATACACTAAATAGGAAACCAAGTATAGAATCATAATCAGTAACTCAGAAAAAAAGTAGGTTACCCTTACTTATTTACTTATTTATCCTTCAATTCAACTTCATTTGTATAGAATCTACTACATAAATGCAGATATTTTATTTGTCAGGACTGTAACTGGGATCAAAATTGCAAACTGCAAATTTTTTTTTTTTCTTTTTTTTTGAGACAGGGTCTCACTGCATCACCCAGGCTGGAGTACAGTGGCGCAATCTCAGATCACTGCAATATCCACCTCCTGGGCTCAAGCAATCCTCCCAACTCAGCCTCCTGAGGAACTGGAACTACATGCTGAGCTAACTTTTCTGTATTTTGTAGATACAGGATTTCGCCATAGGCAATGTAAATATAACTATGGTACATATTGTGATTCCGTTTATACGAAGTGTCTAGAATAAGAAAATCTATTGAGACAGAAAATAGATTTGTACCGGCGTAGGGCTTGAGGGCAGAGAGGAAGGCAGAGGAGACCAAAGATGGCTGCTAATGGGGATGAGTTTTCCTTTAAGAAAGGATAAAAATGTTCTAAAAGGCCAGGCATGGGGGCTCATGCTTGTAAGGCCAGCACTTTGGGAGGCCAAGGCGGGCAGATCACGAGGTCAGGAAATCAAGACCATCCTGGCTAACATGGTGAAAACCTACCTCTACTAAAAATACAAAAAAAAATTAGCAGGGCGTGGTGGTACACACCTGTAGTCTCAGCTGCTCCGGAGGCTGAGGCAAGAGAATCGCTTCAACCCGGGAGGCGGAGGTTGCAGTGAACCGAGATCGTGCTACTGCACTCCAGCCTGGGCAACAAAGCGAGACTCCGTCTCAAAAACAAAACAACAAAAAAAAGTTATAAAATTAGACTGTAGTGATGGCTGTGCAACCTTGTGAATATAATCACTCTAACTGTACAGGGATTTGTATGGTACGTTCATTAGACCCAATAAAAGTTGTTTTAAATAACTAAGTTTAAAAAAAAGGCAAGGGAGGGTCACTTTCAATTTTTAAAATGTAATAACATAAAAATTTAAATTTCAGATCTCTGTAATGCTTTATGCAATCTTTTTGATATTCTGAAATCTGAATAGGTTAGAGTAAAAGGGTGGTTACAAAAACTAACTATAAGGCCTTCTTGAGCCAATCAATTTTGCCTACTTCAGACAATCTTTCTTAAATATCACTTGGGTACTCAAAAACTTTTTTTCCCAAGCAAAAGGTCTCACATATTTAGTACTGAACCAGCCTACTGCAGAGCATAGAAACCAAAAGAAAAACCATTGTTCCAATACAGCATGTCCAACTGTCCAGATGATGGTGACATTTTCAGCTTGATATGGTGACATGATAGTGATCTTGATACAATATTAAATATGTGTGCCATCTCATGTAAAAATTCCTTCTAGACCCAGTTTGTTTTTTTTTCCAATGTCTCCTCTTAGAATTGTACCTGATTTTATTACTCAGTTTTCATCTGAATCCACTGGGGAATGCAACGATTTTGCTTTTGTTTCTTGGTTGGGAATCACTTGATTCTAAAAGTCTTGTGGGAAGGCATGGCAAAGAACAGAGTCATGCACACACACCACGATGACAGGGAAAGGGATCAAACACTTTTTTTTTTAGATGGAGTGTTGCTCTTGTTGCCCAGGCTGGAGTGCAATGGCTCGGCCTTGGCTCACCACAACCTCCGCCTCGCGGGTTCAAGCGATTCTCCTGCCTCAGCCTCCTGAGTAGCTGGGAATACAAGCACCCGCCACCACGCCTGGCTACTTTTTGTATTTTTTGTGGAGACGGGGTTCACCATGTTGGTAAAGCTGGTCTCGAACTCCTGACCTCAGCGGATCCACCCACCTCGGCCTCCCGAAGTGCTGGAATTACAGGCGTGAGCCACCGTCCCCAGCCTCAAACATGTTTTAATCACTCTTTAATTATTACTGAAACCACTCTCCCTGATATTTTTTATCTCATCCTAATGTTTCAAAGTTTTGATTCTCCCTCTCCTTGAGGAGATACAGGTAAATTGTATACCTTCTCCACAGGCCACCTCAAATTCCATGTCACAATTCTGTCCAAATCTCTCATTCCCCTAGTACACTCAAGCACTCCCTGATTATTCGAATCCTCACAGAACTCCATCCGATTTCCTGCCATATTTGTAATTTGTACACATTAGCAATCTGTCTATTCATTTTTGTCTTTCCTGTTCCCACTACACCTTCTATGGATAGAACTTTTTTTTGTTTTTGAGATAAGAGTCTCACTCTGTCACCCAGGCTGGAGTGTAGTGGTGCAATCTCAGCTCACTACAACCTCTGCCTTCCGGGTTCAAGTGATCCTATCGTCTCAGCCTTCGGAGTAGCTGGGATTATAGGCATGCGCCACCATGCCCAGCTAATTTTTGTATTTTTAGTAGAGACGGGGTTTCACCATGTTGGTCAGGCTGGTCTTGAAGTCCTGACCTCAAGTGATCCACCTGCCTCAGCCTCCCAAAGTGCTGGGATTACAGGCGTAAACCACCGCACCTAGCCTTCTATGGCTAGAACTCTTAGCAGCATTTATTTCACACTTAATAGCACAACTTACTAGCGCTTACTTTCATGTGTCTCCTTCATATAGCAAGTCCCTGAACACAGAGACTTTTATTTATTTATTTATTTTTGAGAGAGTTTTGTTCTGTCACCCAGGCTAGAGTGCAGTGGCGCTATCTTGGCTCACTGCAACCTCTGCCTCCTGAGTTCAAGCAATTCTTCTGCCTCAGCCTCCCAAGTAGCTAGGATTACAGGTGTGTGCCACAACACCTGGCTAATTCAAGACTGCCTAGGCTAATTCAAGACCACCTAAGCTAGTTTTGAACTCCTGGGCTCAAGCAATTATTCCACCTCAGCCTCCCAAAGTAATGGGATTACAGGCACGAACCACTGGGCCCAGCCCAATTTTAATTATTTAACCATATATTTAGAAACTGACTTTACATATATAATTACTAAATTTTGTTATTAAGTGGAGTTACAAGCCTCAATCTTGAAGACATCTAGAATCGTTTTATTGATACCAATTTATGTAAAGCAAAAAAGAAATCCTTAACTTAGAAATAAAACAAAAATGTCATTTTGGCGAGTCACAATGGCTCACTCCTATAATTCCAGCACTTTGGGAGGCAGAGGCGGGCAGATCACCTGAGGTCAAGAGTGCAAGACCAGCCTGGCCAACATGATGAAATCCCGTCTCTATTAAAAATACAAAACCTGGCTGGGCATGGTAGCACACACCTGTAATCCCAGCTACTGGGAGACTGAGGCAGGAAAATCACTTGACCCTGGGAGGTGGAGGTTGCTGTGAGCAGCAATCATACACTATTGTACTCCAACCTGGCAGTGAGACTCTATCTCAAAAAAAAGTCATTTTGTTTTCTATAATGAGTCCTCCATACTTTTATGCAATAGAGGCAACTATCATTTTTTTTAAATGAGCTAAGAAGGCTGGATGAGGTGGCTCCCGCCTATAATCCTAGCATTTTGGGGGGCCAAAGCAGGTGTATCACAAGGTCAGGAGTTTGAGAGCGGCCTGGTCAATATGGTGAAACCCCATCTCTAATAAAAATACAAAAATTAGCCAGGCATGGTAGCACATGGAGGTTGAGGCAGGAGAATTGCTTGAACCCAGGAAGCAGAGGTTGCAGTGGGCCGAGATCATGCCACTGAACTCCAGCCTGGGCAACAGAGCAAGACTCTGTCTCAAAAAAAAAAAAAAACGTACTTGAAGAAATAATGCTAAAAAGTTTCCAAGTTTGTAAAAAGATTTAAGCTTGCAAATTCAAGAAGCTGAGTAGGCTGGGAAAAAAAAGAGGAATAGGAAATTATTGTTTAATATGTATAGAATTTCAGTTGGGGAAGATAAAAAATTTCTGGACACGGATGGTGGTGATGGTTGCACAATGGAAATGTACTTAATGCCACAGAACTGTACACTTTAAAATAGCAAAAACGATAAATTTTATGTCTCATATATATTGCCACAATTTAAAAAAAAGCTGAGTGAACATCAAACAAGATAACCCCAAAGAAATCTACATCCAGACACATCATAATCAAATGGCTAAAACCCAAAGATAAGTCCAGGTGTGGTAGCTCAGATCTGTAATCCCAGCACTTTGGAAGACCAAGGCAGGAGGATCACTCAAGCCCAGGAATTAGAGATCAGCTTGGGCAACATAGTAAGACCACATGCCTACAAAATATAAAAATTAGCCAGGCATGGTGATGTATGCCTGTAGTACCAGCTACTTGAGAGGCTGAGTTGGAAGCATTGCTTGAGCCTAGGAAGTCCAGGCTGCAGTGAGCCATGATCATGTCACTGTACACCAGCCTGGAATGAGAGAGTGAAACCTTGTCTCAAAAAAAAAAAGGAAAAAGAAAAAAGAAAATACCACTAAAGAAGACAGAAGAGGCCGGGCGCGGTGGCTCAAGCCTGTAATCCCAGCACTTTGGGAGGCCGAGATGGGCGGATCACGAGGTCAGGAGATCGAGACCATCCTGGCTAACACAGTGAAACCCCGTCTCTACTAAAAAATACAAAAAAAACTAGCCGGGCGAGGTGGCGGGCGCCTGTAGTCCCAGCTACTCGGGAGGCAGAGGCAGGAGAATGGCTTGAATCTGGAGGTGGAGGTTGGAGTGAGACGAGATTGCGCCACTGCACTCCAGCCTGGGCGACAGAGCAAAACTATCTCAAAATAAATAAAATAAATAAATAAACAAAAGGCCAGGCACAGTGGCTCACACCTATAATCCCCGAACTCTGGGAGGCTGAGGTGGATGGATCACTTGAGGTCAGGAGTTCAAGACCAGCCTGGCCAATATGGCAAAACCCAGTCTCTACTAAAAATAGAAAAATGAGGCGGGTGTGGTGGCATACACCTGTCGTCCCAGCTACTGAGGAGGCTGAGGCAGGAGAATCATTTGAACCCAGGAGGTGGAGGCTGCAGTGAGCCAAGATCACGCCACCATACTCCAGTCTAGGTGACAGAGTGAGACTCCGCCTCAAAATAAATACATAAATAAATAAATAAATAAAAATGTGCTAAAAGGAAAGAGTTGCCAAGCCAGAATTCTATATCCAACAAAAATATTCTTTAGAAATGAAGATAGGCTGGGCATGGTGGCTCACGTCTGTAATCCCAGTACTCTGTGGGGCTCAGGCAGGCAAGTCAAGAGTTCAAGATAAGCCTGGCCAACATGGTGAAACGCTGTCTATACTAAAAATACAAGAATTAGCTGGGGGTGGTGGCACACGCCTGTAATCCCAGCTATTCGAGAGGCTGAGGCAGGAGAACTGCTTGGACTCAGGAGGCTGAGGCAGGAGAATTGCTTAGTCAGTGAGCCCAGATCACGCCACAGCACTCTGGTCTGAGTGACAGAGCAAGACTGTCTCAAAAAAAAAAAAAGAATTGCTAAAGGAAGTTCTTCAGACAGAAAATAATACAAACTAAATTGGGAACATCAGGAGCAGGAGATATTATAAATATCTGGGTATAAACATAATAGACTGTTCTCATGACTTCTTTAAAATACATTTGACAGGTGAAAGCAAAAAGATTAACGATGGGGTTTTCAATGTATACTGATGTAATATATGGCAACTATAGTATAAAGGGAGAGGAAAAGGGGTGCATATGATAGTAAAGTTTCTACATTTCAATTAAAGTGGTAGAACACTGATTTTAAGTAAACTGCGTAGAGTAACCATTTAGTAATCAAGTATATAAAGATGTCAAAGTTAGAATTAAAACAGAGTACTAAAAATGTTCAAATAACCCTTAAAAAGACAGAAAAGGGGAAATGGGAACAAACAAAAAGCCTAGAAGGAACTAAAAAGTAATAAAATGGTAGGTCTAAATCTAAATAATAGTAAACATTCAGCACATCAATGTTAAATGGTCGAATATACCAATTAAAAGAGAAAGTCTGTCAAAATAAACTAAGAAATATGACCCAACCATATGCTGTCTAGAAGAAACTTACTTCAAACATAATTATATAGGTAGGTCAAAAGGATGAAAAAAGAAATACCATACAAATATAAATCAAAAGAAAGTTAGCAGGAATGCAAAGGTGGTTCAACATTTAAAAAAAAAAACAACAATGCAACATACTATATTAATATACAAAGGGAAAAAAACACACTATCATACTGATGCAGAAAAGATATCTGACAAAATCCAACATCTTTTCATGATAAAACCACTCAGAAAACTAGGTATAAAATGAAATTTCCTCAACATGATTAAGGGCATTCATGAAAAACTCACAGCTAACCTCAGACTCAATGGTGAAAAACTAAAAGCCCTTCCCTTAAAACCCAAATGAGACAAGGATGCTCACTTTCGCCACCACTATTCAACACTGTACTAAAGTTCTAGCCAGAGCAACTAGACAAGATAAAGAAATAAAAGGCATCTCATTTGGAAAGGAAGTGGTAAAACTATCTCTATCCACAAATTACTTGATCCTATATATACGAAATCCCGAAGAATCCACAAGGACGTTACTCTAAGTGCAAAATGATTCAGCAAAGTCATAGAATACAAGATGAATACACAAAAATCAGTTTTGTTTCTATATACCTGTAGAATCTAAAAAGGAAGAAAACAATTCCACTTACAATAGCACCTAAAAATTTTTAACTACCTAGAAATAGATTTAAATAAGGAGATTTTTTTTGCAGACTGAAAACTACAAAACATTGCTGCAATTAAAGAAGACCTAAATAAATGGAAAGACATCTTGTGTGCATGAGTAAGAAGGCTTAATATTGTTAAGATGTCAATGCTACCTAAAGCAATCTAGAGATACGAGACAATCTCTAGCTAAATTCCAACTGACACCTCTCTTTTTTTGCAGATACAGAAAAGGTGGGCCGGGCGCGGTGGCTCAAGCCTGTAATCCCAGCACTTTGGGAGGCCGAGACGGGCGGATCACGAGGTCAGGAGATCGAGACCATCCTGGCTGACACGGTGAAACCCCGTCTCTACTAAAAAATACAAACTAGCCGGGCGAGGTGGCGGGCGCCTGTAGTCCCAGCTACTCGGGAGGCTGAGGCAGGAGAATGGCGTGAACCTGGGAGGCGGAGCTTGCAGTGAGCCAAGTGAGCGCCACTGCACTCCAGCCTGGGCGGCAGAGCGAGACTCTGTCTCCAAAAAAAAAAAAAAAAGAAAAGGTGATCCTCAAATTTATATGGAATTGCAAGGGTTTCTGAATAAACAAAAAAAAATCTTGAAAATAAAGAATAAATTTGGTCAGAGCATGGTGGCTCATGCCTGTAATCCCAGCCAAGGCAAGAGGATCACCTGAGCCCAAGAGTTCAAAACCAACTTGGGCAACACTGCAAGATTCTGTCTCTGTTAAGAAAAATAAAATAAGGAATGAAGTTGGAGGATTCACACTTCTTGAGTTCAAAACTTACTACAAAGCTACAGTAATCAAACACTGTGTGATACTGGCATAAGGAGACTCATATAGACAAAAATAAAGAAAGAAAGAACCCAGAAATAATGTGTCACATACACAGCCAAACGATTTCAACAAGGCTGCTGAGACCATTCAATAAAGAAAGGAAAAGCATTTAAACCATTTTTAAGTGGCATTAATTATATTCCCAATGTTGAGCGAAGAAAAACCCTGGGCCTAACAGCTTCACTAGTAAACATTTAAAGAAAATACCAAACATTTAAAGAAAAACTAATGCCAGGCGCGATGGCTCACACCTGTAATCCCAGCACTTTGGGAAGCCAAGGTGGGTAGATCACGAGGTCTGGAGTTCAAGACTGGCCTGGCCAAGATGGCGAAATCCCATCTCCAACTAAAACTACAAAAATTAACCAGGCGCAGTGGTGGGTGCCTGTAATCCCACCTACTCAGGAGGCTGAGGTAGGAGAATCGCTTGAATCCAGGTGGCAGAGGCTGTAGTGAGTTGAGGTCGCGCCACTGCACTCCAGCCTGGCCTGGGCAACAGAGTGAGACTCTGTCTCACAAAAAAAAAAAAAAAAAAAAAGAAAGAGAGAGAGAGAGAGAGAGAGAGAGAGAGAGAGAGAGAGAAAGAAAAAAGAAAAACTAGCACCACCTTCTCAAAATCTTCCAAAAAATTGAAAAGAGGGGAATACTTTCTAACTCATTCTATGATGCCATCATTGTCCTAACACCAAAGCCAAACAAAGACACTATTAAAACTACAAACTGATATCCCTCATGAACACCAAAGCAAAATTCTCAATAAAATACCAGCAAATCAAATTCAGTGGCATATTAAAAGGTTTTTATACACCATGACCAAGTGGAATTTATTCCTGGAACACAAGAAATACAAAAATGGTTTAAAAAAAAAAAAAAATCAATCAATATATCACATTAACAGAATGAATGGGCCGAGCATGGTGGCTCACGCCTGTAATCCCAACACTCTGAGAAGCCGAGGTGGGTAGATCACAAGGTCAGGAGTTCGAGACCAGCCTGGCCAACACAGTGAAACCCCATCTCTACTAAAAATACAAAATTAGCCAGGTATGGTGGCACACACCTGTAATCCCAGCTAGGAGGCTGAAGCAGGAGAGTCACTTGAACCCAGGAGGTGGAGGTTGCAGTGAGTGGAGGTCATGCCATTGCACTCCAGCCTGGGCAAAAAGAGCAAAACCCAAACTTAAAAAAAAAAACAAAACAAAACCAGAATGAATGAAAAGGAAACACATGATGTTTTGGCCAGGCGTGGTGGCTCACACCTGTAATTCCAGCACTTTGGGAGGCTGAGGTTGGCGGATCATGAGGTCAAGAGATCAAGACCATCCTGGCCAACATGGTGAAACTCCATCTCTACTAAAAACACAAAAATTGGCTGGGCGTAGTGGCGCGTGCCTGTAGACTCAGCTACTCAGGAGGCTGACGCAGGCGAATTGCTTGAACCTGGGAGGCAGAGGTTGCAGTGAGCCGAGATCACACCACTGCACTGCAGCCTGGTGACAGAGTGAGACTGTCTCACAAAAAAAAAGTAAGAAAAAGAAACACATGATCATCTCAATAGGTGCAGCAAAACCATTTGACAAAATTTAACACCATTTTATGATCTAAAAAGCACTGAATGAACTACAAATAAAGGAAACAACTTCAATATAATAAAGACCATATATGAAAAATCCATGGTGAACATCATACTCAACAGTGAAAAACTAAAAGCTCTCCTCTAAGATCAGGAAGAAGACAAAGATGCCCTCTTTCACCACTTTTATTCAAAGTAGTACTGAAAGGTCTAGCCAGAGCAATTAGGCAAGAAAAAGAAAGAAAACAGATCTAGATTGGACAAGTAAAATTATCTGTTTGCAGATGTCATGGTCTCATATGTAGAAAACCCTAAAGATTTCACATCCAAAAACCTGCAAAAATAAATGAACAAATTCAACAAAGTAACAGGACACTTCCCCCTATTTTTAAAGAAATAACCATCTGTACATTTTTCTTCAAAATTTAACCAATTTCTAGGCATAGAGCTAGATCTAGGTTTATATTCCTTTATCTTCCACAAGGCCTAACTCATTGCTAGGTATATAGTGAGAACCCAATAAATATTTGCTGATTGAACAGCACTTTTTCTTTTTTTTTTTTTTTGAGACAGGGTCTCACTCTGTCACCAGCCTGGAGTGCAGTGGCACAATCACAGCTCACCGTTAACCCTAACTCCTGGGCTCAAGCTATCCTCCCACCTCAGCCTCCTAAGTAGCTAGGACTACAGGTTCACACCACCTAGCCTAACGTTTTTCTTTTTTGCAGAGACAGGGTCTCACTATATTGTCCAGGCTGGTTTCAAACTCCCGGCCTCAAACTGATCCTCCCTCCTCGGCCTCCCAAAGTACTGAGATTACAGGTGTCAGCCACCACGCCTAGATGGGTGGTTTTTAATGCTCCAATAATTCAACTATATTTCTCTTTTATTTTCTAAGATCTTCAAATAACATAATAAATTCAAATAGCTATCTACTTGTTTTTTTTTTTTTTTTTTTTTTTTGAGACAAAGAGTCTTGCTCTGCCCCCCAGGCTGGAGTGCAGTGGCGTGATCTCGGCTCACTGCAAGCTCCGCTGCCTGGGTTCACACCATTCTCCTGCCTCAGCCTCCCGAGTAGCTGGGACTACACGTGCCCAACTAATTTTTTTGTATTTTCAGTAGAGACGGGGTTTCACCATACTAGCCAGAATGGTCTCGATCTCCTGACCTTGTGATCTGCCCACCTCGGCCTCCCAAAGTGCTGGGATTACAGGCATGAGCCACGACACCCAGCCAGCTATCTACTTTTATTATCTGGCTATCAAAATGAAGCCAAACAGCCTCGATTTATGGTATATTTTCCCTTTAAAAATGTTATCATCAGCCAGGGCAACATGGCGAAACCCCTTCTCTACAAAAAAGTTAGCCAGAAGTGGCAGTATGCACCTATAGTCCCAGCTACTTGAAAGGCTGAGGCAGAAGAATCAGCTGAGTCCAGGAAGTTGAGGCTACAGTGTGCCATACTCGAGCCACTGCACTCCAGTCTAGGCAACAGAGTGAGACCCCATCTCAAAAAAAAAAAAAAAAAAAAAAAAAAAAAAAAAAAAAAAGACAAGTGCAGTGATTCACACTTGCAATCCCAGCACTTTGGGAGGCCATGAGGTCATGGGGGGTGGACTGCTTGAGCCCAGGAGTTCAAGGTGGGCAACATGGCAAAACCCTGTCTCTACTAAAAATTCAAAACAAAAAAAATTTAACCGATGCCTAATCCAATACACTAGTATGCTCCAATGTATATTTTTTTATTTGCCCCTTAATGAAATTGTATTTTGTTTGTTTTGTTTTGTTTTTCGAGACAGAGTCCCGCTGTTGGCCAGGCTGGGGTGCAGTGGCACAATCTCGGCTCACTGCAGCCTCCACCTCTTGGTTTCAAGCCATTCTCCTGCCTCAGCCTTCCAAGTAGCTGGGACTACAGGCGCGTGCTACCATGCCTGTCTAATTTTTTGTGTTTTTAGTAGAGATGGGGTTTCACCATGTTAGCCAGGATGGTCTCGATCTCCTGACCTGGTGATCCGCCCGCCTCGGCCTCCCAAAGTGCTGGGATTACAGCTGTGAGCCACCGCACCTGGGCTATTTTTATTTTTTTTAAGAGACAAGATCTTACTCTGTCACCCAGGTTGAAGTACAGTGGCACAATCATAGCTCATTAGACCCTTGAAGTAGGATCAAGTAATCCCTCCACCTCAGACTCCCTAGCTACTGGCACTAAAGGTGTGCACCACCATGCCTGGCTAATTTATCTTTTTGTAGAAACAGGGTCTTGCTATGTCACGCTGGTCTTGAACTCCTGGCCTCAAGTGATTGGCCTCCCACCTCGGCCTCCCAAAGTGCTGGCAGCCACAGTGCACAGTTTAATATGCCATCTTAAAACAAAATGAGGGTTGACTAAACTTTTAAATAGGCATTCCATTAATTCAGTGGAATCTTGTCTATGCTAAAAGATGTAAGAATACTTAACTACATCAAAGAGGTAAAATGCTTAGGTTATTGGAGTTGTAAAAGGAACTATTTTTTTTTGTTTTATTTTGTGAAAGAGCACGCTTTATTGGGAAGCAGACTGCTGCACACTGACCAACAAAGGCCACCCAATGGGCACTTACACATTGTACTCCAAAAGACACAGGGTGAAAAGAAACTATTTTTATTACCTGTTGAACAGCTAGTGTACTGTCCATTTCATCAAAGGATTCATCAGGCCAATTATAGAAATCCTACAAAAATAAATTCACAGTTAAAGCACATACAAAATACTATTATGATTAACATCAATTCTTAATAAAGATCCAAAGCTCACACTGGAGGGGAAGAAAAAACTTTTGCAATGTAATTACCAGTGAAATAAGGAAATAAATTTTATTCAATTTTTCTTTTTCAGGGACAGTGTCTCACTCTGTAGCCCATACTGGTGTGCAGTGGCACAATCATAGCTCACTACAGCCTCAAACTCCTGGGTGTAAACAATCATCCCACCTCAACCTCGCACCTTAGCCGCCCTATTCTTAGGATTATAGTCCTGACCCACTGTGCCTGGCTGTTTGGTTTTTAAATGAATATCAAGATTTTATTTAAATGAACTACAAATTATGTTTTTTCCAATCACAAATTCCTCAAATATAGCTCCCATAAACCTTTAATGTATTACTTAATTGGGGAGATAAGTCTGTCTATCACTTTTTTGTTTATGATGGTTAAATATCTCTCAGAAAGTTACAATGAAAAAAGAAATCTCCAGACACCAAAAAGTAAATCAGATTTTTACCAAAAGAGAACAGCTAGCATTAGTAACTAATTTATTGCTCCATAAGTATTATTATTATGATGATGAGATGGGAGTCTCGCTCTGTCACCAGGCTGGAGTGCAGTCGTGCAATCTCAGCTCACTGCAACCTCTGCCTCCCAGGTTCAAGCGATTCTCCTGCCTCAGCCTCCCAAGTAGCTGGGACTACAGGTGCGCACCACCACGTCCAGCTAATTTTTGTATTTTTTGTAGAGACAGGCTTTCACTATGTTGGCCAGGATGGTCTTGATCTCTTGACCTTGCGATCCGCCCACCTCGGCCTCCCAAAGTGCTGGGATTACAGGCCTGAGCCACCATGCCCGATGCATAAGTATTATTTTAAGAAGAAATTATAAATTATTCTTCTCACTCCAAATAGAGTTTTAAATTTCTAAATCAAAATATGGGCACCATTAAAAAGTAATGATGAGGCCGGGCATGGTGGCTTACACCACTAATTCTAGCACTTTGGGAGGCTGAGGCGGAAGGATCACTTGAGGTCAGGAGTTCGAGACCAGCCTGGCCAACATGATGAAACCCCATCTCTACTAAAAATACAAAAAATAGCCGGGCATGGGGGTGTGCGCCTGTAATCCCAACTACTCAGGAGGCTGAGGCAGGAGAACTGCTTGAACCAGGGAGGCAGAAGTTGTGGTCAATCAAGATCACACCACTGCACTCCAGCCTGGGTGACAGAGTGAGACTCCATCTCAAAAAAAAAAAAAAAAAAAAAGGTAATCACCCATGGGTACAAAAAAATAGAAAGAATGAATAAGCCCTAGTACTTGCTAGCACAACAGGGTGACTATAGTAAAAAACAATTTAATTGCACATTTAAAAAAAGCTAAAAGAACCTAATTTTTTGCAACATAAAGGACAAATGCTTATGGTGATGGATACTCCATTTACACCCCCCCCCCCCCCCCCCGCGTTGTGATTTTTTTTTTTTTGGAGACTGCCGCCCAGGCGGGAGTGCAGTGGCCAGATCTCAGCTCACTGCAAGCTCCGCCTCCCGGGTTTAGCCATTCTCCTGCCTCAGCCTCCCAAGTAGCTGGGACTACAGACGCCCGCCACCTCGCCCGGCTAGTTTTTTGTATTTTTTAGTAGAGACGGGGTTTCACTGTGTTAGCCAGGATGGTCTCGATCTCCTGACCTCGTGATCTGCCCGTCTTGGCCTCCCAAAGTGCTGGGATTACAGGCTTGAGCCACCGCGCCCGGCCTGATGTGATTATTATACATTGCATGCTTGTATCAAAATAGCTCATGTAACCTATAAATATATACACCCACAAAAGTTTTAAGAAGAGAAGTAAACATCCAAATAAACCAGCCTTCTATTAAAGGGAATATTTTTATTTCTCCTTTTTTTTTTTTAAGAGACGAGGTCTCGCTTTGTTGGCCAGGTTAGTCTCAAACTCCTGATCACAATCAATCCTCTAGCTTCAGCCTCCCAAAGTGCTGGGATTATAAGCATGAGCCACCATGCCCGGCCTAAGGGGGATATTTTTATAGAGCATCTTGCCCCGGTTCTGGAACTATCTGTAGATAATACAGTTAACAGACATTCCCCTAAGTGATTAAGAACCTTTCCATTTGACTGATTTTTCAGCAAACTTTACCTATGTAACCTCAGTAGGTAGCACAATGCCTGACACATAGTTGGAGCTCAAATGTCTCTGAGGTAAAACTTGGTGGGGAGGGGGTAAGAGTAAACCAATAATCTATAAACCTGTATATAAACCTGTAAAAGCAATAAACAAAGATTAAGTCTCCAAAACCTTGAGCAAAAAAATCAAATTGGAAGAAAACACAGTGTATATAAAATGAATAAAAGTTTAGGCCAGGTGGTGGCTCACGCCTGTAATCTCAGCACTTTGGGAGGCTGAGGTGGGCAGATCATGAGGTCAGCAGATCAAGACCATCCTGGCTAACATGGTGAAACCCCGTCTCTACGAGAAAATACAAAAAATTAGCCAAGCGTGGTGGTGGGCCCGAACCCAGGAAGTGGAGCTTGCAGTGAGCCGAGAGTGCAGCACTGCACTCCAGCCTGGGAGACAGAGCAAGACTCCATCTCAAAGAAAAAGGTTTAAGTGCAAGGCATACTTATTGATATAATGCGTATATAGTAAAAGTATACAGAAAAGGAATGATAGAAGACAGAGAATGTCTTCCATAAGGATTCAACTATAATAGCAACATCCTTGTTCAGACAGTAGATAATGACGATACCTTTCTAAGTGTCTTAAACATTTCATCTTTTTTTAAATAGCTGGCCTATCTGTATGAAAATGAACTAATTTTATTAAAGGAAGATATCAGGAAATAAAACAATCTTCTGGAAATGGTTCCAGGATTCCTTTACTTAGACATTGTCTAAATACTAAAGAGCAGTTTTAAAATTTTTCCTATATGATCTACACTAAATTTCTTTTTTCTTTTTTTTTTTTTGAGATGGAGTCTCGCTCTGTCCCCCTGGCTGGAGTGCAGTGGCGCGATCTCGGCTCACTGCAAGCTCCGCCTCCCGGGATCAAGCCATTCTCCTGCCTCAGCCTCCTGAGTAGCTCGGACTACAGGCACCCGCCACCACGCCCGGCTAGTTTTTTTTTGTATTTTTAGTAGAGACGGGTTTTCACCATGTTAGCCAGGATGGTCTCGATCTCCTGACCTTGTGATCCGCAAGCCTCGGCCTCCCAAAGTGCTGGGATTACAGGCGTGAGCCACCGCACCCGGCCGATCTACACTAAATTTCTACCAATACTCTATTATTTCCTTTTCAAAAAAAACTAAGAAAGTTTACAGAATATTGTTTTTAAAATATTAGAAAACACATGTAGTTATACAGTTGGCCCTCCATATCTGCAGGTTTCATCTGCAGATTCAATCAACCAGGAATTGAAAATGTTTCAGGGGATTAAAAAAATCCACAAAATGTTATATTGTTGCTGACATGTACTATGTACCTAGTTAGGTCTAATATAGTTGCGTATGTACTAAACATGTACCGGCTATTTTTTTTTGGTCATTATTCCCTAAATAATACAGTGTTAACAACTATTTATAGAACACTTGCATTGTATTAGGTATTATTAAATAATCTAGAGTTGATTTAAACTATGTAACAGAATGTGCATAGGTTACATGCAAACACTATGCCATTTTACATAGGAAACTTAAGCATCCTCAGATTTTGGTATGGGGTGGGGGTAGAGTTATCCTGGAGCCAATCCCCAGAGGACACCAAGGATGACTATATACAGAAAAGATGTTGCGAATGAAATGTTTTGCCTTATCATAACTGTGATAACTGTGACATATTTTAGATGCCTATGAGAGACACCAAAAATTCAGCTTAATAAAGATTCTCATCTAATCCAATCAACAAACATTTTTTGAAAACCAACTATGAAGCCTGGCGTGGTGGCTTGTGCCTCTAATCCCAGCACTTTGGGAGGCTGAGGCGGGCAGATCACTTGAGGTCAGGAGTTCGAGACCAACCTGGCTAACACGCTGAAACCCCGTCTCTACTAAAAATACAAAAAAAATTAGCCGGACGTGGTGGAGGGCGCCTGTAGTCCCAGCTACTCGGGAGGCTGAGGCAGGAGAATGGCGTGCACCCGGGAGGCGGAGCTTGCAGTGAGCCAGATTGCGCCACTGCACTCCAGCCTGGGGGACAGAGCGAGACTCTTGACTCAATAACAACAACAACAACAACAACAAGAACAAAAATTAGCCGGGCGACGTGGCGGGTGCCTGTAATCTCAGCTACTCGGGAGGCTGAGGCAGGAGAATCACTTGAACCTGGGAGGCGGGGGTTGCAACGAGCTGAGATCGTGCCACTGCACTCCAGCCTGGGCAACAGAAGGAGACTCCTCTCAAACAAACAAAGAAACAAACAAACAAAAAAAACCCGCCAGGTGCAATGGCTCACGCCCATAATCCCAACACTTTGGGAGGCCCAAGTGGGTGGATCACCTGAAGTCAGGAGTTCAAGACCAGCCTGGCTAACATAGTGAAACCCCGTTTTTGCAAAAAATTAGCCGGGCGTAGTGGCACGCGCCTGTAATCCCAGCTACTTGGGAGGCTGAGGCAGAAGAATCGCTTGAACTCGGGAGGCGGAGGTTGCAGTGCGCCAAGACTGCACCACTGCACTTCAGCTTGGGGGCAACAAGAGCAAAACTCTGTCTCCAAAAGAAAAGAAAAAAAGAAAAAAGAAAACCAACCATGTGCCTATATTCCAGTCTAACCAACTTTTTTTTTAATGTAGGAAAATACTCCACCTACTCTTCTATAGGGTTTGTTTGTTTCTTTGAGACCGGGTTTTCTGCTCTTGTTACCCAGGCTGGAGTGCAAACGGGCTCCCTGCAACCTCCGCCTCCCGGGTTCAAGCGATTCTCCTGCCTCAGCGTACTAAGTGGCTGGGATTACAGGCGCCCACCACCACGCCCAGCTAATTTTTTGTATTTTTAGTAGAGACGGGGTTTCATCATGTTGGCCAGGCTGGTCTTGAACTCCTGACCTCAGGTGATCCGCCTGCCTCGACCTCCCAAAGTGCAGGGATTATAGGCGTGAGCCACCGCACCCAGCCCTCTATTATAGTTTTTAAATTGTTTTTCTTTTGACCCATTAGGGAAGGAGATATGGTTCTAAATATATCATTTTAGAACAGACCCATTTCACTAAAGGAAATTCATGTGATTAACAAGATAGGACAAACTATGGCGTAAGTAGTCTTTTTTATTTTTTATCCTTTTTCTGTTATATTTTATCTAACAACCCTGATCCATGACAAGGTGAAGAAGAAAAAAAAAGCTTTCTTCTGTGACTTACAGCAACATAGCAAGTCTATGTTACGATATTAGTTGAAATATTTTATTTTCTAACCTTTCAAAATTAAGAACTTACGAATAAATGACTCTCATAATATGAACACAAAAGTCTACTTCTGAACATAAAAATGTAATCAGAAACAGTGTTTCCACAGAATAAGATGTAAAGGTATCTGAGAAAAGCATTTGGAAATAAAGTGTGGAAACGGTAAAAAAAAAAAAAAAAAAAAAAAAAAAAAAAAAGGCAAACATATGTAACGCATAAATTTCCAGTAGTATGAAAACAAAACTGTAGTAGGAGTAAATTGACAGCTTAATGTGAATCCAAAATAAGACTTTAAAATTTTCTCTAAAATTCAGCACTAGAAGCAGTTTGTTAAAGAGAAAAGGTCACCAGTGAATTAACACTCAGATGATGTATCCTTGGGCAAATCCAGTTAATTCTCTTGGGCTTCAGTGTCCTTATCCGTAACATGAATCTGGGAAGGTAATCAATACCTGTATGCCCCCTTCGAAAGGTGTTCTTCCCATAATTCTGTATAACAAATTAGAATCTATTCTCAGACATACAATCATAGCTCCATGGTTGTTTTGTTTCAATTTTCATTTGCATCACTTTTTAACATTTTATAAACACATCTCTTTCGATTTCAGAGCATCTAGTCTATAGCAAGCCATTTCGGCTAGCAGAGTATTAATCAGCTCAAGTCTGGATGCCAATTTGATTTTTTTTTTTTTTTTAATGTGAGGCATCCCATCTTTTCCAAACCCTAAGAACCAAGGCCTAATCAAACACCAATTTACCACACATAATGCCCTACAAAAATGCTGACAAAATTATAATCAGTTCATTCTCTGACTACGCTTCACGCATATTAGCAAGGAATGACATCTAACAAGTCACAACTTGGTGATGAGAACTTGCTGGACCAGAGAACAGCTCCAGGGAAAGCGGCAGGGAGAGGTGGTTAAAGGGAAACAACGAGAATATTGGCACCCGGATCCGGCTAGACAAGCGGGATGGCAGGAGACAGGCAGGTACGTCCCAGGCCAGGTAGGAACTGGACGCCGGGTCGAGATAGGCTGTGTTTACACCCCCTCCAACCTCAGCGGCCCCAACCTTCAGGAAACCCCGGGGGTCTCCACCGGGCTGGTCGCGCCCCTCCAATGCTAGTCAGCTAGGGCTCCGGGGCAAAGCGAAAAGAAGCTGTTGCTGCCCACAGGCTCGCAGCCCAGGGCTTCGGCAGGCAGGTACCACCCGCAGCCCCCACCCGCCCCTCACGCCTACCCCTGGGTCGGAGCTCCGCAGGCCTCACGGCGGCCGCCACCGCCTCAACCAAATTGAGGGGCTGCAGCTCCGGAAGAGCAGGCCGGGCACCAGTGCCCCAGCCCGCCCGCCTGCCGCCTAGGCCCAACCTCCCCGCAGTGGCGGCCAGCTTCCGGGCGCGGCACTGCTCGGCACCTACTTGCCCGACAGGAAAGGTGCGGACGTGGTACCTGCGCCTTGGTGCCCGGCCTGTTCCGCCTCAGCACTGCCGTCCCCTCCGCCATGACCATAGTGCCAGCGTCTAGGCGGCTGGAGTCGGTACCCGGATGTAGGGACCGCAGCCTGCGCGGGAGGCGGGGCAGAGCGGCGCTCTGCGTCTGGGAGGAGGAGCCGCCGCTGACGGAACAGCCGCAGCCTGCGCGGAGCAGGACGGGAGAACTGGGAGCCGGGGGGTAGAAGAAGCAGGGTAGGCGGAGGGAGAGTGCAAACGGAGAACTGCCGGACGGCGTTGGGCGGCGACTGGCAGGTACTGAGGCACCGGAAGGCGGGAGCCACGAGCCTCTTTGCGAGGTCTGCGGAGCGGTTTTGAAAGGTCGTGATCGCGGCAACTGCTGCGGCAGTGTGCACGGCTGCGTTGCAAGTTGGTATGGGCTCTTGTTAGTTACACGGGAAGAACGGACTTCGTACAGTGGCGGCCATTTCAGTAAACCCACGTGCAAGCAAATACGTAGAGAACCCTAATTCTGTCCCAGAAGCCACCTAAGGGATCAGGGTAGAAAACAGGCCAGCAGTCTGGGGAAATTCCAAAGAACCTGCGTGAAATCGACCCAATCTGAAATCAGACTAGGGATTTGAGTGTCAGTGTTATTTTCGCCATCCGGCGACTTAAAAGCCAAGGACTTTTTCAATGACAAGTTTGTTTACGTCGATGAAAGACGCAGATGTCAATTATGTGACCTGAAGAGTGGGCATCTGGTTTTGTGAGTTAGGTAGACAGATTTAGCTCGTGTTTTTCAAGTCAGAAGCAGGAGGAGGAAATTAGTAGTCCTTGATATACTTTACGTCTTACAGGATTCCACATTTACTTTGTTGCACATTTCAAGTGTTCTCTCTTAAGAAACCACAGCATTTTCGCAAACTTTTTTTCCTGCTTAGAATCCTTGAATCTTTTATCTGGGGTGAGGGAGGCCTTGGGATATCAGAGGGAAAGACAGTTCAAAAAGTAAAAAACGCATACAGTAGCATGATTTCCAAAAGAAGAAAACATCAAATGTCCTTAGATAGAAGGTGTATTGAGAATGCTCAGGGAAGAAACGGAATTTGAGAGTAGAGGAGAGGTTAAGTTGAGTGGGTCTCTAGCTGAGTAATTGTCAGTGACTTAGAACTAGGCTTTGAAGGGTTTAACAACAGGAAGTTGGTTCTCTGGAAGATGTATTGACTGGTAACTTTTCAAGAATAGGGACTTAATTTTGCCCTCCCAGCACCAGCGTCTACATATGAAAAGATTTATTCGTTCAACAGATACTCATTAAGCCCCACTATATGGTAGGCGCTAAGGTGCAACTATGATAAGGCTCCGTCCTTCACTACAAATTGCTTTGACTCCAGCAACAGAGACGTGCAAATCACAAATTCGTATAAGGGTTAAGTACCCCTTATCTTAAATGCTTGGGACCAAAACACTTTCAGATTTCTGATTATTTTGGATTTTAGAATATTTGCATATACATAATGAGATTTCTTGGGGATGGAACTTAAGTTTAAACGTGAAATGCATTTGTTTCCTATATACTTTACACAGATAGCCTGAAGTTACTTTTATACAATAAATAGGCCAGGAACGGTGGCTCACACCTGTAATCCCAGCACTTTGGGAGGCCAAAGAGGGCAGATCACTCGAGGTCAGGAGTTTGAGACCAGCCTGGTCAACATGGTAAAATCCCATCACTACTAAAAATACAAAAATTAGCCAGGCGTGGTGGCGGGCGCCTGTAAAACTTCAAATAATTTTGTGCGTGAAACAAAGTTTTGACTGCGACCTGTTACAGAAGGTCAGGTATGGAATTTTCCACCTGTGGCATCATGTGGATGTTCAAAGCTTCAGATCTGAGAACATTTCAGATTCTGGACTTTTCAGATTATGGATGCTCAACTTGTATTAGATACAGTGAGAGCCTAGGACAAGTGACACCTAAATGTTACCTCCCTTAGAGAGATGGGTTGGGTCTGTGAGATAGCAGAGTCTCAGGGAGGCCTCTTGGTCTATGGATGACTCACCTCACTTACTGCAAGGTTTAAGTTTACATTTCCCAGATTGTGTGGTATTTCCCTGAGCTGTAAATAGTCACCTATACTTGAATGGGATCATCTTCACCTTCTCTTAATTCCAGATTTATTAAAATGTTTCAACCCATCTGAAACAAACAAAAAAACGTGAATGAGTAGATGTTAAATTCGGGAACAAAATGCACATTCATTGTTTTTGAAAAGTCCAATAAAGTTGCATTCTGATGTCAACCCTGGCCTTGTTCACAGGAAGGACCTTGTTCTTTAGGGATGGAATGTTTCTCGCTGATAACCTTCACATTTTCATTCTTCTTTCAGCCTGTAGATTATGTACCTCCAAACAAGACCAATTTTATAACTAGGGTTAATTTGTCTGGGGTAGGAAGAGAGAGAATAGAAAAACAAAAAGCATGATTAGCAATAACAGTTACATGAAATACTTGAATATTTCAGGTAAAGGAGGAGCCATCCGTTTAAAGCCTATATGCACCAATAGGAATAGCTCTGGACTGAGATTCAGAAAATCTAGATTTGTGGGGAAAAGAAAGAGAGATCAGACTGTTACTGTGTCTATATAGAAAGAAGCAGACATAAGAGACTCCATTTTGTTCTGTATTTGAGATGCTGTTAATCTGTGACCCTACCCCCAACCTTGTCCTTGCAAGAGACATGTGCTATGGTGACTCAAGGTTTAAAGAATTTTTGGGCTGTGCAGGGTGTGCTTTGTTAAACAAGTGCCTGCAGGCAGCTTGCTGGTTAAAAGTCATCACCATTCTCTTAATCTCAAGTACCCAGGAATACGCATACTGCCAAAGGTCGCAGGGACCTCTGCCTAGGAAAGCTAGGTATTGTCCAAGGTTTCTCCCCATGTGATAGTCTGAAATATGGCCTCGTGGGAAGAGAAAGACCTAATCGTCCACCAGCCTGACACCCTTGAAGGGTCTGTGCTGAGGAGGACTAGTGCAAGAGGAAAGAAGGCCTCTTGGCGGTTGTTGGCAGTTGAGATAGAGAAAACATCTGTCTCCTGCCCGTCCCTGGGCAATGGAACATCTCAGTGTAAAACCTGATTGTATGTTCTGTTTACTGAGAAAGGAGAAAACTGCCTTAGGGTGAAGGGTGGGCCTTGCTAGGGCAATGCTGCTCTTTATGTACTAAAAAGGTTTATGGAGATGTTTGCATATGCATGTCAAGGCACAGCATTTTTCCTTAAACTTATTCATGTTACAGAGATCTATATTCATATGTCTTACTGCTGACTTTCTCCCTGCAATGACCCTATTGTCTTGCCACTTCCTTTTCTTTAAGATGGTAAAGATGATTATCAATAAATACTAAGGGAACTCAGAGACCGGTGCCGGCGTGGGTCCTCGGTATGCTGAGCGCCGGTCCCCTGGGCCCACCTTTTCTTTCTCTATACTTTGTCTCTGTGTCTCATTTCTTTTCTCAAGTCTCTCGTTCCACCTAACGAGAAACGCCCTCCACAGGTGTGGAGGGGCAGGCCACCCCTTCATAGATTCTCTTGCCTGTTAACTGTAAGACATTGAACAAGCTATCAAATAAATGTTTCTTCATGTGTAATGAAGATTGTGCATAGCAGTTCTTTCCCTCTGCCCCGTAAAGTATGAAAGCAAGCATAAAATTAAATATGGAACTCTTGAAGTTTTAGAAGAAAATATTTTATAAAGTGAAAGTATCATAAGCAATTTCTTTCTTTTTTTTTTTTTTTTATTTTTTGAGATGGAGTCTCGCTCTGTCGCCCAGGCTGGAGTGCAGTGGCCGGATCTCAGCTCACTGCAAGCTCCGCCTCCCGGGTTTAGGCCATTCTCCTGCCTCAGCCTCCCAGTAGCTGGGACTACAGGCGCCCGCCACCTCGCCCGGCTAGTTTTTTGTATTTTTTAGTAGAGACGGGGTTTCACCGTGTTAGCCAGGATGGTCTCGATCTCCTGACCTTGTGATCCACCCGTCTCGGCCTCCCAAAGTGCTGGGATTACAGGCTTGAGCCACTGCGCCCGGCCAGCAATTTCAAATTATCCATGAGCTTCAAATCATTGACACATTAAAAAAAATTATCCAATATGAAATTCACTTTGGGGAATTTTTAAATCCAAGTAAAAGAGTTAATGCAGGCCACGTGCAGTGGCTCAAGCCTGTAATCCCAACACTTTGGGAGGCCGAGGTGGGCAGATCACATGGTCAGGGGTTCAAGTTTAGCCTGGCCAACATAGTGAAATCCCCGTCTCTACTAAAAAAAATACAAAAATTAGCTGGGCACAGTGGTGCGCACCTGTAGTCCCAGCTACTAGGGAGGCCGAGGCAGGAGAATCGCTTGAACCTGGGAAGCAGAGATTGCAGTGAGCTGAGATTGAGCCACTGCACTCCAGTCTAGGTAACAGAGTGAGACTCCATCTCAAAAAAAAAAAAAAAGAGTTGATGCATATTATATGCAAGGCACTGGGCTAAGTGCTGAAAAACACAAAGAGATATAAGACAAGCTTTCCTCAAAGACCCTTGAAATTAATGGGAAAGCATCTTATGTAGATTACTGCAGTATAAGGCTGAACGCCTTAAGTATTGAAGCAGCCCCTTTCACATGCCCTTTGCAAACAGACTCTGATCTTGCTCAGTGTTCATCTCTCACCCTATGACCAGGGAAAGGTAAACTCATGTCTAGCTGAGCGATAAATTCCTGTTGGTCTCAGTGTGAAAGGGCCAGACTCTGTGGTTCACACCTATAATTCCAGCACTTTGGGAGGCTGAGATGAGAAGATTGCTTGAGCCCAGGAGTTCAAGACCGGCCTGGGCAACATAGTATGACCCCCCCCCACCACACACACACACCCATCTCTACAAAAAAATACAAAAATTAGCTGGGCATGGTGGCACACACCTGTAGTCCCAGCTACTCAGGAGGCTGAGATGGGAGGATTGCTTCACCCTGGGAGTTCAAGGCTGCAGTGAGCTATGATTGCACCACTGCACTCCAGCCTGTGTGGCAGAGTGAGATCCTGTCTCAAAAAAATTATAAAGTAAAATAAAGCAAAGCAAAGAAATGTGAAACGTTGTGATGAAGCACTTTGGAGAAAGATTTACTTGCTCTTCAGAAGATACCAAAAGAGATGCTCTCTTTTTTCTGCCAATGGATATTGCCCAATATAGGCCTACAGCAGCCATTTTGGCTTAAAGGAAGCCAGTCTAAAAGCAAAATTGGCACACTGTGAATGATGTATGTAGTTGGAATGTGTCTTAAAGTATGGATAGCATTTATGTGCAGAGCTACAGGAGATTTCATTACAAGCCAAGCAAAGTTGAAGCAGCAGGGAAGCATGGGAACGTATATTCACAGTTGAACAAGTCAGTGCCTATGTTTCATACATCTTCAACATATTATTTGAACATTATTCTCTCTCTGTTTTTGTTTTGTTTTGTTTTGTTTTCTTGAGACGGAGTCTCACTCTATCACCAGGCTGAAGTGCAGTGGCATGATCTCGGCTCACTGCAACCTCCGCCTCCCAGGTTCAAGCGATTCCCCTGCCTCAGCCTCCCGAGTAGCTGGGAATACAGGCGTGCACCACTACGCCAGACTAATTTTTTGTATTTTAGTAGAGACGGGGTTTCACCACGTTGGCCAGGATGGTCTCGATTTCCTGACCTCGTGATCCGTCTGCCTTAGCCTCCCAAGTGTTGGGATTACAGGCATGAGCCACCACACCTGGCCTTTTTTTTTTTTTAAAGAGAATGTCTCACTTTGTTGCCCAGGCTGGTCTCAAACGCCTGGCCTCAAAGGATCCTCCTGCCTTGGCCTCTCAAAATGCTGGTATTACAGGTGTGAGACACTGGGCTTTATCCTTTTTCTTCCCCCTTGAGACAGTGTCTTGTGCTCTTGCCCAGGCTGGAGTGTAGTGGCATGATCACCACTCACTACAGCCTCGACCTCCTAGGCTCAAGTGATCCTCACTTCAGCCTCCCAAAGTGCTGGGATTACAGGTGTGAGCCACTGTGCCTAGCCTGTCTTTATTTTCTTGATAACACTAATGTGTATCTAAAATCATGCTATTTATTTAGTTGTTACTGTGTGCTTCCCCCATCTTATTCATCCCTGTATATCCAGTGCTTAGAACAGTGCCTAGCACATATTCAGAAAATGAGTGACTTAAAAATACTATAATACCCTAAAACTTAAAGTATAATTTAAAAAAATAAATAAATAAAAATAAAAATAAAAATACTATAATAAACTAGCCTTTTGAACTGACATTCAAGCCAGGTAAGTAAATAACCATTGATGTTTTTCCAAGTCATGTCTTCAGGCTAAATGAGACTGAAAGGGCATTCTTTTGTTTTTTGTTTTTTTTGTTTTTTTGGTTTTTTTTGATACGGAGTCTCACTCTGTTGCCCAGGCTGGAGTGCAGTGGCTCAATCTTGGCTCACTGTAAGCTGCGCCTTCCAGATTCACGCCATTCTCCTGCCTCAGCCTCCCAAGTAGCTGGGACTACAGGCACCTGCCACCACACCCAGCTAACTTTTTGTATTTTTAGTAGAGACGGTGTTTCACCATGTTAGCCAGGATGGTCTCGATCTCCTGACGTCGTGATCCACCCACCTCGGCCTCCCAAAGTGCTGGGATTACAGGCGCGAGCCACTGCACCCGGTCTCTGAAAGGGCATTTTGCAAGTGAAATTTTAAGTGTCTTAAAGAATTAGGCTTAATCTATAAGAGGATAGGGGAATTTTAACCATTTCTTACATCTTTTAACAGGAAAATCTACAGATGGAGCCAAAATCAAAATCTTTTTTTTTTTTTTTAAGAAAAACCCAAACTATAAAAATACCTAAAGAAACTGTGGAAGAAACTTCCAAGTTTTGGAGAAGACTTTTCAGAGTTTAATATCATACCCAGAAGCCATAAAGAAAAACATTTAATAATTCAAATACACCAAACTGACTTTCTACAAGCACAAGGCATAAACAAAATCAAAACCGAAATGACAAACTAGAAGGAAGAAAAACCACAAAGAACTAATTTCTTTAATAAATAAAAGTCATAAAAGATCAAGCACTCAGTCAAAAAATAGGCAGAAGATATTAAGTGAATAGGAATAACCAGTTAACAAGGGTAAGCAAGGTGGCTCGTGCCTGTAATCTCAGCACTTTGAGAGGCTGAGGTGGGCAGATCGCTTGAGTCCAGAAGTTCAAGACCAGCCTGAGCAACATGGCAAAACCCTCTCTCTACAAAAATTAGATGGGCGTGGTAGCATGCATCTGTAGTCCCGGCTGCTTGGTAGGCTGAGGTGAGAGGATCACCTGAGCCCAGGACGTCAAGGCTGTAGTGAGCCGTAATGGTGCCACTGTACTCTAGCCTGGGCGACAGACAAGACCGTGTCTCAAAAAAAAAAAGTCTTAAACACATACAATGCTCATCCTCATTCATCATGATAAAGAGTAAAATTATCAGATTGGCGAAATAAGAACTTTATAACATCCTGCATTATAGAAAGAAGAAAAAAAAATACATTGTTAGTAGGACTATTTTTCTGAGACGGAGTCCCACTGTATTGCCCAGGCTGGAGTGCAGTGGCGCAATCTCTGGTCACTGCAAGCTCCACCTCCTGGGTTCACGCCATTCTCCTGCCTCAGCCTCCAAAGTAGCTGGGACTACAGGCACCTACCACCACACCTGGTTTATTTTTTGTATTTTTTTTTTTTTTTTTTTTTAGTAGAGACGGGGTTTCACTGTGTTAGCCAGGTTGGTCTCAATTTCCTGACCTCGTGATCCGCCCACCTCGGCCTCCCAAAGTGCTGGGATTACAGGCGTGAGCCACCACGCCCGGCCGTTAGTAGGACTGTTAATTGATGGACCTTTTGGCTGGGCGCGATGGCTCACGCCTGTAATCCCAGCACTCTCAAGGTGGGTGGATCACCTGAGATCAGGAGTTTGAGACCAGCCTGGTCAACATGGTGAAATCTCATCTCTACTAAAAATACAAAATTAGCCAGGTGTGGTGGCGGGCACCTGTAATCCCAGCTACTCTGGAGGCCGAGATAAGAGAATCGCTTGAACCCAGGAGGTGGAGGTTGCAGTGAGCCAAGATTGTGCCACTGCACTCCAGCCTGGGCAATAAGAGTGAAACTCTGACAAAAATAAATAAATAAATAAAACTGATGGGACTTCAGTGAAGGACTGTATATGTCTGTACATGTCTGTATATGTGCACATGTATGATTTAAAATTCACAGACCCTTTGACATAGCAGTTCTGTACCTAGGAATTTGTCTTACAGATATGCTTGTTCAAATGTACAAATGTATTTAGTACAAATTCAAATGTATTTAGTTACGCATACATTTATTCATTGCAGAAGTGTTTCTAATAGAAAAAGACTAGAATAACTTAAATATCTATCATGGCTGGGGGGCATCCTGAAATAAATTATGGCTTATCCATATAATTGAACATTATACAGTTTTTTTTTTTTTTTTTTTGAGACGGAGTCTCACTCTGTCACCCAGGCTGGAGTGCAGTGGCCGGATCTCAGCTCACTGCAAGCTCCGCCTCCCGGGTTTACGCCATTCTCCTGCCTCAGCCTCCCGAGTAGCTGGGACTACAGGCGCCTGCCACCTCGCCCGGCTAAGTTTTTGTATTTTTAGTAGAGACGGGGTTTCACTGTGTTAGCCAGGGTGGTCTCGATCTCCTGACCTCATGATCCGCCCGTCTCGGCCTCCCAAAGTGCTGGGATTACAGGCTTGAGCCACCGCGCCCGGCCATTATACAGTTTTAAAATATCTTTATATATAGATTAATCCCAGAGACCAATTGTTAATGTAAAAAAGCAAGGTGTCAAATGGTATGTATGGAATGTTCTTTTTTAAAAAAGAAAAAATGAATATATATTGCATATACATAAGATATGTACATCTATACATACACATTTACATATATGTATATATACATAAAACACCTGAAAGGAAGAATATAAAAAGTTATACTAGTTACTTCCAAGGATGGAACTGGGTGGCTGGGGGACAAGGATAGAGAGCATTCTTTTCAGGATACATAATTTTAAATTTTTACGTGAACATATTATTTATTTTTAAATAAATAAAAATTTAACCAAAACAAATAGGCTTGACTCAAAACGTTAAGAGGCAAATCTAATGCCCTTGTTTTGCAGTTCATTCATAAGCTAAGAGAGGTTAGGTAATTTGTCAAATGTAACAGAACTAGTATGTAAGCAACCAGGACAAGAGCTAGGTTTGATTGGGCTCTCTGATAGAGGTTGCTTGAGAGTAAAGGAAAATAAGCTGGGTGCGGTGGCTCATGCCTATAATCCCAGCACTTTGGGAGGCCGAGGGAGGTGGATCACTTGAGGTCAGGGTTCAAGACCAGCCTGACCAACATGGTGACACCACCATCTCTACTAAAAATACAAAAAAATTAGCCGAGTGTGGTGGCACATGCCTGTAATCCCAGCTACTCAGGAGGCTGAAGCAGGAGAATCGCTTGAACCTGGGAGGCGGAGGTTGCAGTGAGTCGAGATTGTGCCATTGCACTCCAGCCTGGGCAACAAGAGCGAAACTCCTTCTAGAAAAGAAAAAAAAAAGAAAAGAAAAAATATATTTAAATACTCTTCACACAAATCAGTCAGAAGTTCAAAACTCCATTTTTGTGTGGGTGCAGTGAAAACAGTAATTAACTTGCTGGAGGAAGCATGACTTGGTATCACACTGAAGAACAAGCTGGCAGCTCATATAGGAACAAAGAACATACTTTCAGCCAGGTGAGTAGGTACAGGGAGGACTTGCCTTATCAGATGTCAAACTTAAATATAAAACTATTTACATTTAAAGCAATGTGATGGAATAGGGAGGTCAATGGAACAAATTATTAAACCCAGGAGTAGGCATATATAGAAATTTTGTGTGTGATAAAGGCAACATCTCTGATTTCTGGGCATAGGGAGAAGGGAGGTGGGGGGTGGTGTGCAGGGAGAAGAATGGATAATCCAGTAAGTAAACTTGTGACAACAAGCTACTCATTGATTAAAAAAATAAAGTAGTCTCTGGAGGCTGAGGCAGGAAGATTGCTTGAGCTCAGGAGAGCAAGACCAGCCTGGAGAGCACAGTGAGACCCCATCTCTAAAAAAATAAAGTCAGATACATACACCATTCACTAAAAAATAAATTATGCACCTGTGATTCCAGCACTTTGGAAGGCCAAGGTGGGAGGATCACTTGACCCCAGGAGTTTGAGACCAGTCTGGGCAATATAGTGAAACCTGGTCTCTACAAAAAATACAAAAATTGGCCGGGTGCAGTTGCTCACACCAGTAATCCCAGCACTTTGGGAGGCCAAGGAAGGTAGATCACCTGAGGTCAGGAGTTCAAGACCAGTCTGGCCAACATGGTGAAAACCCATCTCTACTAAAAATACAAAAATCAGCTGGGCGCAGTGGCAGGTGTCTATAATCCCAGCTACTCAGGAGGCTGAGGCAGTAGAATCACTTGAACCTGGGAGGCAGATGTTGCAGTGAGCCGAGATCACACCACTGCACTCCAGCCCAGGTGACAGAGTGAGACTCTGTCTCAAAAAAAAAAAAAAAAAAAATTAGCCGGGCATGGTGACATGCATGTGTAGTCCCAGTTACTCGGGAGGCTGAGGTGGGAGGATCAATTGAACCTGGGAGGTCAAGGCTGCAGTGATAGCACCACTGTGCTCCAGCTTGAGCACTAGAGGAAGACCTTGTCAAAAAAAAAAAAAAAAAAAATTACCCACCATTGACACAGGCCTGTACTTCCAGCTACTCTGGAGGCTGAAGTGGGAGGATTGCTTGAGCCCAGGAGTTGGAGGCTGCAGTGAGCTATAATCACACAACTGCACTTCAGCCGGATAGACAGACTAAGGCTCTGTCTCAAAAAAAAAAAAAAAAAAAAAATTATTTATTTAGCAATTCTGCTAGGCAGGCATCACAGTAGGACTGCTTCTGTGGTTCAAAAATTATCTTATCCTTCTGATTTAGTAGGTTTGGATAAGGCCCTGAAATTTTAAGTTTACATGGCAATTGCAAGGATGAACCAAGCTTTGTGAACTATTACCTCATATATCAAAACTAATTTGTTTGGGTCTTAGGAAAATAGCATTGGAGAATAATGGGAAAGTCATAGCCTTTGAACAGATTCCTTACTCTACAATATATTAGCTCCATGGCCTTGGAACGATTTCTTCATCTCTTGAGTCAAGGTTTCTCATTGGTAATACAGAAAAATCTGTGCTCCCAAGGTTATGATGTGCAAAGCATATTATCTAGCTGTGCATGAGCAGAGTATGAAATTGATAATCCACTTAGACAATATAAGAAATAACTTTTAGGCATAATTGCAGTATCTAAGTTTGACAAAAAGTAAGCTTTAGTATACCAAAGGCAGTAACAGGTGCATAAACGTAAATATACATATAGTGGAAGTACCTACTACTTTACAGATGGGAAGATGATCAAAAGTTGAGATCATTATTCCATGCCATTTAAAACTTTAAATTTTAATTCCTCTCAAAATCAATACGGGACACAACTTTTAAAAGACATTATCAGGCTGGGCGCGGTGGCTCAAGCCTGTAATCCCAGCACTTTGGGAGGCCGAGACGGGCGGATCACGAGGTCAGGAGATCGAGACCATCCTGGCTAACCCGGTGAAACCCCGTCTCTACTAAAAAATACAAAAAACTAGCCGGGCGAAGTGGCGGGCGCCTGTGGTCCCAGCTACTCGGGAGGCTGAGGCAGGAGAATGGCGTAAACCCGGGAGGCAGAGCTTGCAGTGAGCTGAGATCCGGCCACTGCACTCCAGCCTGGGCGACAGAGCCAGACTCAGTCTCAAAAAAAAAAAAAAAAGACATTATCAGACTAATTTATGGATAATTAAACCTTGAAAATAAGTTTGATTACTAAGACAGCTGGTAGCTGTTAAGCTTAAGGGTGGGTAATCAATTCTAGTGTATGAATCTTTTTTTTTTTAAAGACAGGGTCTCATTCTGTCACCCAGATTGCAGTGTGGTGGCACAATCTCGGCTCACCACAGCCTTAACCTCCCCACCTCAGCCCCTCGAGTAGCTTTTTGTATTTTTTGTACAGACGGAGTTTTGCCATATTGCCCAGGCTGTCTCGATCTCCTCAAGAGATCTGCCCACCTCGGCCTCCCAAAGTGCTGGAATTACGAGCACAAGCCACCGCACCCAACCATTCTAGTGTAGCATTATTGGGTTTGAATCTGAAGTCTTCTCCCTAGCCACTACAGCTACATCAAGCTATTTATCCTCTGCTGTGACTCAGTTTTGTTAAATTCAACACATAGCATACTAGGCACTTAAGTGCCATACATCATTTGGTACTACCCATTCCCCATACCACAGTGGGTATCACCAGAATTAATTGGAATAATGTGTATTAAATGCTTAGAATTAACAAAGTAGCAAAGGCTATAAAGGATCAAGTTTTAAAGAGTCTGGAGGTGGACTGTGTCTGAATCCTGGCTTTTGCCACTTACCACTGAGCAACCTTGGTTATTAACCCCTTCTATGCCTTAGCTTTCTCATCTGCAAGATGAGAACAGTACCTATCTCATAAGGTTGTTGAAAGATTAAACCAATTAATACATGAAAAGCACCTTCAACAGTAGCCAGCACCTAGAAAATGCTCCTGTTAGCTATTCAGTCACACAGTGCTCACCCTGGAGAGAAGGCACTCAGCCAATGTTAGCTATCGTATATATATACACACACATATATGTATAAATACCACATATATATGTGTGTGTGTGTGTATATATATATATACTCTTTTTTCAAAACAGAGTCTCACTATGTCACCCAGGTTGGAGTGCAGTGGTACAATCTTTGCTCACCACAACCTCTGCCTCCCAGGTTCAAGCCATTCTCCCGCCTCAGCCGTTCAAGTAGCTGCAATTACTTGTCTTAGGTTTTTTTTTTTTTTTTTTTACCAAATTATGTAGTAGTGCTAAGTTTTTAAAAATGAAATGAGCCAGGCGCGGTGGCTTATGCCTGTAATCCCAGCACTTTGGAAGGCCGAGGCGGATGGATCATGAGTCAAGAGATGGAGACCATCCTAACACGGTGAAACCTGTCTCTACTAAAAATACAAAAAATTAGCAGGGCGTGGTGGCAGGCGCCTGTAGCCCGGCGACTTGGGAAGCTGACGCACAAGAATTGCTTGAACCTGGGAGGCGGAAATTGCAGTGAGATGATGCCACTGCACTCCAGCCTGGGCAACAGAGACTCCATCTCCTAAAATAAGACATAAAGGCCGGGTGCCGTGGCTCACACTTGTAATCCCAGCACTTTGGGAGGCAGGCGGATCACGAGGTCAGGAGATCGAGACCATCCTGGCTAACACGGTGAAACCCCGTCTCTATGGCCGGGCGCGGTGGCTCAAGCCTGTAATCCCAGCACTTTGGGAGGCCGAGATGGGCGGATCACGAGGTCAGGAAATCGAGACCACCCTGGCTAACACGGTGAAACCCCGTCTCTACTAAAAAAAAAAATACAAAAAACTAGCCGGGCGAGGTGGCAGGCGCCTGTAGTCCCAGCTACTCGGGAGGCTGAGGCAGGAGAATGGCGTAAACCCGGGAGGTAGAGCTTGCAGTGAGCTGAGATCGGGCCACTGCACTCCAACCTGGGCGACAGAGCGAGACTCCGTCTCAAAAAAAAAAAAAAAAAAAGAAACCCTGTCTCTACTAAAAATACATTTAAAAAAAATGAGCCGGGTGTGGTGGCGGGCGCCTGTAGTCCCAGCTACACGGGAGGCTGAGGCAGAATGGTGTGAACCCAGGAAGCGGAGCTTGCAGTGAGTGGAGATCGCGCCACTGCACTCCAGCCTGGGTGACAAAGCAAGACTCCATCTCAAAAAAATATAAGACGACGACGACGACATAAAAAAACACCAGGAGGATGCCAGAGCACCTCCACTATTGCTAAGTGGCCTTAGATACTTGGTCACTGGATGCTGAGCAGCTTTAGGTGAAGATGGTGGTCACTGAGGATCAGGTAATCATGGAGAGCTTCTCAGCATCCTTCTTTTCAATGCTTACAAAACAAAGCTTAAAAGACGCAATGTAGCTGGGAAGTTAATTGGGGTGAAACTATGGATTACGGCTGAGCCACTGGAAAAATGTACCACAGCTGAGTGGGCTGACCCTGGTGAGCTCACTACTTTGTCATTGCTGCTGGCCGCCAAGGACAATCATCCCTCAAGGACTATGTGATGCCGTTTTCACGTTGTCTTACGGTAACTTGACAGGACGTCATATTCCTGGTATTAGATGCCAATATCAGGTTAGAAACTACACTGAAGTCTTCCCGTTTCCCACCTCAACTGCACTGAGGTCATACTGACTAGGTGAGCATGTGGCTGTTTTCCAGCCCTGACAAACTAGTGTCAAATAGAAAAGCATAAATATAACCCACCACCATTAAAAAATAATAAGGCAATGTCCTAACTTTAATGTACAGTAGTTGATTTTCCAAAATACTGACCAACTCTTAAACGTTCTAAAAAAAAAAAAAAAAGCTGCCAGGTGTGGTGGCTCACTCAGGCCTGGGATCCCAGCAATCTGGGAGGCCAAGGCAGGCGTATTGCTTGAGCCCAGAAGGTTCGAGACTAACTTGGACAACATGGCAAAACCCCATTTCTACAAAAGATACAAAAATTAATAGGGCATGGTCGTGCATACCTGTAGTCCCAGTCACTCAAGGAGGCAGAGGCGGTTGGATCACCTGAGCCTGGGAGGAAGGTGGAGGCCACGGTGAGCCATGATAGTGCCACTGCACTCCAGCCTGGGTGACAACGTGAGACTGTCTCCAAAAAAAAAAAAAGACAAGAAAAAGGAAAGTATAATTATTCCCTCAATTTACATGGTACTTGTGTACCTGGGAATTCAGTATGTTAAACCATGCAAAAAATACTTTGTATTTACATAAATTGGAGTTAGGAATGAAAACCTGTATACACAAATTATGGAACACCTTAAGACCTGTAACTCATTAGCTTGTTGTATTTGGAATCTAAATGTTGCAGTGGTGGCTCAAGCTTGTAATCCCAGCACTTTGGGAGGCCAAGACGGGGGGGATCACGAGGTCAGGAGATCGAGACCATCCTGGCTGACACAGTGAAACCCCGTCTCTACTAAAAAATACAAAAAACTAGCCGGGCGAGGTGGCGGGCGCCTGTAGTCTCAGCTACTCGGGAGGCTGAGGCAGGAGAATGGCGTGAACCTGGGAGGCGGAGCTTGCAGTGAGCTGAGATCCAGCCACTGCGCTCCAGCCTGGGCAACGGAGCCTGACTCCGTCTCAAAAAAAAAAAAAAAAAAAAATTCCCAGCACTTTGGGAGTCCGGGACCAGCCTGGGCAACATGGCAAAACCTGTCTCTACCAAAAATACAAAAATTAGCTGGGCATGGTGGCACGTGCCTGTAATCCCAGGTACTTGGGAGGCTGAGGGAGGAGAATCACTTGAACCCAGGAGGTGGAGATTGCAGTGAGCCAAGATCGAACCACTGCACTCCAGCCTGGGTGACAGAGTGAGACTCCATTTCAGGGGGGGGAAAAAAAAAGTAAATCCATGGCTTGGTATCAGTATCAATCATGTATTAATAAAGCTAAATTCAGTATGAAAATGCACCTACCTAGAAAATCTTGTTTCCCAAAATTCTCTGCAGGTTACTTGAAAAACAGAAAACAGCATAAGCTAGAAAACCCTAAAACCATCTTAAAATAACTAAAGACTAACCACTCATTTACATATTTTTATTTGGAAATGTTTATATCAGCACAAGGAAATAATTTTGGAGACACTGGATGTCATTAGTTTATTATAAAAGAGAACTATGGAAATTATTTACATGATGAAAGATTTCAGAACTTCAGTGGAATGGGCAGCTTCATGTTGATGCCATTTCAATAGTGATTTATTTCAGTCTAGGTACTTTCCAAGAATGTCACCATCTCTAAATAGGAAATAATCCTGCAAGTGAATAAACCGTTAGTTAAGACACCTAATCGCAAATATTTGACTTCTTTTTAGAATTGTTAAGTTTACACACCTTGTCATCTAGAACTACTTTGGTGCCTCCATACTCTGGCAGAAGAACTTTATCTCCAACTTTCACGCTAACCGGTTGAATCTCTCCACCCTTAAAAAAGGAAGGATGTTTATTAGCAAACATATCTAGTTCACCCAACATAAACAGTTAACTTTTAAATCACTACAACTAATGAAACACACTCACTCAAATTCAATAATATTAAAAATACACTTGGTGGCTAAGTGATACGATTCATACTAGAATTGCAGATCTTCACTCAAAAATACCACTGTAGTCACACTTTTGAAATAATACACAGTGGCTTAAACTAAAACCTGACTCCAATATAAAAGTTCAAGAAAATATTCTGGAAAAGCTAACTTTACTTAACTAAAGCTAACTTTGTAACTGTTAAATATTAACGTAACTTATCAACTATATGAAATAAACCTGCAACGGTAGCCAGCACCCAGAAAATGCCATATACAAATGGTCATCTTTTCCTTCAACATACAAAAATGTAATATTGTTTTGTTCCCTCCAAAGTACAGATTTGGGGAAAGGGACTGCAGCTAAGTGTCCACTCCCCAAAGTCTTCCTATTCCTTCCTAACTCCATGACAGCTCCTCAATACAGCTTTCCTCCTCAGAAGCAACTGGAACAATGCAGCTAACATTATTTGGCCCCAACGGCATTTAGGCATTTACTGTGTATTTTGGCTGACATCTTTAGAAGCCTAAGGCCTAAATAGTTAACTGAGGAACATCTAAAACAGAGGTGTCCAATCCTTTGGCTTCCCTGGGCCACAGTGGAAGAATTGTGTTGGGCCACACATAAAGTACACTAACATTAACAGTAACTAATGAGCTTAAAAAAACTTGCAAAAGAAATGTTTTAAGAAAGTTTAGGGATTTGTGTTAGGTGGCATTCAAAGCTGTCCTGGGCTGCAGGTTGGACAAGACTAACCAACCTGTTCCTCGGATAGGTACACCAACTAAGGCCCCAACTGGTTAAGATTAGGGCAATGTCAATGTGTTAGGGGTTAAACGAATAGTCCAAGATTCCTCTCAATTCTTAAATGCCCCCTCATTTTACCTTGAAGCACATCTTTTGTCTTTATTTATTTATTTAGATACTAGGTCTCACTATGTTGCCCAGACTGGTTTCGAACTCCTGAGCTCAAATGATCCTCTTGCTTTGGCCTCCCAAAATGCAAGGATTATAGGTGTGAGTCACCATGCATAGCATCTTTTGTCTTATTAAAAATTTAGAATGTAAGGCAAACACTGATCATACTAGGCTACCAAATTGCTATTGAAGGCTTTTTTCTTTTTGAGACGGAGTCTTGCCCTGTCGCACAGGCTGGAATGCAGTGGCGGGATCTCGGCTCCCTGCAACCTCCGCCTCCAGGGTTCAAATGATTCTCCTGCCTCAGCCTCCCCAGTAGCTGGGATTACAGGCGGATGCCAGCACACCCGGCTAATTTTTCTATCTTTAGTAGAGACAGGGTTTCACCATGTTGGTCAGGCTGGTCTTGAACTCCTGACCTTGTGATCCGCCCACTTCGGCCTCCCAAAGTGTTGGGATTACAGGCGTGAGCCACAGCGCCCGGCGTATTGAAGACAATTTTTAATACTCGAAACTATCACATAAAATAAACATCATAGCATTGGTCATATAAAATAAGCAACTTTATATTAGTCATTTCCCTTTAAGAAACAGATTAGAACCAAAGCAGTTAATTATCTTGGACATGACATAAATTCTACCTAATAGGAGACTTTTAATACTCCAGAATTACTCCTTTTCCCTCCACTGCACACTATAGAAAAAATAGTTCCACCGCAGCCCCCATTTACCTTTCCTTTAGAACCCGATCCAACAGCGACTACTGTTGCTTGCAATACTTTTCCTTGAGATTTTTCTGGAAGCATAATGCCTCCTTTGGTTACAGTTTCAGCAGCACTCCTTTCAACCAATACTCGGTCAAAGAGTGGAAGAAACTTTCTAAACGCTTGTCCTGCCTGTAGGAAGAGAAATGTTTTGAAACAAAAACTAAATGTAATCATATTATCAACAGGCAACGCCACCGTGTTGTATACATCTCAACACGTTTTGGCTTCGAAAGTTAACACCAAACCTCAGCTTATTCGTTAAGGAAACGCATTTGAATGTACTAACCAATATTCCAAGTTTAATTCCCGATTCCTTACATCTGTTAAGGGTCGTTGTCGCTCCTCTGGTGAGCAACCAGACCAGCTTTAAGGTCAACCTTAGTTTATTCCAAGGTCAAATGTTTTCCTTCTTCAGGGTTTTTCAGAAATTTTCAAGAAACGCTGGGTCAATCTCCCTGCCTGGCACCATGCTTTTTACCCAAGATATTACACATCCACAAAGGCCCTGCAGAGCAGGTGGGACGCTGCGCTTGCATCCGGGTTCCCGCCACCTGCCTTACACACCCGCAGCACACGCGCGTGCAAAGAGCCCCCGGAGAAGAAAAGGGTCGGGCAGGCCTTGCCGCTCCAAGGTGCCGGCGGGCGCTGGTCACTGAGTGGCCACCAATCCCTCCCGCCTAGCCCAACAAAAGAGGGGCGTCAGTGATCCCCGTACGCCTCAGACAGGCCCGGGCTTGCGGGCTTCGGTGCCACGCGGGACTCACCATGACTCCCTCCGCCTCAGACTCGTACTCTGCTCTAGTGTAGCGCCGCAAGGAGAGACTCGCGGCGCAGCCCTGGCGACACGTGAAAAAACCGCCCAGCGCGCAGGCGCGCTCGCCCCAACCCCCGCCGCTAGCCCCCTCGCCCCTCCCCGCGAGAAAGGGCGGTCGCCCCGACGCGCGCCGCGATTCGCCCCAAGGGCCCTGCGCAGGCCGCTGACGCGAAGACTCGGAGGCGGAAGAAAAGAGGAGCTGTTTCTAGGCTTTTCTAGGCGCCCAGCCGAGGTGAAAGAACTACCCCTTCGTCCCCTCCCGGAAATGACGCGATTTTACCCTTGACCCGTAGGGAGCGCGGCACTTTCCGGAAAGTTCTGGAACTGAGCACGGCCCGGGAACTAGCCTAAGCCGGCGGGAGAGGGCTGAGCGCGCTAGCACACCCTGCGCGGGTAGGGAGGGGCGGGGCTCGCGCGCAGGGTGTGCAGATTGCAGGGGCCCGGCTGACGGGAAGGGGGTGGGAGCTGCCTGCACACGTGGTGCCCCGGGGCGGGGGGAGAGGCGGAGGGAGGGGACACGGGCTCATTGCCGTGTGCGCCCTGCACTCTGTCCCTCACTCGCCGCCGACGACTTGTCTCGCCGCGCGCACGCCCCGCCGCCGCCCCGCAGGTATGCGGCCTTCCCACGCCGCCTTCCCCGGCGCCTGCGACCCCCAAGTGGGCCTTCCTCCTCTGCGGTCCTGCTGGAGGATGCGGGCGACGACAACCTGGAGTTCTGCACCGCACCGCAGGCCCAGGCCCACGGGTCCAGGCCTCCCGGGTCCATGCGGGTTCCATCACGTGCGACGCGGATCCTGGACCTCGGCTGGGCGCAGGAGGGACAACTCACGGGGATTGAATTTGGGGGATTGTAGCCACTTAGGCCCGCTGGTGCAACCCGCGCCTGGTCGACTTCGGGGAACCGGGGAGGGTGTTGTACGCGAGGGAACCGCTTTTTTCCCCCGCAGCTAGCTGGGATACCGCGCCTTCACTCTTGACCTTGCTAGGGGCGTTCGGAAAGAAGGACACGTGGGCCCGCGCCGAGTGGGCCGGGCCGCCGCCCCCAGCATCGCGGCCTTGCTGGCTGCTCTGATACAGTAGCCTTGGGTGGATCCATGGAGATACTTTGCTGAGCTGCTTTTTGCACCGCCAGGAATACTTTCAGCTTCCCTGGTCACTGGGATTTGTAACTTGCCTCTCTCCGGCTGACTTGGTTTCTCAGGGGCCACAGTTGGAGTGGGTCTGCCCACAAGGCCGTTTTCGCGGTGAAAGATTAACTCGTTTTTGGCGGCAGGGATAGGTGGCCGTGGGGAAGGAGCTGCATGTGCTTTGTGCTAGTGCTATAGGTCAGGCGCCGGGGCGGCTCTTTAGCTTGCGGTAGTGGCTGATGTTCCGAAGCTGCGGCGCCTTCCGTCATTCAGGTGTAGTGGCTGGCAGAGGTCAGCCAGGCTCACCATCTCACGTTGCTTGCTCTGTTGCACAGGTTCGCATGTTTGTGCTGCAGCGCAGCATAGGTGGTAGTACTGATTATCTATTTGCTTCCATCCCCAGAAATGCTTCGGTTACCCACAGTCTTTCGCCAGATGAGACCGGTGTCCAGAGTACTGGCTCCTCATCTCACTCGGGCTTATGCCAAAGATGTAAAATTTGGTGCGGATGCCCGAGCCTTAATGCTTCAAGGTGTGGACCTTTTAGCCGATGCTGTGGCCGTTACAATGGGGCCAAAGGTATCAGTAAATTTATTTTATTATAATTATGGTAGTATTAATAGCATTTTGCTCACAAATAGTCGCACTGAACTGTTGAACAGTACTTTCGTATCCATTTTTGAGAACTCAGTTTACATGTAAGAATTCTGAAGTATTGGTTAACTTTTTTTTTCTTAGACATGATCTTAAAGCTTAAACTGCTTCAGCCAGATTTTCGAAACTAGTTTGTTCAATGTGTGATGTAATCGGGTAGTAACATAGCTCAAGATGGATTCTTAAACTCGAGGTAGAATTTTGCTTGCCTAAGTTAAAATTTGGATCCTTTCTGAGTAGTTCATGCCAAGTGTAGAGAGAAGAGTTTAACTTATCTTCCATAATCCCTCAGGTATGTGCTTGTAGGTGCTAAATTTTTTTTTTTTTTTGGTTTATTGTAAAATGTACACAACATAAAATTACCATTAAGTGTGCACTTTGGGGACATGGGGACATTAATTACATTTATGTTGTGCAGTCACCACCACCATCCATCTCCAAAACTTTTTATATGGGAAAATTGTAATTTTGTACTCATTATACAGTAGCTTCCCATTCTCTCCTCCACCTCAAGATGCTAGTTTTACCTATCGGTTTTCTGCTGTTCTCTTGTTCCGAAGCATATTTAAAATAAGTCTCATTTAATAGGGGTAATATTTTGAGGGGGGCTTTGAAGGTGGTGTGCGGTCAAGTGGTACTTCATTTCAGTTTGAAGACAGTTCAGATATCAAGTGATCCAAACAACTGCATAAAACACAACATTTGCACACCTCACGAATAGAAAGTAGCAGCTTTAGTTCAAATCCAAAGGATGGCCAATAACTGTGCCATGGTTGAAGTTGTATGTTGAGTGAACTTGGAAGAGCACACTACTTGCCTTGATGGTTAATATTTTAAACGAATTTTAAAACAAGTCACATTGCTTTAAAGGATAACAGGCACTAACTAAAACTTAGGTATAAGTGATAGGAAGATTGTTTTATTCTTTGTCTTGTGTTCTTGTTCATTTTATAAGATGACAAATTTTAGTCCCTAGTATTTTAATCTTCTAAATTACTTAGTTCAAAATTATGCTCTTGGCAGAGAAACAGGTCATTCTGTCTGTAGACAAAGAATGTCGATAAACTTGCCCTTGAGATTCATGCTGCAAGACTGATAAAAATGACACAACTTATGTGGAGACTTTGAAGTAGTTGCTTTATTATGAAGACTGCTCATTTTTTAAAATATAAGTAATCCTTAGGGTATGTGTGATCCTGTTACATTTTTTTTCTTGTAGGGAAGAACAGTGATTATTGAGCAGAGCTGGGGAAGTCCCAAAGTAACAAAAGATGGTGTGACTGTTGCAAAGTCAATTGACTTAAAGGATAAATATAAAAACATTGGAGCTAAACTTGTTCAAGATGTTGCCAATAACACAAATGAAGAGGCTGGGGATGGCACTACCACTGCTACTGTACTGGCACGCTCTATAGCCAAGGAAGGCTTCGAGAAGATTAGCAAAGGTGCTAATCCCGTGGAAATCAGGAGAGGTAGGAATGTCTATTGTCACTACAGTGTTCTAAACTTCAGTGTGCTTTAAGGCATTGATTCCTTGGAGCTAAGGAGAGTGTCTGTTACTTTAGGAAATTGATCCTTCTCTCATTCCTCTTGGCCTGGAGAAATCTTAAACTGGGTTTTTCTTTAGCAAGTAGTGATTGAATGCCTGGCTGTATGGTGGGTAGGTACTGTTAGGTAATTTTGATGTTTTACTTAGTTGGTTTCTTTTGTTTTTAGAGACAGGGTCTTGCTCTGTAGCCTAGGCTGGACTGCACTGGAACTCCTGGACTCAAGCAATCCTCCTGCTTCAGCCTCCAAGTAGCTGGGACTACTACAGGCACTCACCACCATTCCTGGCTAATTTTTAGTTTAGTTTTGTAGAAAGTAAGATTGAATACACTGGATCATTCAGAATGTCAGAAAGTAATGTTTTTTTTTTTGTTTTTTTTGTTTTTTTTTTTTTTGAGACGGAGTCTCGCTCTGTAGCCCAGGCTGGAGTGCAGTGGCCGATCTCAGCTCACTGCAAGCTCCGCCTCCTGGGTTCACGCCATTCTCCGGCCTCAGCCTCCAGAGTAGCTGGGACTACAGGCGCCCGCCACCTCGCCCGGCTAGTTTTTTGTATTTTTTAGTAGAGACGGGGTTTCACGGTGTTAGCCAGGATGGTCTCGATCTCCTGACCTCGTGATCCGCCCGTCTCGGCCTCCCAAAGTGCTGGGATTACAGGCTTGAGCCACCGCGCCCGGCAGAAAGTAATGTTTTCCTCAGTTTATTTTTTTTTATTTTTTTGAGACAGTCTCGCTCTGTCCCCCAGGCTGGAGTACTGTGGCGTGATCTACGCTTACTGCAAGCTCCGCCTCCCAGGTTCACACCTCCCAAGTGAACCTCCTGCCTCAGCCTCCCGAGTAGCTGGGACTACAGGTGCCCACCACCATGCCCAGCTAATTTTCTTTATTTTTTAGTAGAGATGAGGTTTCACCGTGTTAGCCAGGATGGTCTCGATCTCCTGACCTCGTGATCTGCCTGCCTCGGCCTCCCAAAGTGCTGGGATTACAGGCATGAGCCACCGCGCCCGGCCCATTAGTTTATTTTTTCTTAATAGCACACACCGTGTTATTGGTTTGTGTTTTGTTAGTGCTTGTAACTGGAGTGCAACTTAATTAACAGATTTGCTCCTCAGCATGAACTTCATGGCAGTGTAGACTTAAATTCTAGTCCCATCTTTGTCATTTATTAGCTGTGTGCTAAGACTTGGTTTTCCTATCAGCAGAATTGCTGTGTATATCCAGCGTATGTTAGGGTTGAAACCAGGAACCCTCTTGTGAGTGAAGGTGGGGGAGCTATTGATAATTTTTTGTCAGAATTGGCATACTAATGTATCATTACCTCATATATTTCAATGTTTATGGACCAAGTGACTACACTTCACTAAAAGCATTTTTTTTTTTTTTTTTTTTTTTTTTTTGAGACGGAGTCTCGCTCTGCCACCCAGGCTGGAGTGCAGTGGCCGGATCTCAGCTCACTGCAAGCTCCGCCTCCCGGGTTCACGCCATTCTCCTGCCTCAGCCTCCCGAGGAGCTGGGACTACAGGCGCCCGCCACCTCGCCCGGCTAGTTTTTTGTATTTTTTAGTAGAGACAGGGTTTCACCGTGTCAGCCAGGATGGTCTCGATCTCCTGACCTCGTGATCCGCCCGTCTCGGCCTCCCAAAGTGCTGGTATTACAGGCTTGAGCCACCGCGCCCGGCCTTAGTCCTATTTTCAAAATTTTGGCATTGTGAGATTTTATTTACTGTGTGAACCTAAAGTTACTGTTTAAGTACATGCCATGCAACTCTGTGTTATTAAGAAGCACTGTCTCAGAAGCTGTGTGTAAATTTAATATTAAGGCACTAAAGACCAAGCATAGGTACATGCCTGTAATCCCAGCTACATGGGAAGCTGAGGTGGGAGGATCACTTGAGCCCAGGAGTTCAAGACCAGCTTTGGCAACATAGCGAGACTTTGTCTACAAAAATAAAACGAGCTGAGCACGGTGGCTTGAGCCTGTGGTCTCAGCTGCTCCCTTGAGCCCAGGGTGTCAGGGCTTCAGTGAGCCGTGATCTGTGCTACTGCACTCCAGCCTGGGCGACAGAACAAGGCCCTGTCTCAAAAAAAATAATAAAAATAAATTTAAGGCATTAAAATATTTGTAACGAATCTCAAGATTTCTACTTGACTTAGAAGCCATGAGAGAAATAAACATTGTAATGACATATTGTTGAACTAGGTGTGATGTTAGCTGTTGATGCTGTAATTGCTGAACTTAAAAAGCAGTCTAAACCTGTGACCACCCCTGAAGAAATTGCACAGGTAAGGACTTAACATGTTATATGTGTTTTTAAAAAAATTTAATGGCATGTGTAATTTTTTTTTCCTTGATCACACCAATGTCAGAATAACAATACTACACAATCATCAATATTAGAATCATTGTTTCTTACTGCTAAAACCTTTGAAAAGAATAGTGACCCTAATGGTTGTCATTTAGTTCTGCATGTGGTTGTCATTTTATTTTTTTATTTTTTTATTTTTATTTTTTTGAGACGGAGTCTCAATCTGTCACCCAGGCTGGAGTACAGTGGCCGGATCTCAGCTCACTGCAAGCCCCGCCTCCCGGGTTTAGGCCATTCTCCTGCCTCAGCCTCCCGAGTAGCTGGGACTACAGGCGCCCGCCACCACACCCGGCTAATTCTTTGTATTTTTAGTAGAGACGGGGTTTCACCGTGTTAGCCAGGATGGTCTCGATCTCCTGACCTCGTGATCCGCCCGTCTTGGCCTCCCAAAGTGCTGGGATTACAGGCTTGAGCCACCGCGCCCGGCCGTGTGGTTGTCATTTTAGTTCTACATGGCTGTAAAATGGATTTGTATGTTGTGAAAATGTTCTTAGCCATTGTCAAAGGTGCATAAATTTTGTCAGTTTGTAATGAAGTCAGCATTTTTAAACTTTTTGTTACAAGAATAGTTTTGTTTTTTGTTTTTTTTTTTTTTGAGACGGAGTCTCGCTCTGTCGCCCAGGCTGGAGTGCAGTGGCCGGATCTCAGCTCACTGCAAGCTCCGCCTCCCGGGTTTACGCCCTTCTCCTGCCTCAGCCTCCTGAGTAGCTGGGACTACAGGCGCCCACCACCACGCCCGGCTAGTTTTTTGTGTTTTTTTTTTAATAGAGACGGGGTTTCACCGTGTTAGCCAGGATGGTCTCGATCTCCTGACCTCGTGATCCGCCCGTCTCGGCCTCCCAAAGTGCTGGGATTACAGGCTTGAGCCACCGCGCCTGGCCAAGAATAGTTTTATATATCATATTCTTCAAAACAATGTAGTCAAATAATGAATCAGAAAAGAGCAAAGAACCAGTGTTTCATGAAAACTACCATAACGTAAATTCCCCTTCTCTCCCCTGAATGGAAGTATTAATTTGGAAGTTACTAGGAAAAGGTAAGGGAACTGACTAAGGACACCACCCTTACCTTTTATTGAAGAGTAACTTGATTATTTCAGGTTGCTACAATTTCTGCGAATGGAGACAAAGAAATTGGCAATATCATCTCTGATGCAATGAAAAAGGTTGGAAGAAAGGGTGTCATCACAGTAAAGGCAAGTGTGTTTGTATTTTTAAAGATAGTTTGAGTTATCTGATGATCAAAACTGAATTTTCCAAATAGAAAAATTCTGTGTTTTAAAAACAGTGCTTTTTTATTCCTTCATATGTAGTCTCAGCACATGTATAGAATAAAGTACTTACTGTGTTTTATGTGAATTCGCCTTTACTCCATGAAATGAATCCATCTTAACTTAAATGATTATTCAAATAAGCACTTCTTGGAATTTTTTGCAGAAGTGCAATTGGATGTCCTGGGCTTTTTCATACTCCACCCTACATCTCTTATGGCCAGAGGAGTCTGTTTTTATTAATCTGGCCTGTAATTCCATGTTTTGTTTTCAATGAAATCAATATACCTAATTCTTTGATATTTCATAGGATGGAAAAACACTGAATGATGAATTAGAAATTATCGAAGGCATGAAGTTTGATCGAGGCTATATTTCTCCATACTTTATTAATACATCAAAAGGTAAGAACAAATCAATAACTGAGTAATTATTATTATTTTTTATTATTTTAGGCAGAGTCTCATTTTCTGTGGCCCAGGCTGGAGTGCAGTGGCGAGATGCAGTGGCGAGATGCAGTGGCGCATTGCTCACTGCAACCTCCGCCTCCTGGGTTCGAGTGATTCTCCTGCCTCAGTCTCCCGAGCAGCTGGGATTACAGGCACACGCCACCATGCCAACCTGATTTTTGTATTTTTAGTAGAGATGGGGTTTCACCAAGTTGGCCAGGCTGGTCTCTTAACTCCTGACCTCAGGTGATCCACCTGCCTTGGCCTCCCAAAGTGCTGGGATTACAGGTATGAAGTACCATGCCTGGCTAATTTTTGTATTTTTAATAGAGACAGGGTTTAGCCATGTTGACCAGGCTGGTTTTGAACGCTTGGCCTCAAGTCATCTGCCTGCTTTGGCCTACTGAAATGTTTAAAATATACTTTCTTAATGTGTGTCAAACTATAGGTATTAGTTAGTGTCATACTCTAAAAAATAAATGTGTATATTCCAAAAGTTAATGCATATTAGACATGAAGGAGGAAAACAAACTCACTGATCAATTTTAAAATGTATTGGAACCTTGGTTTAGCTTTTCACTTAAATACATTGCAGTCATTTTTTGTATATTTTTGAAATCTTCATTATTTTTACAGGTCAGAAATGTGAATTCCAGGATGCCTATGTTCTGCTGAGTGAAAAGAAAATTTCTAGTGTCCAGTCCATTGTACCTGCTCTTGAAATTGCCAATGCTCACCGTAAGCCTTTGGTCATAATCGCTGAAGACGTTGATGGAGAAGCTCTAAGTACACTCGTCTTGAATAGGTAATAGGCAGTGGTATTTGATGATTTATATTTCTGGGTCAAAGACAGAATTATTTCTGTTTCTATTCGCAGTCTCCATCATGTGTACCTCCACATTTGATCCAGTTGTGTTTGTATCTAGAATTGTCATTGTGTAAATCAGATGTGCTCTATGTATCCTTATGGTTCTGTTTTTGAAAGGGACCCCAAATTCTTTACTATTTTGCCCAGCTGTCACGTAGAACAGACTGATTTAGCACATTGGTACCTTTCTATATTTTGCAAGTGTTTACAGTTGTTTTGAAGGTACATGACTGGATCTTGTAATTTTTTTTGTTTGTTTGTTTGAGATGGAGTCTCACTCCATGGCCCAGGCTAGAGTGTAGTGGCATAATCGTGGCTCACTACAATCTCCATCTCCTGGGTTCAAGCAATTCTTCTGCCTCAGCCTCCCGAGCAGCTGGGACTACAGGCATGTGCCACCACACCTGACTAATTTTTGTATTTTTAGTAGAGACAGGGTTTCACCATATTGACCAGGCTGGTCTCAAACTCCTGACCACCTTAGCCTTCCAAAGTGCTGGGAATTACAGGTGTGAGCCACTGCTCCCGGCTTGTAATTTTTTTTTTTTTTTTTTTTTTTTTGGCGACAGAGTCTCAGTCTGCCTCCCAGGCTGGAGTGCAGTGGCTCAATCTTGGCTCAAGCCTCCTGGGTTCAAGTGTGAATCTTTTTTTTTTTTTTTTTAAAGGTTTTTCTGGTTAAAAATATGTATATTTTCAGAATATTATTTTGCATAGAACAGGGAAGTAAACAACTAACATTCCAAATAACTCAAATGGGCCAGGCACAGTGGCTCACATCTATAATCCCAGCACTTGGGGAGGCACAGGCAGGTGGATCACCTGAGATCAGGAGTTCGAGACCAGCCTGGTCAACGTAGTGAAACCCCATATCTACTAAAAATATAAAAATTAGCAGAGCTTGGCGGTGCACGCCTGTAATCCCGGCTACTCAGAGGCTGAGGCAGGAGAATCGCTTGAATCCAGGAGGCAGAAGTTGCAGTGTTCCGAGATTGTGCCACTGCACTCCAGCCTGGGCAACAAAGTGAGACTCTGTCTCTAAATAAATAACTGAGATGTAAGTGTATTTCACCATCGAATGTTTTTTATTTGTTTTGAGAGACAGACTCTGTCACCCAGGCTGGGCTGCTGTGGCATGATCATAGCTCACAGAAGCCTTGAACTCTTGGTGTCAAGCAATCCCCCTGCCTCAGCCTCCCAAGTAGCTGGGACTACACACTTGCACAAGCACACTTGGCTGATCTTTTAATTCTAAGGGCATTATTAAAATGTTTGTTCTTCCTTATCTGAGAATTGAAGTATGTCAGAAGCAAGACTTTTCTTTCCATTTCATTATAGTAGAAATGCACAAATTAGGAGGTATGTTTTAGACATTACATGTGTTGATGTGACGCAAAAGCTCTAATGAGCTGCCTTACCCTGGAACGTTTTTCTTAGCTTGGATTTGCTTTGTTGGAGGGATTAAGAAAAGACTTGGCCAGGAGCGGTGATTCATGCCTGTAATCTCAGCACTTTGGGAGGCTGAGGCAGGTGGATCATGAGGCCAGGAGATGGAGACCATCCTGGCTAACATGGTGAAATCCCATCTCTAGTAAAAATACAAAAAAAAATTAGCTGAGCGTGGTGGCAGGCACCTGTAGTCCCAGCTACTTGGGAGGCTGAGGCAGGAGAATGGCGTAAACCTGGGAGGCAGAACTTGGCAGTGAGCCGAGATCTCACCTTAAAGACTTGAGGCCAGAAAAAAACAAGTCTACGGAGTTTTCATTAGGCCATTTAACTGCTAGTTGAAAACTGGGATATCCAGTTTACATAGCATATAGCTTATTCCTCTAATTTTTATTTGGGTCCTTAATAAAATAGACCAGCTGTCTTGAAGTTTGAACATTCCTTCTGTTTCACAATCTGTTCTCAAATGGACATTTGATTGCACATTCTAAGTATTCATTTACCTGGCAAAAATTTCAGGTGAGCTTAACAATACTGTCAGCTTTTTGTATAACATTTATAAAAGAAGTGAATTCAGAACATTGCTCATTCAAAACTCAGCATTAATACAATCTATGGAGTAGATGTTTATTAAATGACCCTCAAATGTAGTATTTAGTAATTATTTTTCTACCATTCATAATAGTTAATCACTGTATCCTATAACTTATTGTGATGTGATTTTTGCTGCTCAGCCTCCCGAGTAGTGGGGATTACAGGTGCCTGCTACCGCATTTGGCTGATGTTTGTATTTTTAGTAGAGACGGGGTTTCACCATCTTGGCCAGTCTGGTCTCAAACTCCTGACCTCGTGAGCCACCACGCCCGGCAAGGCCAACAGTTTATTAAGAAGATAAACAGATATGAACAAGTATAGATTAATAGAAAATAGCCTTAACTGTCTCACATCTTTCCTGTCTTAATTTGATCAAAAATTGCTAGGAAGCAAAAAAAAAAAAAAAAAAAAAAGCAAAAACCAAACCAGATTACTTAGGGAGTCCTAAGTAATCTAAGTAGTAATAGAGCTTGAGGGGAATTTAAACAGAGGCATTTTTATTTCATTTAAATCTTACTGTCAACTATTCTTAACAGGCTAAAGGTTGGTCTTCAGGTTGTGGCAGTCAAGGCTCCAGGGTTTGGTGACAATAGAAAGAACCAGCTTAAAGATATGGCTATTGCTACTGGTGGTGCAGTAAGTAAAATAAATGCGATAATGGTTTGCTGAATGTTTATACTTGTCTGAAATTTATAGATAGTTTAACATTTTTCACAATTAGATACTACAGCTATCTGTTTCTGTTGGCTCTTTGGAAGGTAGGGGTTGGATTAAATTCCCTTTAATTAGCTACGAGGCCACGAGTCTGGCCTAAGAATGGGCTTTTATTGACTATTCTATATTCACTAAATCTTACTGACTGAATAAGGGGTTTCCTTTTTTTTTTTTTTTTTTTTTTTTTGGAGACAGGGTGTCTTGATCTGTCTTGACTATTCTTATTGACTAAATCTGTGGAGTTTCCTTTTTTTTTTTTTTTTTTTTTTTTTTTTTTTGAGACAGGGTGTCTTGATCTGTCACCCAGGCTGGAATGCAGTGGCACAATCTTGGCTCACTGCAACCTGCGCCTCCCGGGTTCAAGCAATCCTCCTGTCTCAGCCTCCCAAGTAGCTGGGACTACAGGTGCAGTACCATGCCCAGCTAATTTTTTTACTTTTAGTAATGGTGGGTCTCACTATGTTGCCTAGGCTTCTCAAACTCCTGGACTCAAGCAATAGGCCTGCCTCTGCCTCCCAAAGTCCTGGGATCTGTTTTCAGTTTTGAAAGATAAAAGTGTGTGCTACAAATGATGTAGGACTTGAGAGTCAAGGCCTATGGTCTTGTCCTGGCTCTACCAGTAAGTGTGACCTTGGATGTTTTTTTCTCAAGTAAGGCTAATAATAATTACCAGAGTTGGGAGAATTGAGAAGTTGGAAATGCAATGGAAGACTATACTCAAGTCTTGTTCTGGACTAACAATGATCTTACAGTCTCTCATTTCAAAGAATATTTCAAGATGATTCTCTTGCCTGGTATATTAATAAACTTGGTATAATGGTAGAAACTGTAACCTACAGCTGGTTGACGTTTAACTCATTTTGTAGGTGTTTGGAGAAGAGGGGTTGACCATAAATGTTGAAGACGTTCAGCCTCATGACTTAGGAAAAGTTGGAGAGGTCATTGTGACCAAAGACGATGCCATGCTCTTAAAAGGAAAAGGTGACAAGGTTAAAATTGAAAAACGTATTCAAGAAATCATTGAGCAGTTAGATGTCACAACTAGTGAATATGAAAAGGAAAAACTGAATGAACGGCTAGCAAAACTTTCAGATGGAGTAGCTGTGCTGAAGGTAAGATTCATTATTATGAATAAGTTTTTTGGGTTCTGAGTCCAAGAATGATTGTCCTTCTGTAGTATTCCCCAGTAGTACCATGGAACTAAACAAATATTTGAGGAATTAATAGTGGAATTTTGTTTTGTTTTGTGGGTTTTTTTTTTTTTTTTTTTTTTTGAGACAGAGTCTTGCTCTGTCGCTCAGGCTGGAGTGCAGTGGCTGGATCTCAGCTCACTGCAAGCTCCGCCTCCCGGGTTTACGCCATTCTCCTGTCTCAGCCTCCTGAGTAGCTGGGACTACAGGCGCCCGCCACCACGCCTGGCTAGTTTTTTTGTAATTTTTTTTAGTAGAGATGGGGTTTCACCGTGTTAGCCAGGATGGTCTCAATCTCCTGACCTCATGATCCGCCCGTCTCGGCCTCCCAAAGTGCTGGGATTACAGGCTTGAGCCACCGCGCCCGGCCTTGTTTTGTTTTAAGCCCTCCGTCACCTAGGCTGGGATGCAGTGGTGCAATCTTGGCTCGCTGCAACTTCCGCCTCCTGGGTTCAAGCAAACCTCCTGCCTCAGCCTCCCGAGTAGCTGGGATTACAGGTGCTTGCCACCATGCCTGGCTAATTTTGTATTTTTCGTGGAGACAGGGTTTCACCATGTTGGCCAGGCTGGTCTCAAACTCCTGACCTCAAGTGATGCACTCACCTCAGCCTCCCAAAGTGCTAGGATTACAGGTGTGAGCTACCATGCCCACCCCAGGATTGCTTTTTAAGTAAACTGCTTTTAAATGACTTGGCAATTAGCATCTTGAATGAAGAGGCCATACTAACTGGAATTCTTTCATCTTTAGGTTGGTGGGACAAGTGATGTTGAAGTGAATGAAAAGAAAGACAGAGTTACAGATGCACTTAATGCTACAAGAGCTGCTGTTGAAGAAGGCATTGTTTTGGGAGGGGGTTGTGCCCTGCTTCGATGCATTCCAGCCTTGGACTCATTGACTCCAGCTAATGAAGATCAAAAAATTGGTAAAAAGTTACCTTTTAAATGAGTTTGTGGCCTGATTTTAGTGTTTCTGTTAGAATAATAATGTTGCAGTCCCCTAAATGGAACAGCACATCCATTTCCTGAATAACAGAAGTAGAATAGTGCTAATGTCAGAGCTAAACATGCATCACATCTTTTTCAGAGGAAATTATTTGACCTGTAGTAGGATTGGGATTTCCCTACATCAATATCCTCACAAATTATAAATGTGTTATAATATTTACAAATGAAAGTATTAAAATTTTGCTGAAATTTCTTTGTAGGTATAGAAATTATTAAAAGAACACTCAAAATTCCAGCAATGACCATTGCTAAGAATGCAGGTGTTGAAGGATCTTTGATAGTTGAGAAAATTATGCAGAGTTCCTCAGAAGTTGGTTATGATGCTATGGCTGGAGATTTTGTGAATATGGTAGAAAAAGGAATTATTGACCCAACAAAGGTAAATAGTTGAACACTTTCTAAAAATTCTTTTGTTGTTCATTTTGTTAATATCCCCACATCCCAAATCTTTGGTCACCAGAAAAACAGTCTAATAGCAGTAGCAACAGCAGTAGCACTTGTGCCCATCAACAATTCTCATGTACATCTTCAGAACCTAGATATTTATTTATTTATTTATTTATTTATTTTTTTTTTTTTTGAGACGGAGTCTCGCTGTGTCTCCCAGGCTGGAGTGCAGTGGCATGATCTCGGCTCACTGCAAGCTCCGCCTCCCGGGTTCACACCATTCTCCCACCTCAGCCTCCCAAGTAGCTGGGACTACAGGCGCCCGCCACCACGCCCGGCTAGTTTTTGTATTTTTAATAGAGACGGGGTTTCACCATGTTAGCCAGGATAGTCTCGATCTCCTGACCTCGTGATCCACCCGCCTCGGCCTCCCAAAGTGCTGGGATTACAGGCTTGAGCCACCGCGCCCGGCCGAACCTAGATATTTAATACTCCACTAAAAGGAAGGGGGATTCCTTGAGTAGCAGTTGAGTCCATGCCTGGAGGCAGGAAAAAATCAGGATGGATCTGGAACACCCTGTTCCTGCCTGGCCAGTAAGAATACTTTCCAAGATACCCAGAACAGGGTTTTGTTTCATTTTTGAGACAGAGTTTTGTTCTTGTTGCCCAGGCTGGAGTGCAATGGCACGATCTCGGCTCACAGCAACCTCCACCTCCTGGGTTCAAGTGATTCTCCTGCCTCAGCCTCCTGAGTAGCTGGAATTATAGGCATGCGCCACCATGCCTGGCTAATTTTTGTATTTTTAGTAGAGATGGGGTCTTACCATGTTGGCCAGGCTGGTGTTGAACTCCTAACCTCATCTACCTGCCTCGGCCTCCCAAAGTGCTGGGATTACAGGGGTGAGCCACCATGCCCAGATAGAAATTTTCAGTAAGTCTTGCTCATATTTTACTAAGGGAAAACTAATGTTTAATTAAACTTTTTTCTAGGTTGTGAGAACTGCTTTATTGGATGCTGCTGGTGTGGCCTCTCTGTTAACTACAGCAGAAGTTGTCGTCACAGAAATTCCTAAAGAAGAGAAGGACCCTGGAATGGGTGCAATGGGTGGAATGGGAGGTGGTATGGGAGGTGGCATGTTCTAACTCCTAGACTAGTAGTGCTTTACCTTTATTAATGAACTGTGACAGGAAGCCCAAGGCAGTGTTCCTCACCAATAACTTCAGAGAAGTCAGTTGGAGAAAATGAAGAAAAAGGCTGGCTGAAAATCACTATAACCATCAGTTACTGGTTTCAGTTGACAAAATATATAATGGTTTACTGCTGTTATTGTCCATGCCTACAGATAATTTATTTTGTATTTTTGAATAAAAAACATTTGTACATTCCTGATAATGGGTACAAGAGCCATGTACCAATGTACTGCTTTCAACTTAAATCACTGAGGCATTTTTACTACTATTCTGTTAAAATCAGGATTTTAGTGCTTGCCACCACCAGATGAGAAGTTAAGCAGCCTTTCTGTGGAGAGTGAGAATAATTGTGTACAAAGCAGAGAAATATCCAATTATGTGACAACCTTTGTGTAATAAAAATTTGTTTAAAGTTAATAATTGTGTTAGCCTTTCCATGATTAGAAGATACTGAAAAATGAAAGCCAGTTGAAGGGGCAGACTGGCATGTGTATAAAACATCCTACTTATGATATTTTCATGTTTCTCTTTGTTGTAGACTGAACTACATTATTCCATTGATAATGGGGAAAGACAGTTTCTATTTTCCCCTGTGCAAGGATTTTACAGCTCTCTTGGAGAGAGACCTCCAAGAGAGCTGTAAAATCTGGGAGGTTGGAAGGAACTCCACCTCAGCGTGGCCTTTGGGCTGCTGCTGCAAGCAAGGCATTGAGGCAAATATTTCTGCCGTCCTTACCTTGGACAGAAGTAGAGGGGAAAAATAAAGTCCATCATCACGTGAAAGAGTCACTTGAAATCCTATACCTAGAATACCTTTGGCTTTGGTAATTTGATTGTGTTTGGGGTACAAAAGATCTATTTGATAGCACAACGGGATGACTATAGTCAATTGTATATTCAAAAATAATGTAATTGGATTGTAACAAAGGACAAATGCTTGAGGGGCTAATACCCCTTTCTCCATGATATGATTATTTCACATTGCATGCCTACATCAGAACGTCTCTTGTACCCCATAAATAAATACACCTGCTATGTATCCACAGAAATGTTTTTAAAAGGCAGAATTGGTCAGCAGATGAGAGGGGATTGAAAAAAGGCATGTTAACTGAAAAAATCTTGTCTAGAATGTTGTTTGGGCTGTAAAAGTGGCAAGCAAGCAAACGAGTAAAAGAAATCTAGGGAGATAATTTACATCTTAAGAGTCCAACTGGTTTATTAGAAGACCAGTAAAGACTAAGAAACACCTGGACTTAGTTCGTATTAGAGCAGGGAGAGTGACAGGAGACTCTAGAGATTAACAGGAGGGGAAAAATTAACCAAGTGTTTGCTATGCATTAGACATCAGGATAGGTAATTTTAACCCTCATTGTTACGTTTGGGAGCTACATTTATATAAACTGAGACTCTGAAAGTCTAACTGCCCGCCGGGCACCGTGGCTCATGCTTGTAATCCCAGTACTTAGGGAGGCAAGTAGATCACCAGGTCTGCCCGCTAAGATGGTAAAACCCCATCTCTACTAAAAACAAAAATATGGCAGGTGCCTCTAATTCCAGGTACTTGGGAGGCTGAGGCAGGAGAATCGCTTGAACCCAGGGGGCGGAGGTTACAGTAAGCAGAGATCGTGCCACTACGCTCCAGTCTGTGACAGTGAGACTCCATCTCAAAGAAAAAAAAAAAGTCATCTCGAAGAAAAAAAAAAAACTTCCACAGTCTCAGAGCTGTTAAGTGGTAGACCCAAATTTGAACCAGTTTTTTATTTAAACACTTAAGTTCTCAACCTAAGAACACGCTAAGCAGGGTCTAGTTTATTGTTGCAAGAAACCTGAAAGCTGCAGCCAGAGGAACTGGGAAATTCCCTTTTCCTTTCTTAGCTTATTTGAGAAGGAAAGCACCCAAGGTCACACTTACTGGTGAAACCAGAACTAGACTACACACCTGAACTCCTAAGTTCTATGTCCTTTTGCCGTTTTTCTTTTTTTTTTTTTCCTTTTTTTTTTTTTTGAGACGAGAGTCTCGCTCTCGCCAAGGCTGGAGTGCAATGGTGCAATCTCGGCTCACTGCATCCTCCGCCTCCCGGGTTTAAGCGATTCTCCTGCCTCAGCCTCCCAAGTAGCTGGGAGTACAGGTGCCTGCCATCATGCCCAGCTAATTTTTTGTATTTTTAGTAGAGATGTGGTTAACTTCTGACCTCAGGTGATCTACCCGCCTCAGCCTCCCAAAGTGCTGGGATTACAGGTGTGAGCCCCCATACCCAGCCATATTGTTTTTCAAAACTGAAAACAGATTTAGTCAATAAGTGCACTCAAACCAGCCACATACATGACAAGTTAGAGATGAAAGGGACTTTAATCCATCCGCCACCTCCCAAATATCCACTAGAAATTGCATCTAATTGTGAAAAATGTAAATTTACCTATAAAGTGATTGCAGAAATTCTGAAGATATGCTAGAGGAGCAGGAGTAGCAACGACTGAGATGGTTACTTAAAGCATCCTTTGGTGATGGTTAAAGATGCCAGTGACTAGAAAGGAACTACTAGATCCCCTGAGGAAACATGCTCATGACATTCATGGTACCTTGGGAAACCACAAAAAATACCTCCAGGCCCCAATCAGATGTTGACCTGAAGGAAAAATAGAGCCCGGTGGGATGGCCTGAAAGCAAACAATTTAATTGCTTTACTGTGCAGGATTTATTTGAACAATGGAGGGCCTTTTCAAGTCAAAATTTGCAGGAGTTTATTGGGAGAACAAATGTATAAGCCTGAAAGAAAAAGGGGAGGAAAGGGGGAAGCGAACAGTGATACAATATTTAAGCCCTAACCATGGAAATTACCTGGTTCTGCTTGAAAAACAGGAATAACCAAGGGAAAAGGAGTACAGCTATAAAGTCTTGCTATTTCAAAGAGTTGAGGAAATGGAAGGTTTCTGCTGCAACTGAGGTAACCCCAGCTAAACTCAGGTCTTGGAGAATCCAAAATGTGAAAAGCAAGTTTGAGCGCACATGACTAAGAATATCTTCCTGGTTCTTACAAACAGCTCCAGTTTGATTTTTTTTTTTTTTTTGACCCAGGGTCTCACTCTGTTGCCCAGACCAGTCTGAGTGCAATGGCAAGATCTCGGCTCACTGCAACATCCACCTCCTGGTTTCAAGCGATTCTCGTGCCTCAGCCTCAGGATTACAGACACCCAACCACTGTTGGTGGCTAATTTGTATTTGTATTTTTAGTGGAGTATTGTATTTTTGTATTTTTAGTGGAGACACGGTTTCATCACATTGGCCAGGCTGGTCTTGAATTCCTGACCTCAAGTGATCCGCCTGCCTCAGCCACCCAATGCTGGGATTACAGGCATGAGCCACCACGCCTGGCCCAGTCTGATTTTCAGTTAAATGTGGACCATCAATGTTGGAGTAAGAAAAGCACACTGTAGTTTGTCATACTGAAAATAGTCTGAATAGTTTGAATTTAGTAACCTTAAATGAAGTATTCGACTTTGTCACCAAAAAATGGTCTAATAGTAGTAGCAGCAACAGTAGCACTTGTGCCCATCAGTAATTCTTTTTTTTTTTTTTTTTTTTTTTGGAGATGGAGTCTCACCTTATCACCAGGCTAGAGTGCAGTGGTGTAATCTCGGCTCACTGCAACCTCCGCCTCCCAGGTTCAAGCAATTCTCCTGCCTCAGCCTCCTAACTAGCTGGGATTACAGGTGTGCACCACCATGCCTGGCTAATTTTCATATTTTTAGTAGAGACGGGGTTTTACCATGTTGGTCAGGGTTGTCTTGAACTCCTGACCTCATGACCCACCCACCTCGGCTTCTGAAAGTGCGGGGATTACAGGTGTGAACCACTGCCTCCGGCTGCCCATCAACAATTCTTATGTACATCTCCAGCACCTAGATATTTAATACTCCACTAAAAGGAAACAGGATTCCTTGAGTAGCAGTTGAGTCCACGCCTTGAGGCAGGAAAAAAATTAGGATGGATCTGGAACACCCTGTTCCTGCCTGGCAATGAGAATACTTTCAGAAACACCCAGAGCCTTTTTTTTTTTTGAACAGAGTATCACTCTGTCACCCAGGCTGGAGTGCAGGCAGTGGGGTGATCTCAGCTCATTGCAATCTCCACCTCCTGGGTTCAAGCGATTCTCCTGCCTCAGGCTCCTGAGTAGCTGGGAGCTACATGCCACCACGTCTGGCTAATTTTTGTATTTTTAGTAGAGACAGTTTTGCCATACTGGTCAGGCTGGTTTCGAATTCCTGACCTCAAGTGATTCACTGGCCTTGGCCTCCCAAAGTGCTGGGATTACAGGCATGAGCCACCTTGCCCAGCCGCAGAGCAGTTTTAAAGACAGAAGAGCCAGCACGGCTGGGTGCCATGGCTCACACCTGTAATCCCAGCACTTTGGGAGGCTGAGGCTGGTGGATGTTAGAAATGCTTGTTCCCCAGTGCCATAAAGAAATAGCACTTGAACAGATTTAATTTTCTCAGCAAGGCCATTTTTACTTTCTGCAGAAAGGGTACACTCACCAGCAGTTTTGCCACAAGAGTACACCGAACAAAAGAGACAGGGTCATTTATAACCTGGCACGTCCACCCTACTGCTGTGTCTGGTTTCCATTCACTGGAATTGGACCTCACATTCTGTATTTGTCCCGATTGGCTAGCGACTTAGAACTTTTCAAGAGGCAAAGGCAGAGGAGAACAAAGGAAGGAGGAAGTAACTTGCAGGACGCTGAGAAAGGTAAAAAAAACACCTCCAAATAAGGAAAAGGAACAGGCTATAACCTAATGCTTGCTTGGACCAGTATAAGCAGGCCAGGGCAAATATTTAGGCTAAATTGTGGGAGCTAAGAACACGAAGTATATTGATTTCTTTATTACAGCTAGCAGATATTTAAGAATGTTAGCACGGGTCTTTGAATAAATTTTGCTTCTAGGAGAAGTTGGTATTTCTTTTTAATTAGATGGGGAGGAACGTCTCTTTGAAGAGGAACTTCTACTTCACTTTGGGTTTTGTTTTGTTTTTTGTTTTGTTTTGAAACAGAGTCTCTGTTGCCCAGGCTGGAATGCACTGACTTGATCTTGGCTCACTGCAACCTCTGCCTCCCCAGTTCAAGCGATTCTCCTACTTCAGTCTCCAGAATAGCTGGGACTACAGGCTCCCGCCACCACGCCCAGCTAATTTTTGTATTTTTAGTAGAGGCGGGGTTTCACCATGTTGGCCAGGCTGGTCTCAAACTCCTGACCTCAAGCGATCCACCCACCTTGGCCTCCCAAAGTGTTGGGATTACAGACGTGAGCCACGATGCCCGGCTTTTTGCAATCACCTGAGGTCAAGAGTTCGAGACCAGCCTGACCAATATGCCAAAACTCTGTCTCTACTAAAAATACAAAAATTAGCAGGGTGTGGTGGCTCACGCCTGTAGTCTCAGCTATACAGGAGGCTGAGGTAAGAGAATTGCTTGAACCTGGGGGGACTGAGGTTGCAGTGAGCCGAGATAGCACCACTGCACTCCAGCCTGGGTGACAGAGTGAGATTCTGGCTCCCCACCCCCCAAAAAAGAAGAGCCTGTCCAAGGGGTTTACTGGGCAAAATTAGTACCTTTTGAGTATCAATAACAAATCATTATGGTTACTTAGAATTAGAACAAAGCAAAGTGTTCATGATGATACTTAAAAGAGGAAAATGAATATAGAGAATAGAAAAAGTTCTAATATAAACTGGTGAATGTTTTTAATAAGCAAGCAGTGTTGCTGGGCACGGTGGCTCATGCCTATAATCCCAGCACTTTGGGAGGCCAAGGCAGGCAGATCACCTAAGATTGGCAGTCAAGACCAGCCTGACCAACATGGAGAAACCCCCATCTCTACTAAAAATACAAAATTAGCAGGGCATGGTGCTGTATGCCTGTAATCCCAGCTACTCGGGAGGCTGAGGCAGGAGAATCACTTGAACCTGGGAGGCAGAGGTTGCGTGAGCCGAGATCAGGCCATTGCACTCCAGCCTAGGCAACAAGAGCGAAACTCTAAAAGAAACAAAATAAGCAGGAGTGTTGACATACATGTCTGCTGATAAAGCACAGATTATATTCTTGTTTCTGTATGTGTAAACAGGAAGGAGTGAAATAAAACTGGTAAGCATCATGGCCAGGTGAAGTAGCTAATGCCTGTAATCCTAGCACTTTGGGAGGTTGAGGCGGGCAGATCACTTGAGGTCAGGAGTTCGGGACCAGCCTGGCCAACACGGTGAAATGCCATCTCCACTAAAAATACAAAAATTAGCGGGGCATGGTGGTGTGTGCCTGTAGTCCGAGCTAGTCAGGAGGCTGAGGCAGGAGAATCGCTTGAACCCAGGGGGCGGAGGTTATCCAAATTCTCCAGAAATATTGAACTTTCCAGGGAACTAAATTTTTGAGATGAACTCATGAATATTAATAAATTTATGAGATAGACATAACTTTCTATGTAATTTTCAGCATTTTGTCTTGTAAATAGTCTCTACTTATGAAATACAGATATGTTAATAGACAAATCAGGTCAATACACCATAAATAACAAGAGTTATATACCTAACAACTTAAAAGAGTATTTCATTTCCAGGAAAGGTATCAATTCTCTAAACATTTACATCTCTGAAACACAAAGGACATAAGAACCTCATGATGTAACAAGTAAAGCTTTGTTATAAAAAACAAACAAAAAAGGGACTCATCCTAAGGGTAAAGGCTCAGCATCACACTGACCTGTGCAACCAACCAGGTTACACATTAACAGTAACCCAGGCCAGGTGCGGTGGCTCATGCCTGTAATCCCAGCACTTTGGGAGGCCGAGGCGGGCGGATCACGAGGTCAGGAGATTGAGACCATCCTGGCTAACGCGGTGAAACCCCATCTCTACTAAACAAAAATAAAAAAATTAGCTGGGCGTGGTGGCGGGCGCCTGTAGCCTCAGCTACTCGGAAGGCTGAGGCAGGAGAATGGCGTGAACCCGGGAGGCGGACCTTGCAGTGAGCCGAGATGGCGCCACTGCACTCCAGCCTGGGCAACAGAGTGAGACTGTCTCTAAAAAAACTGTGGGGAAAAGAAAGAAAGATCAGCCTGTTACTGTGTCTATATAGAAAGAAGTAGACATAAGAGGCTCCATTTTGTTCTGTATTTGAGATGCTGTCAATCTGTGACCCTACCCCCAACCTTGTCCTTGCAAGAGACATGTGCTGTGGTGACTCAAGATTTAAAGGATTTTGGGGCCGGGCGCGGTAGCTCAAGCCTATAATCCCAGCACTTTGGGAGGCCGAGACGGGCGGATCACGAGGTCAGGAGATCGAGACCATCCTGGCTAACACGGTGAAACCCCGTCTCTACTAAAAAATACAAAAAACTAGCTGGGTGAGGTGGCGGGCGCCTGTAGTCCCAGCTATTCCGGAGGATGAGGCAGGAGAATGGCATGAACCCGGGAGGCGGAGCTTGCAGTGAGCTGAGATCAGGCCACCCCACTCCAGCCTAGGCCACAGAGCGAGACTCCGAGACTCCGTCTCAAAAAAAAAAAAAAAGGATTTTGGGCTGTGCAGGGTGTGCTTTGTTAAACAAGTGCCTGAAGGCAGTTTGCTGGTTAAAAGTCATCACCATTCTCTTAATCTCAAGTACCCAGGGACATGCACACTGCCAAAGGTCGCAGGAACCTCTGCCTAGGAAAGCTGGGTATTGTCCAAGGTTTCTCCCCATATGATAGTCTGAAATATGGCCTCGTGGGAAGGGAAAGACCTGACAGTCCCCCAGCCTGACACCCGTGAAGGGTCTGTGCTAAGGAGGACTAGTGCAAGAGGAAAGAAGGCCTCTTGGCGGTTGTTGGCAGTTTGAGATAGAGGAAACATCTGTCTCCTGCCCGTCGCTGGGCAATGGAACATCTCGGTATTGTATGTTCTGTTTACTGAGAAAGGAGAAAACTGAGAAAGGTGGGACTTGCTAGCGCAATGCTACTCTTTATGCACTAAAAAGGTTTATGGAGATATTTACATATGCGTATCAAGGCGCAGCACTTTTCCTTAAACTTATTCATGTCACAGAGATCTTTATTCATATGTCTTACTGCTGACCTTCTCCCTAGGATGATCCTATTATCCTGCCACTTCCTTTTCTTTAAGATGGTAAAGATGATTATCAATAAATACTAAGGGAACTCAGAGACCGGTGCCGGCGTGGGTCCTCTGTATGCTGAGCGCCGGTCCCCTGGGCCCACCTTTTCTTTCTCTATACTTTGTCTCTGTGTCTCATTTCTTTTCTCAAGTCTCTCGTTCCACCTAACGAGAAACGCCCACAGGTGTGGAGGGGTAGACCACCCTTTCAAAAAACAACAACCAAAACAGTAACCCAAATCCTGCAACTGTAGTTGGATTAAGATGGTGCTTCTTCTCGAGCCTAGTTAACATCCTGAATGACCAGAAAGGTATAAAAACGACCCTAGAAAGGCAACATTAATTCTCCTCCTAGGGTCTGGTGGAGTCTCCCCATCTTGCATCTCCCCGTCTGCAAGCCATCTACCTCTGCCCACCCGGGAATGAGGGATGAGGAGGGCTTGGGGGCTGGGTGGAATTCTGCCAGTTGGAGAAGCCCTGTGGCAGGAAGGTCTATGTCGACATAGAGTATACCTTTCTTCAGCCACTGACTGCATGTGAATGACAATGAAACAGCTGGAGTCGACCACCCTCAGAAGCAATCAGTGATGAAGGGACTGAGCCACACAGACTAGGTAGGATGTGTATCGGATACTGTCACGACTCTCAGTGGGAACTGGGCAAGACAGAAGTTTGTGGTCTTGTCACTGACTTACTGAAATGTCTTGGGCTCTGCTTTTCAACTGGTTCCTCTATTGGACTCAAAGGTTGGGAGTAGGAGACAATATCCCAGGCTGACAAGGGCTTGCCCTTTATCTTGAGCACCTCATTGCTTTCAGCCTGTGCCCTTTCTCCACCTTTGCCCTCCCAGTGGTTCGTATGTAGGAAGTCCATCTCAATTTGTCTCGAACCAAGGATGAGGGTCTAGTCTCTGCCATGACGGTGGGATCTGAGGCCTTTCCATACCCAGTCTGGTGCCTGCCCCACACTGTACCAGACATTGAACTCCTGGACCCTGTCCTCCTTCCCTTTATTACCCCTTTCCTTCAGCTCACTTAGCCCGGTGCCGTATCCAGCACCAAAAAAAAAAAAAAATCCGAAGTGTTTGTCCTCTGCTGGGTTTGGGGACACAGGGAAGCCTTGGGGTCTGGAAAAAGGCTGCTCTTATCTAGAGTTTACCCATAGGCCAGGGGACTCCCATTCTCTTCACAGATACCCCTGCAAGAGGAATTTCTTTTGGGGCACGAAGTGAGGACTTCATTTCATCAGAGGCTGGCGATGGTGGGGGGTGGACTTCTTGGTATTTGTTTTTTGTTTTTTGAGACAGGGTATCACTCTGTTGCCTGGGCTGGAGTGCAGTGGTGCGATCTTGGCTCCCTGCAACCTTGACCTCGTGGGATCAAGCAATCCTCCCACCTCAGCCTCCTGAGTAGCTGGGACCACAGACATGCACCACTCTGCCTGGCAAATGAGTTTTTGTTAACATGTTAGGAGTAATGTTGCAAATTTACCTCTTCACTTTCTGAAGACACGTGAATATAGGACCAATGTATTTGTGACAAGCAAATGCACTAGTAGAGAAGGGCCATCCGCCCTGCCCCAGCTCAGATAGAGGTGCTGAGCCCATCACAGTTATTACATGTCTTAAGTTTTGTTCAATTATAGCTCTTTTCCCTTTCCTGATGATTGAATTTACAAAACAAAGTAGGCTGCTCAGAAGGCCCTGGAAGTGAGGAGGGGCAAGGATCACTGGTGACTAGTTAGGGAGGATGAGGATTGTTTTTTGCCAAAAGCCTAAGTAGAGTGGATCTGGATTATCTGGCACCCTCCTGGATGGAACCCTAGAGTACCTCCTGTGTGAAAGGGTCCCTGGATTTTCCCCAGCCCCCACCTGTCTCTACCTTCAGCCACATTGATGGCAGAGAATAACTTACAGCCTGTTTCTCACCAGAGAGCAAAACTGGTCATCTGGCTTATGTTCATAGTACATTATCTTTACTATGTGCCAGGATATCACACTTAAAAAAGCCACACACAAAAAAATGTAAAATACTTGAACAAGCTTGTATAATAATATTAACGAGAGTATCTGCTTTCTGGGCTGATGTGATTCGCTCATTATTCCAGTTGGGTTTTAGTCCTTTGTAATTTGTAGTAATTATGCTTTTCTTTCTGTCTTTTTTTTTTTTTTTTGAGACACAGTCTCACTCTCTCGCCCAGACTGGAGTGCAGTGGCGCAATCTCGGCTCACTGCAACCTCTGCCTCCTGGGTTCAAGCGATTCTCCTGCCTCAGCCTCCCGAGTAGCTGGGATTACAGGCCCCCACCACCATGCCTGGCTATTTTTGTATTTTTAGTAGAGATGGGGTTTCACCATGTTGACCAGATTGGTCTCAAACTCATGACCTCAGGGGATCTGCCTGCTACAGCCTCCCCAAGTGCTGGGATTATAGGCATGAGCCACCGTGCCTGCCCCCCTTTTTTTTTTTTTGAGATAGAGTCTCGCTCTGTTGCCCAGGCTGGACTGCCATCACGCAATCTCGGCTCACTGCAATCTCCGCCTCCCGTGTTCAAGCAATTCTCCTGCCTCAGCCTCCCAGTAGCTGGGATTACAGGCGTGTGCCACCACACCCAGCTAATTTTTGTATTTTTAGTAGAGACGGGGTTTCACCATGTTGATCAGGCTGGTCTCAAACTCCTGACCTCATGATCCGCCCGCCTCGGCCTCCCAGAGTGCTGGATTACAGGCGTGAGCCACCGCACCCGGCCCCCCATGCTTTTCTTAATACAAAAAAAGAAAGTATAAAAATAAACACTTGAGGCCGGGCGCTGTGGCTCACACCTGTAATCCCAGCACTTTGGGAGGCTGAGACGGGCAGATCACGAGGGCAGAAGAGCAGCTGCAAGTAACCGCTGATACCCGACTAAAAGTGAATTCAGCACTAGATGTCTGTTATCTCACATAACCAGAAGTGCAAAGTTGGCAATTACAGGGTTGGTTCATTCACCCTTAATGATGTCAGAATTCTGAGTTTGCTTCTCTGAATTATCTTAGCTCTTCCTCACAGCGAAAAGATGGCAGATGTAGCTACAAACTTCATGTTCTCAATCAGGTAAAAATAAGGAGAATTTCTTTTCGAACGATCCTCCCACAAAGAGAAAAATCTCATCTAACAGCCCCATCCCATCAGTCTTCCCCTCAGATTCCACTGGCCAGATGCCATTTTCAAAAAGTTTATAAACATGGTATTGTTTTTCCCCTTATTACATGTAAAGCATAGATGCCAAGTTTTAAGTCTACAATGCCTCTAAGAGTTCTACTTCATCTACTGTTTACTGCAAATCCTGCCGTTAGGTCAAAACAAGTTTGATGCTGCTTTGTAACACATACCACAAATCCTGTCCCTTAGTTGCCTAAGGTATATAAGCCCTGGGACCATGATGATCCACCAGGGGATCCACCATCTTATCTTGCAGCCACCCTGAAACACGGCTTCTGCTCCTGTGTGTAGGGCCCTATTAAATGTTTCTTTCTGAGAAACTGGATTTGTCCACCTTTCTTCTGCCTCTCAGTTTCCTCAGCTTTTGTGGCTAGGTTTGCACAGACCTGCCCACCACAGAATCAGAAGTCATGGCCTCAAGACTGTTGGGCTAGATAAAGCAAACATGAGAGCACAGATATTAGAGCCAGAATGTGTGGGGTTTTCATCCTGTCTTTACCAGTCACTGTGACCTCAGGAAAGTTACTTAATCTCTCTTTATAAAACTTTTTGTATGTAAAATGAGGATAACAGTATCTACCTCAAAAAGTTATGATGAGGCTGGGCGCGGTGGCTCAAGCCTGTAATCCCAGCACTTTGGGAGGCCAAGACGGGCAGATCACGAGGTCAGGAGATCGAGACCATCCTGGCTAACACGGTGAAACCCCGTCTCTACTAAAAAATACAAAAAACTAGCCGGGCGAGGTGTCGGGCACCTGTAGTCCCAGCTACTCGGGAGGCTGAGGCAGGAGAATGGCGTGAACCCGGGAGGCGGAGCTTGCAGTGAGCTGAGATCCGGCCACTGCACTCCAGCCTGGGCGACAGAGCGAGACTGTCTCAAAAAAAAAAAAAAAGTTATGATGATTAAATGTCTACAAAGCATTTTCAACTGCCTGGCATCCAGTGCTATGTAAATGTGCAACACAAAATAATTATGTTAAATGCCTAAAAACTTGAGCCTTGAAAACTGAGGTGGTCAGTCCCATGAAATTCCAGAGGTCTATATATCATGATCTTATGAACTCTTTCTCTTATAAACAGGGGAGGAAAAAATAAAAGGAGAATATCATAAAATTACCCTCAGAAAAACTCCTGACCAGGTCTGTCTCCTTCTTGGAGGGTCTGAGCTTAGAATGCTGTTACGCAGAATCAGATGAACTCCAGATATATAAACTCTGACACTCTAAACTTGGCCTTAAGTATCTACAAAGACCCAGGATCCATTTGTTAACACTCAAATGATCACTGTGTTTGTTGTATAAAGGGAGCATTGGAGTTAGCTATTAGAACACTACTAGAGTCATTTTTGTCTGTCTCTTTGGAGACAGAGTCTCATTCTGTTGCCGGGGCTGAGATGCAGTGACATGATCACGGCTCGCTATAGCCTAAACCTCCTAGGCTCAAGCTATCCTCCTGCCTCAGCCTCCTGAGTAGCAGGGACTACAGGCACATCCACACCTGGATAATTTTAGTACTAATTTCTAGAAATTGAGAGACTAGATTAGGCAACTGAGTTTAGCTCCAAGTTTACAACTTCCTTAAAATTTAGCATAAACCAATGAGCACCCTGACAAAGAGGAAATGAACATTGAGTATTGAGTTTTTGTATTTTTTTGTAGAGATGGGGTTTCATCATGTTGCCAGTCTGGTGTCAAATTCCTGGGCTCAAGTAATCCACCCACTTTAACCTCCTAAAGTGCTGAGAATACAGGTGTGAGCCACTGTACCTGGCTGGCATTTGTAAAAGGAGTGATAAAGTATGGGTTCCTATTTCCAACAAAAGAGAATACAGGCCAGATACAGTGGCTAAGGCTTGCAATCCCAAACACTTCGGGAGGCTGAGGCAGGAGGAGTGCTCGAACCCAGAAGTTTGAGACCAGCCTGGGCAACACAGGGAGCCCTGTCTCTAAAAATAAATAAATACATAAATAATTTTTTTTAAAAAGACAATATAGTACACAGAGAGAATAAAATGTCTGAGTCTTATTTTTAAAAAAACTTTAAATGACTTCGCAATTTTAAAAAAACTTTGTGGCCAGGTGCAGTAGCTCACGCCTGTAATCCCAACACTCTGGGAGGCCAAGGTGGGCAGATTATTTAAGGTCAGGAGCTCGAGATCAGCCTGGAAAACATGGTGAAACCCTGTCTCCACTAAAAAATACAAAAAATACCATGCCCAGCCAAAAAAAAAAAAAAAAAAAAACTTTCTTATTTAAAAAACAACGTTGGCCAGGGACAGTGGCTCACGCCTGAAATGCCAGCACTTAGGAAGGCTGAGGCAGGCAGATCACCTGAGGTCGGGGGTTTGAGGCCAGCCTGATCAACATGGAGAAACCCCGTTTCTACTAAAAATATAAAATTAGCCAGGCGTGGTGGTGCATGCCTATAATCCCAGCTACTCAGAAGGCTGAGGCAGGAGAACTGCTTGAACGTGGGAAGCAGAGGATGCAGTGAGCCGAGATCGCATCATTGCATTCCAGCCTGGGCAACAAGAGCAAAACTCCGTCTCAAGAAAAAAAAAAAAATGTATGTAACTATATGCAAACTACTTATGCTCTCAGCAAATACCTCATCTGTAAATGGAAAGATACTGCTTACCTTGTGTGAAAGCACAACCTGGCTCCTCATGAGTAGAGGCTGGTATGAATCCTTCATCACTCTATACCCAGTGTCTGAGAGAAAGCAGGTGCTCAAAACAGATTTATTAAACAAATCAATACATATATATACTTATGTAGAGAACTAATTACTGCGGTCCCTTGTTGATCTGAGGAAACAAAGTTAATAACACTATCACTGGAAGTTTAATGCCAGAGGGTTGTTGGTATGTAGTGAAAGGAGGACAGGAGATCAATGACTGGTTAAAAGAAAATTGAATTTTGCTTATATTTGTCAAAGTCTGTTTCTTCATAGAAATAGATATTTTAGAAATCTTCATAGATTTTTTAAGACATGAAATGCTATCACAACACTTTACTATGTCTATGCAAATACACATTTAAACAATATAGGAAGATTTCAATAACCAAACTAACTGTACAAAAAATAAACAAATTAACTTTATTACGTTGCTACTTCAACTTCAGTCCTTACATTGATTTGTTTTTTAAAAAATATCAGTTTGAAACACATTACTGAAAGTGAGTATACACAATAAATAGAAAATAGGGATGCATAGTGCTGGAGACATTCAACCAACTTATCTTCATCTGTTGCCTACTGTTGTAGACAAAATTTGACACACAATTAGCATAATTGAAAGAGCAGCCAAACTACCTCGGAGAAAGTGGCAAACTACTGGAAAAGTAGCTTAAAGCTCTGGACCACTCACCAAAAAAAAAAAAAGAAAAAAATTCACTGTTTATCTGGGAGCTAGCCTCATTATGGCACTGAATTTATCTACTAGTCATAAGAACAATTTTTAAAATATCAAAAGTCCCAGGGAACCTTCACTAACAGCTTTTGTTTTTGTTTTTTGTTTTTTTTTGGAGACAGAGTCTCCCTCTGTTGCCCAGGCTGGAGTGCAGCAGGGCGATCTTGGCTCACTGCAACCTCCGCCTCTCGGGTTCAAGCAATTCTTGTGCCTCAGCCTCCCAAGTAACTGGAATTACAGGTGTGTGCCACTATGCCCAGCTAATTTTGTATTTTTAGTAGAGATGGGGTTTCACTATGGTGGCCAGGCTGGTCTCAAACTCCTGACCTCAACTAATCTGCCCACCTCAGCTTCCCAAAGTGCTGGAATTACAGGCATGAGCTACTGCGCCCAGCCCAAAGTTTTTACTTTAAATATATGATTACTCAAATATCCTAAGCCATATGGCAGGCCCTATAACAATAAGTTACAAATAGTCTGAATTTAATAACTTAAGTGTGATATGGTTAATATAATACATACTGCGTGAATATCTTAACTAACGTCTTTCAGGTAAGGTGATAATTAAAAGGTTTAAATTTACAGTTTCAACTTCTGCTCAAAAGAATCATGCCCGTATTCTAGCAATGGTGATGACATCCCATTATTGTAATGCAGAACATGATAATGTCCATATTATTTTGAATTATACTTGATTGAAGAAATAATTCTATGTATAAGTGAGTCTATATTCTATGTGCAAATTTTCAATGGTGCAGGTTTATAACCAAAGTTGCGTTCAACAAATGCTTTCTGGCTTCTGAAAACATGTCATGAAAATACTTCCTAAAAGTGAACACACTAAAGTTAGAAGCAGGTGACACCAGTTCTTTTTTGCCTTTATGTGTGATGGACTTCATGAAGCATTAACTCCCGAGGTATATTTGTTTCTGGACCATACAGCTTACATGCTCTTCTTTCAAATGCAGCTACCATCTGCTTCACAACTTCATCAAAAAACAATGTGGCAAGCTGAGAATGTAGAAGTGATCGAAATTCAAAAGAAATCTGTAGAAAAATATTGAAAATTATTTTTTGCTTTTTTTTTTTTTCTCCTGGAGAAAGACTCTTGCTTTGTTGCCCAGGCTGGAGTGCAGTGGCACAATCGCGGCTCACTGTAGCCTCAACCTCCTAGGCTCAAGCAATCCTCCCACCTCTGTCTCCCAAGTAGCCGGTAGTACAGGCACATGCCACCACATGTGGCTAATCTGTGTGTGTGTGTGTGTGTGTGTGTGTGTGTGTGTGTGTTTTGTTTTTTGCTAGAGAAGGGGTTTTGCCATGTTGCCCAGGCTGATCTCAAACTCCTGGGCTAATGCAATCTGCCCACCTCAGCCTCCCAAAGTGTTGGGATTATGGGCGTGAACCACTGCTCAGCCAGAAATTTCTTTTTTAAACTAAATCTCCACTTAGGACAGTGGTGTTCACACTGTGAACTGGGTATCTAAGGCAGAACTGTGTGGATGTATGTAGGTGGGATTTTTAGCACCCCCCGAAAAGAGGGAATCTTCTTTTACTGCAACAAGCACAACTGCTGGCATAATAAGCTTACATAAACAAGGCCAACCAAATTTCATTTCAAGGGAAAAAATCTGTTTCTTAAGATTGGAAAAAACCTTTGCTGAATACATTAATCACTATGCCTTCTTATTAATGTGCCCCTTTTAGATCCATCCTATCCCACAAAAGGAAATAAGGAAGGGAAGCGATCCTTCTCATAGGTATCATTGAGAAGCACCAGCAGGAAGAGGAAGCTGGAAGTGTGCATGCACATGTGTACCTAACCCACAGGGCAGATGGTGTAAGTGGTTTAATCTTTTTTTTTTTTTTTTTTTTGAGACGGAGCCTTGCTCTGTCGCCCAGGCTGGATGGAGGGCAATGGCCCAATCTTGGCTCACTGCAACCTCAGCCTTCCAGGTTCAAGCAATTCTCCTGCCTCAGCCTCCAGAGTAGCTGGGACCACAGGCACGCGCCACCATGTCCAGTTAATTTTTGTATTTTTAGTAGAGACGGGGTTTCACCACGTTGGCCAAGCTGGTCTCAAACTCCTGACCTCAAGTGATCCACCTACCTAGGCCTCACAAAGTGTTAGGATTACAGGCATGAGCCATCATGCCCCCTCATGTGGTTCAATCTTAAAAGTAGCCAATGATTTGGACAAGCTTGTCCAATCCACCTTATTTTGTAGTTGTTGTTTTGTTTTGTTTTAGGCTTTTAACAGCCTGAAGCCATGGGTTTTAGTTTCTGTCTCTAGTGGTAAGTGGAAAAGAGGGATGAGGAAGAGGCTTTACTGGCCCAACCAGAAACAGAAACTAAGAACCCATGACTGTATTCTCTCCCTTGGATACCCTTTTAGAACTTTATTTATACCTTCTCATTGTTCCATATAGAATTCAAGACAACTGGTTTGAGAACTGTGTTTTAAGGACCAAATATGCTCTAAATATTAAAATGTTGGCCGGGCGCGGTGGCTCAAGCCTGTAATCCCAGCACTTTGGGAGGCTGAGACGGGCCGATCACAAGTTCAGGAGATCGAGACCATCCTGGCTAACACGGTGAAACCCCGTCTCTACTAAAATACAAAAAAAAAAATTAGCCGGGCGAGGTGGCGGGCGCCTGTACTCCCAGCTACTCGGGAGGCTGAGGCAGGAGAATGGCGTGAACCCGGGAGGCGGGGCTTGCAGTGAGCTGAGATCCGGCCATTGCACTCCAGCCTGGGCAACAGAGCTAGACTCTGTCTCAAAAAAAAAAAAAAAAAAAAAAATTAAAATGTTTACTTTTCATTATGAAATAATTTCATTTTTGTAAAAGAAAACCTGCAAAACAATACAAAGAATTCCCATGTACCCATTACTCAAATTTCCCTATTTTAATGTCTTCAGTAACCATACTGTAATTCTCAAAATCAGGAAATTAACAGAGGGAGTTACTACTACTAGATAATAATGCTATTATCTAATTTATACAGACCTTATTCAAATTTTCCGAACTGTCTTTTGAGACAGTGTCTCACTCTGTCTCCCAGGTTGGAGTGCAGTGGTGCAATCTCAGATGACTGCAACGTCTGCTTCCTGGGTTCAAGTGATTCTCCTGCTTCAGTCTCTCAAGTAGCTAGGACTACAGGCATGCACCACCACAACCGGCTAATTTTGTATTTTTAGTAGTGATGGGGTTTCGTCATGTTGGCCAGGCTGGTCTCAAACTCCTGACCTCAAGTGATCTGCCCACCTCGGCCTCCCAAAGTGCTGGGACTACAGGTGTGAGCCACTGTGCTCGGCCCCAATTGTCCTATTAATGTCTATAATGCTTTAATGAAAATTACTCAAGAGCTGAGAACAGCACACGATAATTTAGTCAAAATTGCCACCATTTCTTAAAATTCAATGCCCGAGTTGCATGTACAGAGAACAACTCCCATATTACCTGTTGGCAAAGAAAAACCACAACTTGCTCTAAGTTTGCTATAACTAAGATTACATGAAAAAAAAAGTTACTAGGCTGGGTGTGGTGGCTCATGACTGTAATCCCAGCACTTTGGGAGGCCGAGGTAGGCGGATCTCCTGAGCCCAGGAGTTCGATACCAGCCTGGGAAACATGGCGAAACCCCGTCCCTACATAAAATACAAAAATAAGTGTGTGCGGTGGTGCATTCCTGTAGTCCCAGCTACTTGGGAGGCTGAGGTGGGAGGATCACGTGAGCCAGGGAAGCAGAGGTTGCAGTGAGTAAATATCACAGCACTGCACTCCAACCTGGGTGACAGAGTAAGGCCCCGTCTGAGAAAAAAAAAAAAAACAACAAAAAGTTACCAGACTCTAGATTCAAAAAAATGAAAAAAACCTATTACCTTGTTTCTGCATCTTTTATTTTTAAATTTAATTTTTTTGAGACAGGGTCTCACTCTGTTGCCCAGGATGGAGTGCAGTGATGTGATCATAGTTCACTGCAAGCTCGAACCCTTGGACTCAAGCGATCTGCTCGTTAGCCTTCTCAGCAGCTAGGACTACTGGTGGACACCACTACACGGGGATAATTTTATTTTTATTTTTATTTGTTTTGAGGCAGTTTCGCTCTTATTGCCCAGGCTGGAGTGCAATGGCACAACCTCGGCTCACTGCAACCTCTGCCTCCCAGGTTCAAGTGATTCTCCTGTCTCAGCCTCCCAAGTAGCTGGGATTACAGGCACATGCCACCACGCCTGGCTAATTTTTGTATTTTTACTAGGGTTGCATCATATTGGTCAGGCTGGTCTCGAACTCCTGACCTCAGGTGATCCGCTTGCCTCAGCCTCCCAAAGTGCTGGGATTCCAGACATGGGCTACTGCACTTAGCCTGTTTCTGCATCTTATATGCAATGTGTTCTTTCATTCGGTGTTAATTTAAAACTATTAAGTTCAAAACTGTTATTAAGCTAGTCAAAAAGTCATGGCATGTGTCTTATAATCTACAGATTTGTAAAAAATAGAAAGTAGAGAATGAAGGAATATTCAAGGTTGCAAGAAATAGAATAAAAAAGAAATGTTCATTAGCATTTATGCAGAAAAAGCTCTTCAATATAATTATGGCCTCTGTGTTCTAAAAAATGATTACTTTTTACCAATTTTACCTTATTAGTGAAACAAATCAAAGGCTTTATGAGACTTACTGAAAAATCCAAGGTACAAGTTCTTGGGTAGCCAGGAAGACCTGGGCTAAAACGCCAAATAGTCTCCAAATGATTGAAAAGTCTCCCATCAGTACAAGATGCCTAGAACAGAATGAAAAAATAAAACCACAGTTAAATACCTTTGCTACTGGCCAGAATCTAAGAATCTACTATGATTGAGGCTGATTTCTTTCGTAATAATTTTTATAGGTCAGACCACAGGAGATAAAGAGATCTAATTTTTAGTTGGTACTAGGAAGTAATGTCTTGCCAACATTAGCCTTTTTTTTTTCTGCAGGGATCCCCAAGATTGCCAGTTGTTTTCTCTTCCATTGCTAACACCTGCTTTGCTACTTAGCTTTCCTTCCTCTAGCAGCAAAAGAGGGAGCTTCTTAGAAGCTTATTTCCAGCTCTGTTACATATAAGTGATCGTGAACAAGTTAAATCCCCATACCCTATTTCCTTAATCTGCAAAATAATACCTACTTTATATCATGAGATCGCTGAAATGTTAATAAGGTACCTGGTACACATTTATCTCCTACTCAAAGACTTCTCTTATTAATCACGTATAGTCTTTCCTTCACTCTTTGCTCCTTATTCCTAGAGGCCTCTATCTAGTTTTCCTAACTGTGTAGTCCCGGCCCTTAGAACTGATCCATTTCTTTCTGATTTTTCAATGCACATGTATATTTTATATGCAGTAGGCACACAATCACAACACTTAACCATACTATGTGCAGTGCATCTTGGTAGTTCCTATTTTGTATCATTAAAAAAATACTTATTGTGGCTGGATGTGGTGGCTCACACTTGTAATCCCATCACTTTGGGAGGCCAAGGTGGGGGGAAGCACTTGAGCCCAGGAGTTCGAGGCTGCAGTAAGCTATGATTATGCCACTGCATTCCAGCCTGGGCAACAAAACGAGATTCCTCGTCTCTTCAAAAAAATTAAAAAATTAGCCAGGTGTAGTGATGCATGCCAGTAGTCCCAAGTACCCAGGAGGCTGAGGTGAGGGGACTGCTTGAGCCTAGGAGACTGAGGCAGCAGTGAGCTATAATTACGCCACTGAACTCCAGCCTGGGTGACAGTCTTAAAAATAAAACTGTCTTAAAAATAAATCAGGCTGGGCGCGGTGGCTCACGCCTGTAATCCCAGCACTTTGGGAGGCCGAGGCGGGCGGATCACAAGGTCAGGAGATCGAGACCATGGTGAAACCCCGTCTCTACTAAAAATAGAAAAAATTAGCCGGGCGCAGTGGCGGGCGCCTGTAGTCCCAGCTACTCGGGAGGCTGAGGCAGGAGAATGGCGTGAACCCGGGAGGCGGAGCTTGCAGTGAGCCGAGATTGCGCCACTGCACTCCAGCCTGGGCGACAGAGCAAGACTCCGTCTCAAAAAAAAAAAAAAAAAAATTAAAAAAAAAAAAATAAATCAATCAATAAATAAAAATTTATTGAGATCCATGAAAGAGTTGCCATCTGCAATGTGAAAATGGTAACCAGAACCATAGTTACTAGTTCATTGTTAGGACTGATGATGCTGGTTATGACCCTGAGTGACGCTCAGCTTTTTTTTACTTTTTCCCACCTCAGCCTCCCAAGTAGCTGGGACCACAGGCGTGTGACACCACGCCCAGCTAATTTTTTTACTTTTTGTAGAGCTGTGTTCTCCCTATGTTGCCCAGGCTGGTAATGAACTCTTGGGCTCAAGTGAACCTCCTGCCTTGGCCTCCCAAAGTGCTGGGATTACAGCAGGCGTGAGCCACCTCACCTGCACAAATAACCCAGAGCATTCCTGAAGTGCACAAGTAATTTTTAAGAGCATCAAGAGTCTATAATAAAATCTTGTTATTTCAGTTGCCCAATTTTAGGATAATACATTCTGCCTTTCTTTACAATAATTTAAGCTTATAGGAAATTTAACACTAAAGGATAAACAGGTTTTGGGAGTAAAGGATAAACAGGTTTGGGAGTCAGTTCCTCTATTTATTTATTTATTTTTTTGAGATGGAGTCTCACTCTGTCACCCAGGCTGGAGTGCAGTGGCGGGATCTCAGCTCCTTGTAAGCTCTGCCTTCCAGGTCCATGCCATTCTCCTGCCTCAGCCTCCCAAGTAGCTGGGACTACAGACACCCACCACCACACCCGGCTAATTTTTTTTTGTATTTTTAGTAGAGACGGTATTTCACCATGTGAACCAAGATGGTCTCCATCTCCTGACCACGTGATCTCCCCCTGCCTCGGCCTCCCAAAGTGCTGGGATTACAGGCATGAGCCACCACACCCGGCTTCCTCTGACTACTTTTATACAAAATCTGGCAGTATTTCACTCACTTCAATTATCTAGCCCAAAGATGCACAGATTTTTACTGTTATGTTTTGACAGGAACAGTTTGCCAAAGACCTCATTTCTAACAGCAGAGATACTGAACAGCAGAAGTTGTCACTATGATGACCCACTACTGACTGTTCTGAGAGAACTGATCCAGACCACTATATAAACTAATCCATACAAAATGTTTGTATCATGAAGCAGGCAGTAAAAGTCATTGAACTGTTGCCTCTCTGAAAATGTTCAAGGGCTTCTGGCCATTAAAGATTAGTGTAGACTAGAATTACTGACATATTAAGTGACAGGCATGTTTTGGTCAGCTCATAATTCGCAGAATTGTCACATGATTTCTGTTCTTCCCTTATAATAATTTTTACTGTATTGGGTAAAAAATAACAATAATTATTTTTACTGTGTTGTCTATTGGGTATTAAAATCCAGAACCTGGCCGGGCATGGTGGCTTATGCCTGTAATCCCAGCACTTTGGGAGGCCAAGGCAGGTGGATCACCTGAAGTCGGGAGTTCAAGACCAGCCTGACCAACATGGAGAAACCCCATCTCTACTAAAAATACAAAATTAGCTGGGCGTGGTGGCACATGGCTGTAATCCCAGCTACACAGGAGGCTGAGGCAGAAGAATCGCTTGAACCCAGGAGACGGAGGTTGTGCTGAGCCGAGATTGTGCCATTGTACTCCAGCCTGGGCAACAAGAGCGAAACTCCATCTCAATCAATCAATCAACCAATCAAATCCAAAACCTGGGCAACAAGAGCGAAACTCCGTCTCAATAAATAAATAAACAAATAAATAAAATCCAGAACCTAGGCCAGGCATGGTGGCGCATGCCTGTAATCCCAGTATTTTGGGATGCTGAGGCAGGCAGACCACTTGAGGTCAGGAGTTTGAGACCAGCCTGGCCAACATGGTGAAACCCTGTTTCTACTAAAAATACAAAAATTAGCTCGGTCTGATGGTGCATGCCTGTGATCCCAGCTACTCAGGAGGCTGAGGCAGGAGAATCGCTTGAACTCAGGAGGCAGAGGATGCGGTGAACTGAGATCATGCCATTACACTCCAGCCTGGGCAACAAGAGTGACACTCGATCTCAAAAAAAAAAATTCTGGAAACTGAACCCAGGAACAACTGAAAGTTGAGCATATATTCTCAAATATGTCTTTAAAAAACAAACTAGCATTATTATGTGAGGCAGCTTATAATGAAAAAATAGGGGGAAGGAGAGTGGGGGAAAAAAAAAAGAAAAAATAGTTTTGGAGTCAGACACATGCAAGTGTGAATTTGCCCAAGGTTCTTAATCTCCTTAAGCTTCATAAAATTGAGATAGCTATGATCATCTAATGCAGGTTATTATGAAGATTACTTTTTTTTCTAACACAGTTTATCTCCCCCCTTAGCAGTGCTGCAAGTTACTCTTAAGATTATCATGAATGTCTCTCAATCTGCAATAATCCAAGAATACAGGTAGTGAAAGCTTCTTAAGTATGGAGCCCTCATGACTCCCATCATTATAGTACTGCTGTTGAGGATACAGAGATGAAAAAGACAGGGGTTCCTTCCCTCAAGTACCACAGTCTTGTCAAGGAGAAATCCTGTTGAAGAAATATATCATCGAGTGATAAGTGAAAGCATGAATAAAGCACCGAAGAATCACCAAGGTAGTGCTACTTATTAATATGAAAGGAAAGAGAGAAAATGACCCCAGATGGTCAGAATTTCAAGGAATATCAAGAAGGTAAGTGCATTACAGATAGAAGAATAAGCAAGATGCAAAGGCACATGGCTGTGGAATAGTACTGCACTGTGCATTCATGGAACTTTTAAGACATATAGTATTAGCTGAACATTAAGTATAGTATTCCGTGGGACGAGGGAGCAGGGAAGTAAATGGGTCAATGTGCAATGATAAAGAGATTTACTTTATCCTGTATGGTTTTGTTTTTGTTTTGTGTTTGTTTGAAGATGGAATTTCGCTCATTGCCCAGGCTGGAGTGCAATGGCGCGATCTCAGCTCACTGCAACCTCTGCTTCCTGGGTTCAAGTGATTCTCCTGCCTCAGCCTCCCAAGTAGCTGGGATTATAGGCACCTGCCACCATGCCTGGCTAAGTTTTGTATTTTTAGTAGAGATGGGGCTTCACCATGTTGGCCAGGATGGTCTCAAACTCCTGACCTCAGGTGATCCACCCATCTCGGCCTCGGCCTCCCAAAGTGCTGGGATTACGTGTATTAGCCACCTCATCCAGCCTGTTTGTTTGTTTTTTAGAGATGGAGTCTTACTTACTATGTTGCCCAGGCTAGAATGCAGTAGCTATTCACAGGCATGATCACTGTACACTACAACCTCAAACTCCTGGGCTCAAGCAATCCTTCTGCTTCAGCCTCCTGAGTAGCTGGGATTACAGGTGCATGCTACCAAACCTAGCTTATCCTGTAGGTTTTAAGAAGGCAGGGGAGAGAGGCTGGGCCTGGTGGCTCACGGCTATAATCCCAGCACTTTGGGAGGCCAAGGTGGACAGATCACCTGAGGTCAGGAGTTCAAGACCAGCATGGCCAATATGGAGAAACCGCGTCTCCACTAAAAATACAAAAAAATTAGCCAAGCGTGGTGGCACATGCCTATAATCCCAGTCACTTGGGAGGCTGAGGCAGGAGAATCACTTGAACCCAGGAGGCAGAGGTTGCAATGAGCTATGATCGTGCTACTGTACTGCAGCCTGGGCAACAGAGCAACACTGTCTCAGAAAAAAAAAAAAAAAAAAAAAGGCAGCAGGTTCGGAATGGAAGAAAAGCAGAGAGTGAGGAAGAAATGAGATTTATTTAGAGTTCTTTTAGTTAGAAGCAGCCTAATATATATACTAAGATTTAAGTTCTGGACAGGCGCAGTGGTTCATGCCTGTAATTCCAGCACTTTGGGAGGCTGAGGCGGGCAGACCACGAGGTCAGGAGATAGAGACCATCCTGGTTAACACGGTGAAACCTCATCTCTACTAAAAACACAAAAAATTAGCCAGGCTCGATGGCGTGAGCCTGAAGTCCCAGCTACTCGGGAGGCTGAGGCAGGAGAATGGTGTGAACCCAGGGGTCGGAGCTTGCAGTGAGCCGAGATTGCGCCCCTGGAGGCGCCACTGCACTCCAGCGTGGGCAACCCAGTGAGACTCCATCACCAAAAAAAAAAAAAAGATTTAAGTTCTAAGGGACTGAATGGTAAATTGAGCTCAGGAAATAGAAAAAAAAAAATTAAGGTTATAGAAATATTCACTGGTGTCAGACAGCTAGAGTCTTGGCTCTGTGACATTGGAAAAGTTTTCTATCTCTTCTAAGCCTTAGTTCGCTCAACTCTAAAATAAATAATAACCCCTGAACCTCAAAGGGCTGTTGTGAGAATCTGAATAATTCAAGTAAAGCAGTAAAATGGGCTCAATAAATGTTAGTTATTGTGAGAGACAATAGCTTAAATGCTCTAAAACAATGAGGCAAGCATGTGAAAACATCTGCAATAATAGCAAAATCCTAGTCTACAACATTTCAAGTGGAATTCAAGTTTTGAGGGTAAGAACAGGGCAGATAGGGTCTTAGCTTCACTGGACAGTTAGAGTGTTCTCTTTCTCTTTCTAGCTGCACCAGAAAGAGCACATCTGAGAGCTGCACCCCCTTCAATGCCTAACAAAGAGCTGACTAAGGTATTTGGCTCTGGCCAGTTACCAAGAAATGATATGATCATTAAATCCTGTGGGCAAAAAATAACTCAGTTTTTTTTTTTTTTTTTTTTTTTTTTGAGACGGAGTCTTGCTCTGTCACCCAGGCTGGAGCGCAGTGACCAGATCTTGGCTCACTGCAAGCTCCGCCTCCCGGGTTCCCGCCATTCTCCTGCCTCAGCCTCCCGAGTAGCTGGGACTACAGGCGCCCGCCACCTCGCCCGGCTAGTTTTTTGTATTTTTTAGTAGAGACGGGGTTTCACCGTGTTAGCCAGGATGGTCTCGATCTCCTGACCTCATGATCCACCCGTCTCGGCCTCCCAAAGTGCTGGGATTACAGGCTTGAGCCACCGCGCCCGGCCAAAAATAACTCAGTTTTAAAAATCTTTGGCCACTACAAAATAGGAATGCAAAAGAAATATGCATTATCGCATGGAATTCTGCCTTTTTGTTTTTAAGGCTGGTACCCTTTTCCATATGTGTATCCACCTCTGACAAGCATAAGACGATTAATATAATGTAAGAGGGTTGGCATTTCAGTACCTGGTACTTGGCAGGATAATCTCAACAATGTTTTTTTATATATATATATATATATATATATATTTTTTTTTTTTTTTTTTTTTTTTTGAGACAGGGTTTCATTCTTGTTGCCCAGGCTGGAGTGCAGTGGCATGATCTCAGCTCACTGCAACCTCTGCCTCCTGGGTTCAAGTGATTCTTCTGCCTCAGCTTCAAGTAGCTGAAATTACAGGAGCTTGCCACCACATTGGCTAATTTTTTTGTATTTTTAGTAGAGACGGGGTTTCACCACGTTGGCCAGGCTGGTCTCGAACTCCTGACTTCAGGAGTTGGCCTCCCAAAGTGCTGGGATTACAGGTGTGAGCCACTGTGCCCCCCAATATTTTTATATTTTTTCTTTTCATTTTAATTTTTTTTTGAGACAGGGTCTCACTCTGTTGCCCAGGCTGAAGTGCAGTGGCTTAATCACAGCTCTCTCTAGCCTCGACTTCTTGGGTTCCAATCTCAGCCTCCTGACATGACATATTTATCTTTGTTTTGTTTTTTTGTTTTGTTTTGTTTTTGAGACGGAGTCTCACTGTGTTGCCCAGGCTGCAGTGCAGTGGCGCTATCTCGGCATGCTGCAACCTCTGCCTCCGGGTTCCAGTGATTCTCCTGCCTCAGCCTCCTGAGTAGCTGGGAATACAGGCACGTGCCACCATGCCCGGCTAATTTTTGTATTTTTAGTACAGATGGGGTTTCACCATGTTGGTCAGGCTAGTCTCCAACTCCTGACCTTGTGATCCGCCCGCCTTGGCCTCCCAAAGTGCTGGGATTAAAGGGGTGAGCCTCAGCACCATGCCTGTATCTTTTCTACCTTTGTTTATCCTCTCACCACTTTAATTTTTTTCCTTCCTTCTTCCCCACCATTCCTTCTTTAATTTAAAAAACTATATTTTTAGTAAACAAATTTACTCTTCCCCCAATAATAAAGTATTTAATTCATATTTTAAAACAGCTGAAAAATTAAATTAAAACATTTCCCACTTGGGTGGTGCAAGTGATCTGTCCTGTGAGTCAGCAGTCCTCAACAAAATGGAAAAAAAAGGCAAAAGTTTCCCATTCCCATATTATATTCAAACTTTTATTTGGAAAGAATAATGCTAATATTGTATAAAGTAACACAGTTAGAAAACGTAATACATTTTTTACCCTCCTCCTGTTAGGTTAAATAAGTTTTTTTAGGCTATTACATTTTAACCCATTTGACAGAGTTAATATATGGGAGAATATTTAAAAACAACAAAAAACAAAACTGTTACCTTTACTAAATGAGGTTTCACCAAGGTTACTACTGATGTATATCGCTCCAACACAGGTGGAAATCCAATTTCTAATCGTGTTTTACAATATCCAGATCTCTTTGATATAACATCTGATTTTTTGCACCAAGGAACAAAATGCTTGTAATCCTCCACTCCCGATACTACATCATACATTTCCTGCATTGAATATCTTTAAAAAATAAAAATAAAAAGAAGTATTAACTCCATCTAGTTATATAATATATGCATACTTCAAAGTGAATATGTATAAAACTTACTGTATATGATAAATAAATCATTCAACACATATGTTGAACCACATTCTGGAATCAATGACTTCAAAGCAGTACAGAAAATAAAAAGGTCTCTAAATAAATATATATAGGGTATAGGGTATGGCAGAGATCACAATTTGGCATCTCACAGGTTGAATCTGATATAAAGAGGTAGTTTTTGTTTTTGTTTTTGTTTTTTTTGAGATGGAGTCTCAATCTGTTACCCAGGCTAGAGTGCAGTGGTATGATCTCCACTCACTGCAACCTCTATCTCCTGGTTCAAGCGATTATCCTGCCTGTCCTGAGTAGCTGGGACTACAGGCACGTGCCACCACGGTCAGCTAATTTTTTGTATTTTTAATAGAGACGGGGTTTCACTGTGTTGAGGATGGTTTCAATCTCCTGACCTGCTGATCCACCCTCCTCGGCCTCCCAAAGTGCTGGGATTACAGGCATGAACCACCATGTCCAGCCTAAAGAGGTAGCTTTTAAATTTTTAGTAGCCAGCATTTAAAAACTGAGAGTATGGCCAGGCGTGGTGGCTCATGCTTATAATCCCAGCACTTTGGGAAGCTGAGGTGGGCAAATCACCTGAGGTCAGGAGTTTGAGACCAGCCTGGCCGACATGGTAAAACCCCATCTCTACTAAAAATACAAAAATCAGCCAGGTGTGGTGGCACATGCTTGTAATCCCAGCTACTCAGGAGGCTGAGACATGAGATTTGCTTAAACCCAGGGGACAGAGGTTGCAGTGAGCGAAGATCATGCTACAGTCTGGGCTACAGAGTGAGACTCTGTACACCACACCTCTCTCTCTCTCTCTCTGGCTACAGGTCCCTGGGCTGTAGAGTGAGACACTGCACACCTCTCTCTCTTTCTGAGACCCTGTACACCTCTCCCTCTATCTCTCTCTCTCTCACACAAACACACACACATACACACACACAGTAAAGCAAACTAAATCACTACTTTTGTAGTTGCCATTTCTCTTTTTAACAGATAACACCTGTGGCAATGATGTCCATCCAAAGATTTGCACTCCTTTTACGTGGTGCTGTTGCTAGGATGTACCTGCCCATCAGAAGCAACAATTCCCAGTCCTCATTCCCACTACGTTTATATGGGGTCACAATTAGCTGTTGCCAGTAATATCTGGGAGGAGGTGTTGTGTGTCACCTCTAGACCAATTAACACTATGAAGACTAAGTAATTACAGAGGTCAAAAGTTGGATGTAGCCTGAGTTTCTGAGTCACTACCTGGACTAGAGTACATGATACACGCATTTGAACTCTACATGAGAAAAAAATGAACTCTTGGGTATTATCTATATGGCTGTTAGCATTACCTTAACTAATACAGAGACTAGCTAGTAACAAAGGTACACTTAGTGAACAATGCTGTTAAGTCTTTTACTACAGAAAAATAGGGAGAACAAAAGCAAATGAGTAAAATTAACGAAATGCACTTTCACAAAGCTTCATGGTCAGTTGGGAATTAAGAGCCATTTGTAGAAATTCCCCTATGGAGGGATGGTATATTACCGGTTTAGCAGAACTGTAGTGTCTTTACCACCTGCTCTATTTACGCCTGTATCAGGGGCCACACCTGGCCCACCACCTGTTTTTGTAAATAAAGTTTTACTGGAATGTGGCCACACCCATTTATTTACATATGATCTATGTCTGCCTTTGGACTACAATGAAGGAGCTGAGCAGTCCCTATTGCCCACAAAACTTAATATAGTTACTATCTGCCCCTTTACAGAAAATGTTTACCAAAGGTTCTAGATGAGGAGCCTTAGTATGTATGTACTTATCTATGTACATCTATATATGAGGAAGCTATGTAAACATATGGCTCAATGTATCAGTAATGGTGCTAATATAGAAAAGAACAATGTACAAAAAATGTAGGTCATAATTTTCTTTACATGTCAAAGATTTAAGACTATACTGAAGACTTACCATATAATTATATTCATTCAACAAATATTTATAAAATAGCAAGGGCTATGAAAAAGGCCAACCTAGGTCAGGAGCGGTGGCTCATGCCTGTAATCCCAGCACTTTGGGAGGCCAAGGCACATGGATCACGAGGTCAGGAGGTGGAGACCAGCCTGGCCAACATAGTGAAACCCCGTCTCTACTAAAAATACAAAAATAGCTGGGCATGGTGGCATGCGCCTGCGACTTGGAAGGCTGAGGCAGGAGAATCGCTTGAACCTGGGAGGTGGAGGTCGCAGTGAGCCAAGATTGCGCCACTGCACTCAAGTGTAAGACTCCATCTCAAAAGAAAAAAAGAAAAAGAAAAGAAAAAAGTCAACCTAGAAAAAAGAGCTTAGTCTGTAAGAACATAATCCAGAAAGAGGCATGATACCCCACAGAAAATTGTGAACATGCTCTTTTAGTTAGAATTCTTGTTATATACAAACCCTAAAATTCTTCTCTCTGAATATTCTTTCCTTTTGTTTATTAATGGTGCAGTGATTTTGAAGAAAGTTCGTACACATATCTCCTTAGGCAAAATTGAGGTATGTCGTGGAAGAGTTCTGCTCATCAGTATGCCACAGGAAGCTAAATATCTGAAAAGACAAAAATCACCTGATTTAGAGTAACAGTAAAAATTAAGAGGAAGCACAAATTATAGAGACTATAAAGTAATTATCACACTTTGGAAGGCTTTGCAACTTCAGAATGTTACTGAAAAAATACACACACACGAACAAAGAAAAAGTACAGCTTCTTAAACACTATTAAAAAACTAAAAATAGGCCGGGCGCGGTGGCTCAAGCCTGTAATCCCAGCACTTTGGGAGGCCGAGACGGGTGGATCAGGAGGTCAGGAGATCGAGACCATCCTGACTAACGCGGTGAAACACCGTCTTTACTAAAAACACACAAAAAACTAGCCAGGCGAGGTGGCGGGCCCCTTTAGTCCCAGCTACTCGGGAGGCTGAGGCAGGAGAATGGCGTAAACCCGGGAGGTGGAGCTTGCAGCGAGCTGAGATCTGGCCACTGCACTCCAGCCTGGGGGACAGAGCGAGACTCCGTCTCAAAAAATAAAAATAAAAAAAAAATAAAATAAGAAACTAAAAATAATTGCTTAGTTAGGTTAGAAGCTTCTGGCATAAAACATATCTCTCCCAGAAAGTTGGCTTTCTCTGTAGTCGTGTGTTACAACTTACTCTTGCCATAAGCTTTGCTAGATACCCAAATCTGTTTTCCAATTTGTGTTGTCTACCTACGTTGTTTTCCCAGCTGGATCCACAGGTGTTTCTTAATTCTTGATGCACTCCAACGAGACTTAAAATTAGGTCTCAAATCTCTTGGCAGAGATCTGGTGGTCCTGTCAGTACTGATGCCAAGCATGGTGGCTCAAACCTGTAATTCCAGTGCTTTGGGAGGCCGATGCATGAGAATCCCTTGAGGCCAGGAGTTTGTGACCAGCCTGGGCAACATGGTGACCCTGTCTCTACAAAAAAAACCTTAAAAATTAGCCAGCCATGGTGGCATGTGCCTGTAGTTCCCGTTACTCAGGAACCTGAGGCAGCAGGATTGCTTGAATACAGCAGTTTGAGGTTGCAATGAGCTATGAATAGACCACGGCACAGCAGCCTGGTGACAGGGTGAGACTCTGTCTCAACAAAAGCAAAAACAAAGCAAATAAAAACCAACTGTTGCTGTGTTCTTCTTTACCCCGCAGTCTCCATTTCAATGCATATATGTAAAAATATGTCTAACTAGAAAGTTATTGTTTGAGGTACTTCTATATACAAATGTTTGACATATGCTTGTTCACCTAAATATTTTCAACTTTCCTTAATAAGATTATTACATAACTGGCTGGGGGAGGTGGTTCATGCTTGTAATCCCAGCACTTTGGGAGGCCAAGGCGGGTGGATCATGAAGTCAGGAGTTCAAGACCAGCCTGGCTAACATGATGAAACGCCGTCTCTACTAAAAATACAAAAAATTAGCTGAGTGTGGTGGTAGGTGCCTGTAGTCCCAGCTACTTGGGAGGCTGAGGCAGGAGAATTGCCTGAGCCCGGGAGGCAGAGGTTACAGTAAGCCGAAATTGTGCCACCGCACTCCAGCCTCGGAGACAGAGCGAGACTCCATCTCAAAAAATAAAAAATAAAAAAAAGACAAGAAAAAAGGTTATTACATAACTATTTGACACTAATAGTCATTGCTGGCCAGGATAATTCAATTTAAATTATCCACATATTTACTGAGCCCCTATTCTAAGTTAAGACTATGCTAGGTACTAGGTACCTAGGTAATATGAGGTAATATTACTCATATAATACCTCAGGATATAATGGTGAATAGGATATAATGGTGAATAGAACAAACATAAGCCTTATGAAGATTATATTCTAGGTGAAGATTGATTAAAAAAACTGCTGAAAAAGAAATGGGGGGAAGGGGGAGGTGTAATTAGGACCTCCTTTAGACAGGGTGACCTACGAATCCCTTAAAAGATTTCAATTGAGACATAGGGGACAAGGAGTTAGCCATGCAAAGAGAGAAAGATGTACATACATGATAACTGTGTGTGTGTATATGTATATACCAATACACATAGGCATTAGCAGCATTTAATGCCTCATTCCATTTATTTATATATATGAATACATACACATATATACATACATATATATGTAAATGAAGTGGATCGCACCACTGCACTCCAGCCTGGGCGACAGCGACTCTCTGTCTCAAAAAAAGAAAAAAAAAAAAAAGAAAAAGAAAAAGAAAATATGACCCCAGGCCGGGCGCAGTGGCTCACGCCTGTAATCCCAGCACTTTGGGAGCTGAGGCGGATGGATCACGAGGTCAGGAGATCGAGAACACAGTGAAACCCCGTCTCTACTAAAAAAAATACAAAAAATTAGCTCTGCACGGCAGGAGGCGCCTGTAGTCCCAGCTATTTGGGAGATTGAGGCAGGAGAATTGCATGAACCTGGGAGGCAGAGCTTGCAGTGAGCCAAGATCGTGCCACTGCACTCCAGCCTGGGCAACAGAGTGAGACTCCGTCTCAAAAAAAAGAAAATATGACCCCAAAGCATAAAATAAAACCTCAACTACAGGGAGACAAATTTGGGCTCTATAATACAATAAAGCACTTTAGAGCTGTTTATAAAAATTGAACAGACTTATTACGGAGAAAATGAAATAGAGGTCAATGAATGTGCTTAAGCTAAATACTACATGACTATCTGTTACAATGTAATGGAGGCTGGGTGCGGGGGCTCACGCCTGTAATTTCAGCACTTTGGGAGGCCAAGGCAGGTGGATCAATGGAAGTCAGGAGTTCGAGACCAGCCTGGCCAACATGGTGAAACCCTGCCTCTACTAAAAATACAAAAATTAGCCGGGCATGGTGGCACGTGCCTGTAATCCCAGCTACTCAGGAGGCTGAGGCAGGGGAAATGCTTGACCCTGAGACACAAAGGCTGCAGTGAGCCGAGACGACGCCATTGTACTCCAGTCTGGGCAACAGAGCAAGACTCCCCGTCTCAAAAAAAAAAAAAAAAGGTGCCATGGAAAAGAAACATAAACTGCACATGGGTGAACTTATTAGGACCTTTTAAGATTCTAAGATTCTTATATATTCTGCTCTAAATAACACTTTATGAACGAAAATATAAAAAAGCAAGATGGCTTTGTGAATTCTAAATTTTCTGGGACATCACAAGTAGTAGTTGATTTTCTAATAGTGTTAAGAGCATAATTCTATGTTTCGATACATAAAATGTATAGTGATCAATCAGGGTAATTAACACGTCCATCATCTCAAACATTCATCATTTATTTGCATTAGGAACATTCAATATCCTCCTTCTACCTATTTGAAACTATACATTCTTGCTAAGTATAGTCATCCTACAGTGGTATAGAAGACGGGTCCCCAACACCCAGGCCATGGACTGGTGCCTGTCCATGGCTTGTTAGGAACCAGGCTGCACAGCGGGAGGTATTACCGCTCGAGTTCCACCTCCTGTCTGATCAGCGATGGCATAAGATTCTCATAGGAGCAGGAACTCCACGGTGAACTGCACATGTGAGGAATCTACATTGTTTGCTCCTTATGAGAATCTAACTAATGCCTGAAGATCTGAGGTGAAACAGTTGCATCCCGAAACCATCCCCCACCACCACCCTCATTAGTGGAGAAACTGTGTTCCACAAAATTGGTTTCTGGTGCCAAAAAGGTTGGGAACTGCAGGTATAGACCACTAGAAATGTATTCCTCCTAGATAGCATTAATTTTGTATCCTTTAACACATCTCACTCTATCCCTTCCTTTCTCCCAGCTTTCCCAATCTTTAGTATCCTCTGTTCTACTTTTTACTTCCATGAGATCAACTTTTTTTTTTTTTTTTTTTGAGATGGAGTCCTGCTCCGTCGCCAGGCTGGAGTGCAGTGGTGCTATCTTGGCTCACTACAACCTCTGCCTTCCGGTTTAAGCGATTCTCCGGCCTCAGCCTCCCAAGTAGCTAGCACTACAGGCGCCTGCCATCACACCCAGCTAATTTTTGTATTTTTAGTAGAGACGGGGTTTCTTTTTTTTTTTTTGAGATGGGGTTTCACCATGTTGACCAGGATGGTCTCGATCTCTTGACCTTGTGATCTGCCCGCCTTGGCCTCCCAAAGTGCTGCGATTACACCCATGAGCTACCGTGCCTGTTTGAGGTCAACTTCTTTTAGCTGCCACATACAAGAGAGAACTCGTCATGTGTAACTTTCTGTTCCTGGCTTATTTCACTTAACATAATGTCCTCCAAGTCCATCCATGTTGCTGCAAATGTCAGGATTTCATTCTCTTTTTATGGCTGAATAGTATTCCCATCGTGTATGAATATATACACCACATTTTCTTTATCCATTCTTCTGTTTTGTTGTTGTTGTTGTGTCCCATCACCCAGGCTGGAGTGCAGTGGCACAGTCACGACACACCGCAGCCACTGCCTGGGCTCAAGCAATTCTCTCACCTCAGGTCCCAATTAGCTGGGACCACAGGCATGTGCCACCAAGCCCTGCTAATTTTTTACTTATCTGTAGAAACGAGGTCTCGCTATGTTGTCCAGGCTGGTTTCAAACTCCTGATATCAAGTGATCCTCCTGCCTCAGCCTCCCAAAGTGTTGGGATTACAGATATGAGCCACTGTGTCCAACCTTGTTTGTTTTTTGAGACAGGGTCTGGCTTGGTTGCCCAGGAATGAGTGCAGTGGCCCAAACAAGGCTCACTGCAGCCTCAACCTCCTGGGTTCAAGTGATGCTCCCATCTCAGCCTCCTGAGCAGCTGGAACCACAAGCTTGCACTACCACACAGCCAGCTAATTTTTCTGTATATAAGTATGTGTATACACACACACATTTTTTTTTTCTTTTTTTTTTTGGTAGAGACAAGGTTTTGCCATGTTGTCCAGGCTGCCTTCATGAGCTCAGGCAATCCTCCCGCCTCAGCCTCCCAAAGTGTTGGAATTACAGGCGTGAGCCACTGCGCCCAGTCCCATTCATCTGTTGTTGGACACCTACGTTGATTCTGTATCTTGGCTATTGTGAATAGTGCTGAAACCTTTACTTGAAAAGACGAGATCTTTGCTTCTAAAGAGGTGAACTGGGTATCTGGTTGACTTTTTACTATATATAAAGGTTCATGTGTTTAGTGGAAGTCAATACATGAACCTTTCTACCAGGTTTATGTATTGCCTCCCAGCCTACCCAAAAAAATACCCTTACACAATCTGATTACAATCCTAAGGAAAACACCTGTGTTTAAAGCAAACTGACAGGACATTTTCTGATCAATTTGCATGCTATAGTTACAGTGCCCTGGACAGCACATCTATTCTCATGCACTTCCAGGAATACTATGTCTTAAACTACGATATGAGGAGACACACATTCATATATACAGTTAAGCCATGAAATGAATACTGGACCACTGGACCACATGGAAAACAGCTTTTTTTGTCACTCCTCTTCCAGTACTACTCTCTCAAATACCTAAGTATAATAAAGGTCAGAATCTGATGACTAACGCTGGAAATGAACTCAAACTGCCGCCCTCATTATCATAAACAGTATTTATCTTGGAACTGAAGCCTCAATTTGATCACTAAAGCAACTGTATTTTTCTCAAAAGCAAGTGCTGTTTATTTGCAAGACATTTTATAAGAGTAATACAAACAGATCTGAAGTATGACGGGGTTATTCTGCTTGAAACTACTTTTTGAAGTTACTCTCTAAAGCAGGAGTAATTTTATGATTTTGCCTCATCCAACATTTGTCTAAAGGGATTTGGATTTGGTAAGGTTGTTGGTGTTTTTAAATATTCTTAATTGAATCTTTTTTAAAAAAAATTATTTCCTCGTTTCCCGTAGGGCTGGATCTTAATTTAATCTAAATGTCCTGGGGCTCAACCAGATTTGTGTTTTCTCTCCCCACGTCGTACTTTGTACACCTGAATTCATTTAAAACACACTAACTTTAATTTTCAAGAACATTACAATGTTATTAATAAAAAGAAACTATGTCGTACAAGTATGGTATCCATGTTCCGACCTCCATCTCCACCCTCACCTACCAAAAATTGAACCAACCAGGAAAATCGAAAGCAGACTACGGTTCAAGGTTACAGGACCTGTAAGTTACAGCAGAGTGAAAAAATCCAGGTCCCTTATGTTAGCTACATTTAGTTTTGTAAACACTAAATGGTGAGAACAAAGCACTCTTCCAGAAATTGGGAAAACGCATCTGACCATCTGGCAGGTAGAAGGAATCGGAGAAGGCAGCTCACCGCCAAACCACAAACTCCCATACAACCAGCAGCCGGCAACCCTTCCGCGCAAAGCTAACACTTTCCAACAGCAGCAGCAACAGGCCATAGGGGAGGAGACCGGAAGAGCCCCAAGGCACCAATGGCCAAATTGCTTCCAAAGTCGCTTTGCCGATGATTTCACCGCCTCTCAAGAGGGAAACGAGGCACGAACACAGCCTTGGGCCCAGGGGGATGCGCGCCGCTCTTGAGTCCCTCAGATGCCAAACGCAAAAGAGCTTTCTCCTCTAAAGGCACGGAAATGCACCGAGTCCGGCTCTGCCTCACCCCCAAATCCTTCCGGTCCTCCAACTCGGCAGCCAAAATGGAAAACTACTCTCGTCGCAGCGCCCCCGCTGTTGATTACCTGCCATTCCGCACGGGCGCAAGCGCCCGTGCGGGGGCGCAGGCCGCTGTCGCCGACTTCGGAAGGCATCCCGAGAACACCCTTCTCAAGGCTGTGTGACCAGTCCGAGCTGCCATGATAGACTCTCCGAAGCCGGTCGTCACCTCCCAGACTAGCCTTGCAGCACCGCCCTTCTCTGGTCGGGCCGGCAGCCCGGCTCCGGTCCCTCCCAGCCAATCGGCTGGTCCCCTGCCGCAGCCTGACACGCCCCTTCTTCCCTTCCGGGTTGCACGTCGCTGACACACGCTCACTCTACCTACGTAGAGCTGACTGTAAACGGTCCCGTCAGCCTGTCGGCCAATCGGAGGAGATACAAGCCCGCCAGGACACACCTCTCTCTCCGGACTGACCAATCGCTTTTCCCGCGCGCTCGCGCAATTTGCGTAATACTCAGTGACTCCTCAGTCCACGCCCCGCGCAGGAATTTTCCTGGAGTAACCAACCGCCGTGGTTCTCCTGGGGTCCGCTTCCGGTCGGGAGGCCAGTGACTTGAGCCCCGCCGGGGGGCTGCGGGAAGCCCCAGGGTTAGGGTGTTAATTATGTAACTGTCCAAACCCATGAGCGCGGAGCGAAACAGGCGATCGCTCCTGGCTGCGAAGCCTGGCCGTTCCCGTCCTGCTTGTTAATGATTGTGTAATACAATGCCTGCTTTGCCTACCTCACGGGGTAATTATGAGGGTAACATAAGGTCCTGTCATTAGGAAACAGCCTGTTATCCAGCATCAGTTCCATCTGCCTTCTTCCTGCGTGGCCCAAATTTTAGTTGGTGTTCTTGTATGGCTTGGGTTTCCCTTCCATACTAATCAGACGACTTCGCTTTCATTTACTTGTTTCGGTGATAGTCATCAAGTCCAGACTTCTTGTTCTCTCAGTTTGTTCTCAGGTCTTAAGGTTTGTACGCCGATAGTTTTCCTGCAAACTGTAAAGTGAGGATAGCAATACTACCTATTTAATATAGTTTGGGAACAGTAAATTAGATTGTTGATTAAATGTAGTCAGATATTTGTGTGGCACCTAGTAGATACTGGAGAAGTGAGCAAAAGTCTTCACTGTCACAGAGCTTATATCCCAGTGGGGGAAAGAAACCAATTAGTTTATAGTACAATGGCAGCTTGTTATATGTCCTGGAGACTAAACAGTAAACCAGGGTAAGGAGATGAAAAGGGAGGAATATGGTAGGGTGCTGTTTTATATAGGGTAGTTAAGAGGGGCTCTGAGAGGATGACACTGAACAAAAGCCTAAAATGAAGTGAGGAAGTGAACTGATTACTTGGGAGAAAATGACTTTCAGGTGTGTGGAACAGCAAGCGCAGAGGCCCCAGGCAGGAACAATCTTGGCATGCTTTAGGAAGAGCAAGGAGTTTGGAGCACAGTGAGAGGAGGAAAGTGGTAGGAAATAAGGTCAGAGAGGTAGGTAGAGCTTTATCCTAGTGCCACGGAAGCCATAGTGTGCTACCAATTTTTTATTGTATTCTAAGTTCGAAGGAAAGCCATTAGAGTTTGAGAGCAGAAGAGTCACTTGATCTGATTTACATTTAAAGCAATATTCCAGCTGTTGTGTCTATGATTATTTTCTCCTCTTGCTTGGTTCATTGCAGTCACCCTTTACTAGATACTTTGTGGAGTAAATTGAAATCATCAGCTACAAGGTTTGTCAAACATTTTGCAGTACAACACATGATGTACTTGTAGATTGAGGTGGTTCTGTAGCTGCATGGACAATTCTGTATCAATTACTTTCAAATACACAATCCTTGCTCTTCTTTAAATCTTAAATATTTCCAGTATTCAAGTAAGGTCTTCTTTAAAGTACATTTTCAGGCCAGGGACAGTAGCTCATGCCTGAAATTCCAACACTTTGGGATGCTGAGGCAGAAGGGTCGCTTGAGGCCAGGAATTTGAGACCAGCCTTGGCAACGTGGCGAGACCCCATCTCTACAAAAAAAATTAAACAATTAGCTGAATGTGGTGGCACACGCCTGTAGTCCCAGCTACTGGGGAGGCTGAGGCAAGATGATCACCTGAGCCCAGAAGTTTGAGATTGCAATGAGCTGTGATCATTCCACTGCATTCCAGCCTGGGTGACAGAGCGAGACCCTGACTCAAACCAAAAAGAAAAGAACATGTTAAATGACACCAAGGGGATACTATCTGCCAATTCCAGAATATGGGAAATTCTATAGGACAAGTCACCCAGTTTATTCAGTGAGAAAATATTAAGTAAAAAAGGAAGGGGAGGGGGAGACAGTTGTAGATTTAAAGGATGTAAAAGGCTTTATTTTGATTTTGTTTTGCGCAAACTAAATATAAAAATATATATATGAGACTAAGAAATTTGAAAGCTGGATACTAGATGATTTTAAGAAATTATTGGCCGGCTGCGGTGGCTCACGCCTGTAATCCCAGTACTTTGGGAGGCCGAGGTGGGTGGATCAAGAGGTCAGGAGTTTGAGACCAGCCTGACCAACATGAAGAAACCCTCGTCTCTACTAAAAATACAAAAATTAGCTGGGCGTGGTGGCACATGCGCATAATCCCAGGTACTCAGGAGGCTGAGGCAGGAGAATCTCTTGAACCCGGGAGGTGGAGGTTGAGGTGAGCCGATATTGCGCCATTGCACTCCAGTTTGGGCAACGAGCAAAACTCCGTCTCAAAAAAAAAAAAAAGCCTTGATTACATTGTTAGTAAGGACTGTGTTACGATTATAAACACGTTTACTGATTGATGTCAAATTCACTGTAATTGTAGAACTAATTTTTTTAGTGGGCATTTTGCCCTACTGTCTATATGATGACATCTTTTTTGAGCAGCTAAATTTTAAATTGTATATACTTTATTTTGTGAATACTTCTTGAATGTGCTAAAGGTTGAGCTCTATGGTAGAGAGGGTTTTCTGGCTGGGCAACAGTGGTTTACGCCTGTAATCCCAGCACTTTGGGAAGCCAAAGCAGGTGGTTCACGAGGTCAGGAGATCGAGACCATCCTGGCCAACATGGTGAAACCACGTCTGTACTAAAAATATAAAAATTAGCCGGGTATGTGGTGGCACGTGCCTGTTGTCCCAGCTACTCAGGAGGCTGAGGCAGAAGAATCACTTGAACCCAGGAGGTGGACGTTGCAGTGAGTCAAGGTCACGCCACTGCACTCCAGCCTGGGTGACAGAGCAAGACTCCATCTCGAGAAATAAAAAATAAAAAAATTCAATTCAGGCCAGGTGTGGCTCACACCTGTAATCGCAGCACTTTGGGAGACTGAGGCAGGCAGATCACCTGAGGTCAGGAGTTCGAGAACAACATGGTGAAACCCCATCTCTACTAAAAATACAAAAATTAGCTGGGTATGGTGGTGCACACCTGTAGTCCCAGCTACTCGGGAGACTGAGGCAGAAGAATCGCTTGAACCCAGGAGGCAGAGGTTGCAGTGAGCCGAGATCGCACTAAGAGAGGAGACCACCCCTCATATCGTCTTATGCCCAATTTCTGCCTCCAAAGAAAGAAGAAGTAAAAAAGGCAGAAATGAAATCCACAGGCAGACAGCCCGGTGCCACACCCTGGGCCTGGAAGTTAAAGATTGACCCCTAACCTAATCGGTTATGTTATCTATAGATTACAGGCATCGTATAGAAACGCACTGTAAAAATCCCTGTCTTGTTTTGTTCCAATCTAATTACCGGTGCATGCAGTCCCCAGTCACATGCCCTCTGCTTGTTCAATCAATCACGACCCCCTCACATGCACCCCCTTAGAGTTGTGAGCCCTTAAAAGGGACAGGAATTGCTCATTCAGGGAGCTCAGCTCTTGAGACAGGAGTCTTGCCAATGCCCCCGGCCGAATAAACCCCTTCTTTCTTTAACTCGGTGTCTGAAGAGTTTTGTCTCATCCTCCTACAGCGCCACTGCATTCCAGCCTGAGTGACAGCAAGACTCCACCTCAAAAACAAAATTAAAAAATTAAAAAATTCAATTTGAGTAGGCCAAAACTAGAAATTTCAGCAGAAGAAAATAAGATAATTAACTACCTAGGCAAGGCCAGAAAGGATGACGACATACTTAGCTTTCCAGATACAGAAATACTTTTTTTTTTTTTTTTTTGAGATGGAGTTTCGCTCTGTCACCCAGGCTGGAGTGCAGCAGGCTGGAGTGCAGTGGCGCGATCTCGGCTCACTGCAAGCTCCATCTCCCAGGTTCACACCATTCTCCTGCCTCAGCCTCTGGAGTAGCTGGGACTACAGGCACCTGCCACCACACCCAGCTAATTTTTTGTATTTTTTTTAGTAGAGATGGGGTTTCACCGTGTTAGCCAGGATGGTCTCAATCTCCTGACCTTGTGATCTACCTACCTTGGCCTCCCAAAGTGCTGGGATTCAGAAATTCTTTTTTTTTTTTGAGACGGAGTCTCGCTCTGTCACCTAGGTTGGAGTGCAGTGGTGTGATCTTGGCTCACTGCAAGCTCCACGTCCTGGGTTCACGCCATTCTCCTGCCTCAGCCTCCTGAGTAGCTGGGACTACAGGTGCCCACCACCACACCCGGCCAATTTTTTTTTCTATTTTTAGTAGAGAAGGGGTTTCAATGTGTTAGGCAGGATGGTCTTGATCTCCTGACCTTGTGATCCACCCACCTCGGCCTCCCAAAGTGCTGGGATTACAGGCGTGAGCCACCGCGTCCGGCGGGATTCAGAAATTCTTATGTCAGGGAACTCAGAGTAGATCAAGGAAACAGATTCTTCCTGTTTATATAACTAGCCTCCTAGCCAATCCTAGAATTCCTCGTTTGCAACTTCCTGCCACATACAATGGTCCCCTACAGACACTATGGCCTACATTGTCCTCTTTTTCTAGAAGGTCCTGTGTCCTATTCTCACCCCCATCTCCTCTATCATTTTTACCTCATCTGTAAGACTGATCTGGTGTTACCCTATCCAGGAAATCTCACTGTAGGAGTAGATTAGAGGTTACCAGGAGTTAAGTGAAAAGGGGGAAATGGGAAGTTATTGCTTAATGATCCCAGAGTTTCAGTTTGGGTGATTAAAAAAAAACAAAGTTTGGATAGAGGTAGTGTTGATAGTCGTATTAACAGTTTGAATGTAATTAATGCCATTGAATTATATACTTAAAATATTTAAAATGCATATTTTGTATTATACATACTTTATCACACTAAAAGGGAGGTGTGGCAGCCAGCTATAGCCCATGGGTTGGAGACTGCTGTCCATTATAGATTATGGCCCGGGTGTTCACTTACCTCTTTCTCCACTCACCTGAGGATTCCTGAGGCTATTTATGTTAATGATAATCTAATAGCCAGATTATCTCCAGTTGTTATTCTTGCCATCTAAAATAAAAGCCCCTCCAATAATCATTCTCCTATTTATCCTCATTACTATACAGCTCACTGCTTCTTTTCCACTAACTTTTTTCCTCTCAAACCTTTCCTTTGTGCCTTCTGAACCCCCTAATCTGTGATTCATAAACTTCCCAAATCCTCAAAATACATCTTTTGTTATAAGCATTTTTTCCCTTTGATTTCTCCTTTTATATTTCAGTTGGGGCATTAATTGATATTTTTCAAAATTACCTGTGTGATCAGATTCTATTCTCTATTAATTTTATTTCAGGAAAGTGGAGGGGGTCATGTGTCTTACAGAGTTCAGAACAATTTCCTTGGCTGACTCTTGGCACCCTGTGAAGCTACCCTGAGATTCCTCTCTCATACGAGGCTGCTTATTCTTTCTCAACCATAGGCACATTTTATCTCACACTGGGGTGAGTAGCGGGGGTGACAGACCACACATGCTGTTGAATATTTGGATATGTTTCTTTCTTCTGACCATAGAACACTGGACACCTGTCTGCCTTCTCCCAGAATTCAGACGTAGCTGAGAAAAGAGGCTTTGAGATGTCACGCTTCTCAAAGTGTGGCCACCTGTACAGTTATCAACACTTGGGTTCCACTTCAAACCTACTGAATCAATCTCTGGAGTTTGGGCCCACCACCTATAATTTTAAGAAGCTCCTCAGGGGATGCCCTTAGAGTTTGAGAATCACTGAAAAGGAGGTTCAAACACACACACACACAGTGCAACTCTGACTCTGCTTTCACACTCGGAGGCTCCTGGAGAGGCATAGCCATTGATAAACTACCATAAAGAAAACAATACATTCAAAATTGTTTTCAATTAATCACCATTCCAAGAAAGAAAGGGGTGTTTGGCTGGGCGCAGTGGCTCACATCTGTAATCCCAGTGGATCATGAGGTCAGGAGGTTGAGACCAGCCTGGCTAACATGGTGAAACCTCGTCTCTACTAAAAATACAAACATTAGCCGGGTGTGGTGGTGGGCACCTGTAGTCCCAGCTACTCAGGAGGCTGAGGCAGGAGAATCGCTTGAACCTGGGAGGCAGAGGTTGCAGTAAGCCAAGGTCGTGCTACTGCACTCCAGCCTGGGCAACAGAGTGAGACTCCATCTCAAAAAAATTTAAAAAGGCGGTGTTTGATAACCCTTGCTACCGAGGTACTTTAAGGCCAAGAGAACAGGACTGATGTCTCCTTCACCTTCACTCTTCACTACTTCTCTCAGATCATAATTTACCCACTCTCTCATGAAAACCCAAACTTTTTTTTTTTTTTTGAGACAGTGTCTCGCTCTGTCACCCAGGCTGGAGTGCAGTGGCGCGACCTTGACTTACTGCAGCCTCCACCTCCCGGGTTCAAGTGATTCTCCTGCCTCAGCCTCCTGAATAGCTGGGACTACAGGCGCGTGCCACCACACGCCTGGCTAATTTTTGTATTTTTAGTACAGACGGGGTTACACCATGTTGGCCAGGATGGTCTTGATCTCTTGACCTCATGAACTGCCTGCTTTGGCTTCCCAAAGTGCTGGGATTACAGGCGTAAGCCACCACGCTCAGCCAGAAAACCCAAACTTCTTTAAGGTTTAGATTCTTGGGGCACAGTGTCACCATCTACTCTATTTCTGTATCATTGTCCATCTCATGGAAGGCACTTTAGGACACCTGTAGAGGATGCTATGTTGGGCTGCCCAGATTCCTTCCCCTTCCCCTAATACTAGAGCTATTGGAAGTTCTGTGGGTAACAGCTCTCCAATGCATCCCTCTCCAGGGATTGCTTGTGGCTAAAAGACAGCTGCCTCTTCCCTCCTCCTGTGGAAGCCAAGATCCAAATTCTTGTTGATATGGGAGAATAAAGTTCCAACCCCTTTACCTCAATTCAGGACAACTCTGAAGGGACACCTCATCACCAGAGTTCCTCCATCATTGCTTTAGGAATCTGTTGTAACTGAATGGCAGTTCAACTTCCTCCTCTGCCCAACCTGCTGCCTTTACTCTCCCACAGGTGTGGATCCTTACAGGAATCTTCCAAACTTGTTTTTTTTTTTTTTTTTTTTTTTTTGATACGGAGTCTTGTTCTGTCGCCCTGGCTGGAATGCAGTGGCGCAATCTTAGCTCACTGCAAGCTCTGCCTCCCAGGTTCACGCCACTCTCCTGCCTCAACCTCTCGAGTAGCTGAGACTACAGGCACCCGCCACCACGCCTGGCTAATTTTTTGTATTTTTAGCAAAGACGGGGTTTCACTGTGTTATCCAGGAAAGTCTTGATCTCCTGAACTCATGATCCACCCTCCTCGGCCTCCCAAAGTGCTGGGATTATAGGTGTGAGCCACTGCGCCCAGCCTTTTTTTTTTTTTGAGAGGGAGTTTCGCTCTTGTCGTGCAGGCTGGAATTTAATCTCAGCTCACTGCAACCTCCGTTCAAGTGATTCTCCTGCCTCATCCTCCCCAGTAGCTGGGATTACAGGTGCCCGCCACCACATCCAGCAAATTTTTTATTTTTAGTAGAGATGGGGTTTTGCCATGTAGGCCAGGCTGGTCTCAAACTCCTGATCTCAAGTGATCCGCCTACCTTGGCCTCCCAAAGTGCTTAGATTATAGGTGTGAGCCACCACACCTGGCTGCAAACTTCTTTTTTAAAAAAACTTTTTATTTTGTTTTTAAGAGAGCTAGGGGTCTCACTATGTTGCCCAGGCTGGTCTCAAACTCCTAGGCTTAAGCGATCCTCCTGCCTTGGCCTTCCAATGTGCTGGGATTAAAGGCATGAGCCACCATGCTTGGCTGGATTCTTGCAAACTTCTTGCATGCAGATCTTCATCTCAGAGTTGGCTTCATGGGCAATGCAACCTGTGACAACGGGGATCCAAGAATTATCCAAGCAGATTCAAAAATGTGATTTTTAGATCTGGATCACCTGTTATCTAGCCAGCAATGAGGACTCTCTCACTGGTGGTAGGTAAAACATTAACAGCTTCTACTTAGATACTGGAGAAAGACAATGAAAGGCTGAGAGTGATTAATCCCCAATGTAGGTTAAATGTGAAAGCTGAAGGGCATCCTTGGCAGTATATAAAGAGTCTCGGGAGGCCAAGGCGGGAGGATCACGAGGTCACGAGATCAAGACCATCCTGGCTAACACGGTGAAACCCCGTCTCTACTAAAAATACAAAAAATTAGTCGGGTGTGGTGGCGGGCGCCTGTAATCCCAGCTACTCCGGAGGCTGAGGCAGGAGAATGGCGTGAACCCGGGAGGCGGAGCTTGCAGTGAGCCGAGATCGCGCCACTGCACTCCAGCCTGGGTAACAGAGTGAGACTCCATCTCAAAAAAAAAAAAAAATAAAATAAAATAAAAAATAAAGAGTCTCATCTCTGGCTGCTAGAGAGCAGAAAAAGCTGATGATTAGGACAAGGACCTTATATATATATATATATATATATATATTTGATTCCTTTAAAAATAACTTGCTGGGCATAGTAGCTCATACCCGTAATCCCAGGACTTTGGGAGGCTGATGCAGGTGGATTGCTTGAGCCCAGGAGTTCAAGACCAACCTGGGCAACGTAATGAGACATTGTCTCTAATTTAAATATTGTTTACATTTTTTTATTTTTAATTAAATTTAATTAATTAATTAATTTTGAGACTGAGTCTTGCTCTGTCGCCCAGGCTGGAGTGCAGTGGCATGCTCTCAGCTCACTGCAACCTCTGCCTCCCGGGTTCAAGCAATTCTTGTGCCTCAGTCTCCCGAGTAGCTGGGATTATAGGCACCTGCCACCATGCCTGGCTAATTTTTGTATTTTTAGTAGAGATGTGGTTTCACCATGTTGGCCAGGCTGGTCTATGAACTCCTGACCTCAAGTGATCCGCCCATCTCGGCTTCCAAAAGTGCTGGGATTACAAGTGTGAGTCACTGGCCGGGCGCGGTGGCTCAAGCCTGTAATCCCAGCACTTTGGGAGGCTGAGACGGGTGGATCACAAGGTCAGGAGATCGAGACCATCCTGGCTAACCCGGTGAAACCCCGTCTCTACTAAAAAATACAAAAAACTAGCCGGGCGAGGTGGCGGGCGCCTGTAGTCCCAGCTACTCGGGAGGCTGAGGCCGGAGAATGGCGTGAACCCGGGAGGCAGAGCTTGCAGTGAGCTGAGATCCGGCCACTGCACTCCAGCCTGGGTGACAGAGCGAGACCGCGTCTCAAAAAAAAAAAAAAAAAAAAAAACAAGTGTGAGTCACTGCACCTGGCCTGATTTTTATTTTATTATTTTATTTTTTTGAGATGGAGTTTTGCTCTTGTTGCCCTGGCTCTTATTGCTCTTGTGTAATGGCGCAATCTTGGCTCCCTGCAACCTCCGCCTCCCAGGTTCAAGCAATTCTCCTGTCTCAGCCTCCTGAGTAGCTGGGATTACAGGCGCATGCCACCATACCCGGCTAATTTTGTATTTTTAGTAGAGATGGGGTTTCTCCATGTTGGTCAGGCTGGTCTCGAACTCCCGACCTCAGATGATCCACCCACCTCAGCCTCCCAAAGTGTTAGGATTACAGGTGTGAGCCACCGCTCCAGGCCTGATTTTTATTTTAATTGAGACAAGGTCTCATTATGTTGCTCAGGTTGGTCTCGAACTTCTAGTCTCAAGCAATCCCTGCACCTCAGCCTCCCAAATTGCTGGGATGATAGATGTGAGCCACCACACCCCACCTAGGAGTTGGTATTAAGAGTAGCATGGCCCTAGGCCAGGTGCAGTGGCTCATGCCTATAATCCCAGCACCTTAGGACGCCGAGGTGGTCGAATCACGAAGTCAGGAGTTAAAGACCAGCCTGGCCAATATGGTGAAACCCCCGTCTCTACTAAAAATACAAAAATTAGCCAGGCGTGGTGGCATGCTACTGTAGTCCCAGCTACTTGGGAGGCTGAGACAGGAGAATCACTTGAACCTGGGAGGTGGAGGTTGCAGCGAGCCAAGGTTGTGCCACTGCACTCCAGCCTGGGGAACAGAGCAAGACTCCATCTCAAGAAAAAAAAAAAAAAGAATCACTATTACTGCTTTTTCCATTTGCCTCTGACTTCTCTGATACGGCTCAGCTTGGTACTGGCTGTCTTTTACAGGCCTTGGGTGAAAGTGGCAGATGCAGCTACAGAGATGAGCTCCATGATAGCAATGGGATGATGAGGTCCCACCATCACTACTTGCCCTCCTTAAGTAGTGTCAGTTTGGACCTTGTTTCCTACTTTAGTGATGCTTAACTGTCAGCAGCAAGGTGGCACAATTAGCATAAGGTCAGAATGGTTGACCTGCAGAAATACGTGATTCATACAACTGGGTATCCTTAGAGGCAAGATTGATGGGCAGTCTACAAGGGTACTGCTCAATCTATGCAACCAAGATAAATAAATATGAATCATCAGGAGGCTGAAGGCATTTGTCCCAATTAAAAAAAAAAAGTCATCTTCGGCTAGTTTCCAGACCTGAGGTAGTTTTCAGACCTAGAAATTTGAGTTCAGGTCATCTAATTGAAGGAGAAGCTAGGTCTCCAGGAAGGATTGTTTAACACTACAGTATTTGTTTTGTTTTCCTTTTTTCTTGTTTTTGTTAGTATTTGTTAATGATTCCCTTAATACTTCTCCAAAGGGAACTTTTGCTCTGGTACCTATACAATGGGAAAAGTGGAATAACCAAATATTTTAAGACCTGTGGGACACAAGGTCCAAATTGACATTGTTATCCAAAGTGTCATAATATCCTATTAGAGTGGGTATATATAGGGGCCGGGTCACACATGAAGTTCTCACCCACGTCTGGCTCACAGTGGCAAGGACCCACCACATCTTATTTCCCAAGTTCTCGAAGTTGGTTAAGGGACTCCTGCCTGTAATCTCAGCACTTTGAGAGGCTCAGGTGGGAAGATCACTTGAGGCTAGGTGTTCGAGATTAGCCTGGGCAATACGGCAAGATCCTGTCTCGACAAAAAATTTAAAAAGTAGGCAGGTGAGGTGGCTCACGCCTGTAATCCCAGCACTTTGGGAGGCCGATGTGGGTGGGTCACTTGAATCCCGGAGTTCAAGACCAGCTTGGCCAACATGGCAAAGCCTTGTCTCTACTAAAAATACAAAAATGAGCTGGGTGTGGTGGCGCACATCTATGGTCCCAGATACCAGGGAGGCAAAGGTTACAGTGAGCTGAGATCGCGCCACTGCACTCCAGCTTGGGTGAAAGAGTAAGACTCTGTCTCAAACAAAACGAAACAAAAAATCAAAAAGTAGCTGGGCATGGTGGTGTCCACCTATAATCCTAGGTACTCAGGAGGCTGAGTTGGGAGAATCACCAGAGCCCAGGAATTTGAGGCTGGAGTGAGCCACTGTACTATAGCTGGGGCGACAGAGCAAGACCTCATATCTAAAAACAAAGCAAAACTAAACTAAAGAAGTGGGCCTGTGGGATAAGAACTATGACATTGGGATTTATTAGGGAAACTGGCTCCTGCAATTTTGGAGACTAAGTTCCTTGACAGGCCATCTGCAAACTGGAGGCCCTGAGATTCTGGTAGGTCAGTCCAAGTCCCAAGGTTTAGACCAACGAAGACAATAATGTAACTCAGTCCAAGGCCAAAGGCCTGAGAACCAGGAGGAAGGTGTAGGGGTAGGGTGCTGCTGGTATAAATCCAGGATTCCAAAGGCTGAGCAGCTTGGGGTTGTTGTCCAAAAACAACAATAGAGGAAGGATGGATGTAGCCAGCGTTGGCGCATAAACTGACATTTTCACCTTTTCTCTGCTTCTGTTCTTCCTGGGGTCCCCATCAGACTGGATGGTACTTGGCCACACGGAGGGCGGATCTTCCCTACCTAGCCCACTTGTACTCACACGCTAATATCTAGAAATACCCATACAGACACACCACAAAAATAGCTTTACCAGGTTTCTAGGTATTCCTTAATCCAGTCAAGCTGACACTTAAAATTAACCATCGCATTTTTTTTTGAGACGGAGTCTCCCTTTGTTGCTCAGGCTGGAGTGCAGTAGCGTGATCTCCTCTCATTGCAAACTCCCCCTCCCGGGTTTAAGTGATTCTCTTGCCTCAGCCTCCTGAGTAGCTGGGATTACAGGCACATGCCACTATGCACAGCTAATTTTTGTATTTTTAGAGGGGGTTTCACCGTGTTGGTCAGGCTGGTCTTGAACTCCTGACCTCCTGGTCCACCCGCCTTGGCCTCCCAAAGTGCTGGGATTACAGGTGTGAGCCACCACGCCTGGCCAAAAATTTTATTTTATCAAATTTATTCTTTTACTGATGCTAATAAAAATCAGTGGTGGCTCACCCCTGTGATCCCAGCACTTTGGGAGACTGAGGCAGGAGGACTGCTTGAGGTCAACACTTTGGGACCAGCCTGGGCAATATAGTAAGATCTCATTCTACAAAAAACAAAATATTAGCTGGGTATGGTGGCCCATGTTTGTGGTGCTAGCTACTCTTGAGACTGAGGCAGGAGAGTCTCTTGAACCTTAAGGTCGAAGTTAAGTTGAGCTGTGATCAAACCACTGCCCTCCAGCTTGGGCAACAAACCAAGACTCTGTGTCAAAAAAACAGAAAAAAAATCCTTTGTGTCACCTGATCCAAAGAAGGGAGTCTGTGAGAGGGAAAGAGGGAGCAAGGCTGCAGGTCAGGAGTCACCAGGGACAGGTTATCTTAAGCTCTCAGTCCAGCGCCATTGTCCATATATCTCCCACCTACCCCTAGCCTCAGGAAAATGGCTCCTCACTGTACCCAAAGTAGACATGGGGTCTTTCTGCAAGAGGAATACACCCATACCATTTTCCTCCCTTCAAACGACCATAATGACCCATGGTATGGTTAGTATTTGGGTTGTAGGTTTATCACATGGCGAGGTACTCCTTTCTTTGTGATGGCTCTAACCTTGATAACTACCTGTTTTCCTGGGCTGCTTCCGGGACCCATCTTTCTGAGCCTTTCTTTTTCATTGTCGAAGTCCAAGATCAGTGTGACGGTACAAGGTTATGATATTTTAATTGATGTCTAGGAAAACAGAATGCATTCTGATCTATTAAAATTCCTGATTTAGGAATACCGTCTACGATTTAAGAGAAACATTTAATGAATGTTAATAATGACGATGAGTGGTTTTCTAAGAACCCATAAAGTTAAAAGGCTTTAAAAGGGTGGTAAGATTCTCACTGTGCAACTCAATAACGATTTGTGAGGCTCAACGAAATTCTTACCCAAATTATTTGCAATTATTAAACAGAAATAATGAAAAATGACCTTGAATTACAGGGCGAGAGATGAGACTGTTAAGACTGTCTTTGTAACTAAGCACTGTAAAGACTGAGACAGCTGCAAGGTGAAGTTTTCCTCGAGTTCTTCTGGTGAATTGTGGGAAAGGGATTGAACGTCTGAGGTCTCTTCCAGCTCTGAAACCGCAGTGTTTCGTACAGTGTTCATTTTTTTTATGGGAGGGGTCTCGGGGTCTTGCTCTTTCGCCCGGGCTGGAGGTTGGAGTATAGTGGCGTGACACGATTACGGCTCACGGCAGCCTTGAACTCCTGGGCTCAAGCGATGCTCCCACCTCAGCCTCTAGAGTAGCTGGGACTCAGTGTCTGTTCTTAACTCCCCTCGTAGAACCCACTTTCCTCCAGGGCAAAGTTACTCACTTAAGGACCTTACGGCTTAGCCCGAGGATTTCCTGGGTCACCACGCAGGCGGCTTCAGGTCCCAACCGTGACTCCTCCCCCACCCACAATGCACCTCGCGGTTCCCTCTAGGTGGCAGCTGTGTCACGTGTCACCCGACGGAGCGCGCTTCTGTTTGGCGCACGCGCAGAGTGCAGCCCCCAGCTATTTTTTTCTCCGTGGCGGCGGCGACGAGCGGAAGTTCTTGGGAGCGCCAGTTCCGTCAGTGTGTTCGAGTGGACAAAATGGCGAAGATCGCCAAGACTCACGAAGGTAAGCGGTCTTTCCCTGCTTACGTGTTTTCTTGGTTGCTAGCTTACTAAGAGCCTTTCTTCCTAGGATTCTGCCTTTTCCTATGGTTTCTTTCATGGGAGCCGAGCCCGCGTTTCGGGGCCAAGGGTCGTCTCCTCCGCGCCAGCGGCGCAGGCCACTGCCCCGCGTAATGGCGTCCTCCTCTTACACCCCCGACAGGCGCTTTGTTCGGTGTTTGGGACCTGCTACTTCAGAGTAGCTTCTCTTCTCTGACCAGAGGGCCTTGTTTAAGCGGCTTCCTCAGTAGGATTCGTGGGCAAGGGATCTGGGAAGCGGGCGTGGGGAGAAAGTCTCACTCGCCTGTCGACAGTGTCGTCCGCATAGTTTATGCAGAAGAGGGTCAGAAAAGCACTGAAATACGGCATCCGCTTTTCCGGCAGGACTGAATCGAATTTAGTTAAACCGAGATTCCATTACTCCTGCCCCCGTGTGTGTTCAAGCGTCAGTGTTACTTGCTTATTTTTCTTGCACGAAACGATTTGGGGATAAAATCTGGTAGTAGTTTTCCCTCCCTTAGTCACTTTTAGTATAATATTGATCTTTTTCTTTGGAGACTGGTTATTGGAAGAGCCAGATGGAAAAGGAAAAGATAAATTACTTTCATTAACGGCCGAAGCTTTCAAACTAGTTGATCGTTTTATGGAATGCAGAGTGTGCAAATTAGGAAAACGTTGGGAATAGACTGGAGTTCATTAGGAAATATCCAGAGATGACAGGAAACGGGATCACTTTTCAGAAAAGACGAGGCATGGGAAGTTGGAACTGCATTCTTTGATTTCTGACTTGGAATCCGAGATTTTCACTGAGAACGAGACTTCTAATTCACTTTTGTTTCATATGTTCTTTCTGGGTATTTGGCTCAGCATTAGTCTGTGAAAGGTAACAGACTGAGGCCATCCAAAATTTTACAGTCAGGTAGGGGAAACAGATGTGTATGTCCTCATTCTCTCATGAGGCCAAATGCATGCTTAAGTAGAAGAACAAACAACATGTTCTGGGAACCTGGATAACGGAATTATTATGCTTAGGGTTATTTCACTGAAGAGGTTACATGTCCCTGTTTTAAAAGGATCAGTTTTAAATCGGGAAGGACATCTGAGCATGAGAACATCTTGTAACAAGGTATTGAATCGTGAAAGGTGTGTTTGAGTAGTAGTCCACTGTGGCAGGAACAGTGGGTGCAAGGAGAGAAGAAATAAATGAATCTGTAAAGGTTGGTTTAGGACCAGAATATGAATGGCTTTGAATTTTTGGGTCACCCGGAGGACCTGAAGTCCAGCTTTCTGCTGTTTATCAGACATGCTAATGAATTGGCAATGGCTTTAATACCAGTATTATTTTAGGTATTTAGGATTTAAATGCTCTCTTAGTGTTCTTAGGCCTTATTATTTTTCTTTAGACTATCTCAAATATAACCTTTTGCAAAATAAGTAGAAAATATAAAGATGTGCTGTTTTTGTTCATTCAGGAGGTTATTCATTTGGGGATATTGATAGTATAGCTTTGATATTTATTGGTAGCATAAGATGCTCTCAAACAGGAAAATCAAAGTTTTGATCAGTTTTCCTGAATTTTTTAGAAACCCAGCTAAAAGCTTTGGTCTATTGCTATTCATTGTCCAAACTTGTTATTTTTGAGATTATTCTATCAATGTGAATTAAGTGATGCCATAAGAAAATAGCAGAACATTCAATACTTGAACACTGTCTGTGCCCATCCCTATGGGTTATAAGTCAGGGGATAATAAATGTTTAGTAGAAATACACATAATACTGACATAGCTTCTTGCTTCCTTCCTAATGACATTTTCTTGGTGGAACTCTAATTATTCATGGTCCATCACTGTTTTCTCTTGTTAAGCCATTTTTGATAAACTGAAGCAGAATTAATGCTTTTAGGGGCAGTGCTGCCATAGCACTCAGTATAAATGTTATATTACTTAGAGTAGTCTATTGTGTTAAGATTTTCTCTTCTACTTAGCTCCAAGATTGAGATAAACTGGTAACTATTTATTTATTTTGCTGTCATATTCTTTCCAAACATTTATTTTATTTATTTATTTTTTTTGAGATAGAGTCTTGCTCTGTTGCCCAGGCTGAAGTGCAGTGGTGCAATCTCAGCTCACAGCAACCTCCACCTTTTAGGTTCAAGCTATTCTCCTGCTTCAGCCTCCAGAGTACTGGGATCACAGGCATGCGCCACCACACCTGACTGATTTTTGTAGTTTTAGAGACAGGGTTTCGCCATGTTGGCCAGGCTGGTCTCAAACTCTTGACCACAAGTGATCCTCCCACCTCGGCCTCCCAAAGTGCTGGGATTGCTGGCATGAGCCACAATGCCTGAACCCTTTCAAACATTTCTATTAGGATCAGGCCTCACATCCTCTTTAACCAATCTGATTATATTTTACCCTGGCCAATGTGGCTTATGCTTTCCAGGATTGAAATATAAAAAGAGCTGGACTTACTCAAATCAGATAAAATCTTTTAGATCTTTCCGCATATTAAATTGTGTCAGGTGTATGGTTATGAATATGCATAATCTTGCCATCCAGCAGTTCTTCAGATACTGCTGACTTTGGCAAACAAATAGGGAACACATATTCTTCTCTGTTTTGTAAGGGGAAAAATGGGTTAATCAAAAATCCTGTGTATCAGCTTGTTTTGCCACTAATCCTTTGAATTAGATTTTTTGGTACATCACCAAGCTGAAAAAGTTTTTTCCCTAATTCTTTGCTTGATGAGTGGCTGGAATAGTTATAGTTTTGTTATTGTGTATCTTGCTAATGTATTTTTTTTTCCTGGGTTTATTTTTATTTTTATTTTATTTTATTTTTTTTTTTTTTGAGACAGAGTCTCGCTCTGTCACCCAGGCTGGAGTGCAGTGACCGGATCTCAGCTCACTGCAAGCTCTGCCTCCCAGGTTTACGCCATTTTCCTGCCTCAGCCTCCCGAGTAGCTGGGACTACAGGCGCCCGCCACCTCGCCCGGCTAGTTTTTTTGTACTTTTTAGTAGAGACGGGGTTTCACCGTGTTTGCCAGGATGGTCTCGATCTCCTGACCTCATGATCCGCCCATCTCAGCCTCCCAAAGTGCTGGGATTACAGGCTTGAGCCACCGCGCCCGGCCTTCCTGTGTTTATTTTTAAGACTGGGTCTTGCCCTGTTGCCCAGGTTGGAGTACAGTGGCGTGATCATAGGTCACTTAACCTACAACTGCTGGGCTCAAGCGATCCTCCCATTTCAACCTCCCAAGTAGCTGCAACTACAGGTGTGTGCCACCATGCCTGGCTAATTTTTACAATTGTTTTTTAGATATGGGATCTTGCTATGTTACCCAGGCTGATCTCGGAACTCCTGGGCTCAAGCAGTCCTCCTGTCTTGGCCTCCCACCGTGCTAGGATTACAGGTGTGAGCCACAATGCCTGGCCTTGAATTTTTTTTTTAATAGAATTAATCATTTGGGAATCAATTTATCAGTATTGTTTGTAGTGCTCAGTAAAATGATTTATATTATAGTTAGTTGTCCTGTTGCAGTTTTGTTTAATGAAAAAGTTGAGGGTTGGGATTCAGAATATACTTCCTATTTTTCTGTGATGTCTTTTAGAAGTCTCGTATTTGGGAAATACTTGTTCACCAGTTACGTCTGGCTGAAGGAGAATAGATATCACTTAGGGACCACACTAAAAGGTGTAGGTGAGAGATTTAACATCTGAGGGCAGTATCTCTGTAATGTGTAATGAGCAGTGATTAGAACATTGAACATAATCCAGATGAAAAATGAAAAATAAAGAAGCATCAAGGAGGAAGAAGTGCTATAAGTTGGGTTTAGCATGATCTAAGGCTTAGAAAGAAGAAAAGGGTTGGTGACGGTGTTTCACACCAATAATCTCAGCACTTTCGGAGGCTGAAGTGGGTGGATCACCCGAGGTCTGGAGTTCCAGACCAGCCTGGCCAACATGGTGAAACCCCCCTATACTAAAAATACAAAAAAAATTATCCGGGCATGGTGACGTGCGCCTGTGATCCCAGCTACTCAGGAGGCTGAGGCAGGAGAATCGCTTGAACCTAGGAGGCGGAGTTTGCAGTGAGCTGAGATCACGCCACTGCACTCCAGCCTGGGCGACTGAGTGAAACTCTTGTCTCAGGAAAAAAAAAAAAAAGAAAAGGCACAGGAGGGGAGATCAGAGGGACAGAATTGGTGGGGAGCAGTTAAATAGTTGTATCAGATGTGACCTTCTGCTATCAGTGGTATGAGTTGTTTTTCTCAAGAGTTTGATATGTAGGTCTGAGTTTTAAAATACAGGAGGCCAGGGGTTGCTCACGCATATAATCCCAGCACTTTGGGAAGTCAAGACAAGGATTGCTTGAGACTGCAAACATACAGAAAAGTAGAGAGCGGCTGGCGCAGTGGCATGCCTGGGCAGATGGCTTGAGCTCAGGAGTTCAAGATTGGCCGGGCAATATGGTAAGACCCTGTCTCTACAAAAAAAAAAATACAAGTTAGCCAGGTGTGGTGGTGTGTGCCTGTAGTCCCAGCTACTTGGGAGGCTGAGGTGGGAGAATCTCTCTTGAGCCCAGGAGATTGAGGCTGCAGTGAGCTATGATGGGGCCACTGTGCTCCAGCCTGGGCGACAGAGTCAGACCCAGTTTCTAGAAAACAAAACGGCTGGGCACAGTGGCTCATGCCTATAATCCCAGCACATTGGGAGGCTGAGACTGGTGGATCACCTGAGGTCAGGGGTTTGAGACCAGCCTGGCCAACATGGCGAAACCCTGTCTCTCCTAAAAAATACAAAAATTAGCTGGGCGTGATGGTGTGCACCTGTAATCCCAGCTACTAGCGGGGCTGAGGTAGGAAAATTGCTTGAACCCAGGAGGTGGACGTTGCAGTGAGCCGAGATCATGCCACTGTACTCCAACCTGGGCAACAGAGCAGGACTCCATCTCAAAAAAACAAAACAACAGACTGGGTATGGTGGCTTATGCCTGTAATCCCAGTTTGGGAGGCCGATGCAGATGGATTGCATGAGGTCAGGAGTTTGAGTTTGGCCAACATGGTGAAACCCCGTCTCTACTGAAAATACAAAAATTAGCTGGACTTGGTGGTGCGTGCCTGTAATCCCAGCTACTTGGGAGGCTCAAGGAGAATCTTTTGAACCGGGAGGTGGAGGTTGCAGTGAGCCGAGATCATGCCACTGCACTTTAGCCTGGGCAACAGAGTGAGACTCCATCTCAAAACAAAATAACAAAACAAAAAAGTACAGTGAGTAGTAAAATGAACCCCTCATATACTTATCACCTAGCTTCAACGGTTCCAAGGTTAGGCCAAGTTTGTTTAATTGGTACACTGGTCCCTTCTACTCTTCCTATTATTTTGAAGCAGATCTTAGACGTACCATTTTATCCATAAATATTTCAGTGTGTATTTCTAAAATGTAAGGACTTAAAAAGATAATACCATAATTACACCTAAAATTAAAATAATAAAATATCTAGTCAATGTTCTGTTTTACCCATTCTTTTAAACTTTGTTTTTCAGTTTCAGTCGGGCTGCCAAGAAAACTGATACATTTTGATTGGTTGGTTTCTCTTACATCTTTTTCATTTCACAGTACATTGTGATTGAGTGATTTATCTCGTAAATCTTTTTCAGTTCATAGGTTCCTCCTCTGTCTCTTTCTTTTTCCTTGCACTTCATTTGTTGCAGAACCTTTGTCCTGTGGTTTCCCACAGTCTGGAGGAATTGGGGAAAATGGCAGTCAAAACTGGTTCCCTCCTTCCCATTACTGCTGCAATCAAGATGTTAGGGGGCCCACAAGCAATGGAAGCACCCAGAAAATTATGGACTCTAGGTATGAGCATAGTTCTGAAATCATACTTCAGGTTTAGGTTGTGCTAGTCATGGTAAGGAAATCCTTTTTTTTTTTTTTTTTTTTTTGAGACCGAGTCTCACTCTGTCGTCCAGGCTGGAGTGCAATGGTGTGATCTCAGCTCACTGCAACCTTTGCCTTCCGGGTTCAAGCAATTCTTTTGCCTCAGCCTCCTGAGTAGCTGTGACTACAGGCACCTGCTACCATGCTCAGCTAATTTTTGTATTTTTAGTAGAGACAGTGTTTCGCCATGTTAGCCAGGCTGATCTTGAACTCTTGACGTCAGGTGATTCATCCACCTCCGTCTACCAAAGTGCTGGGATTATAGGCGTGAGCTACCATGCCCGGCCAGGAAGGAAAGCTTTCTGTTTTTTTTTTTTTGAGACGGAGTCTCGCTCTGTCACTCATACTGGAGTGCAGTGGCACGATCTCGGCTCACTGCAAGTTCCACTTCCTGGGTTCATGCCATTCTCCTGCGTCTGCTTCCCTAGTAGCTGGGACTACAGGTGCCCACTACCACGCCCGGCTAATTTTTTTGTATTTTTAATAGAGACGGGGTTTCACCATGTTATCCAGGATGGTCTCGAGCTCCTGACCTCGTGATCTGCCTGCCTTGGCCTCCCAAAGTGCTGGGATTACAGGCGTGAGCCACTGCGCCTGGCCCTGGGAAGGAAATCTTAAAAAGGATTTGTACAGTCTGGTTCTCCCCCCACCATATTTTTAATGTCAATAAATATACTCTTCAGTTTTTTTTTTTTTTTCTTTTTTTTTTTGAAACGGAGGTTTGCTCTCGTTGCCCAGGCTGGAGTACAATGGTGTGATCTCGGCTCACTGCAAGCTCTGCCTCCTGGATTCAAGCGATTCTCCTGCCTCAGCCTCCGGAGTAGCTGGAATTACAGGCATGCGCCACCACGCCCGGCTACTTTTGTATTTTTAGTAGAGACGGGGTTTCTCCATGTTGGTCAGGCTGGTCTCGAACTCCCGACCTCAGGTGATCTGCCTGCCTCAGCCTCCCAAAGTGCTGGGATTACAGGCGTGAGCCACCAAGCCTGGCCTACTCTTCATTTTTCTAACAGGCCTGCTACCTGTTTTGTATGACACGCAGTTATACACATATCTTAAAAATAAGATGACCAATTTAAGAAAAACCTCATTTTTGACAATATGCCATCAAGACTTTTCCTTTAGGATGGCTCTTTGGTAAATGCAAGTCTGATAAACACTTCACTAAGTGCTCTGATCTCTTGTTTAAGACATTTTTAAAAACTACACTTGGATATGACAACTCAGGATTTTAAGGACTACCTGTAACTTCAATTTTAGGATTCTAAATATACTGTCATGATAGGGAATCACTTGTTTTTAAGATTTCATAATCAATAGCTAAGAGTCCTAGCATATATCCCTACCCTACCCCCAGTGAGTGGGTTTTACTAAAGATGGGAGTAGGGGAGAGGTTGAGGCAGGGAACAGAAATGTGGCTTTCATCCAGAAAATCAGGTAGTTAGGTAATCCATATCACCTATTTCTACCTCTGTACTCCTTTTTCTACTACCACAGAATTGAAATTTTACTAATCTCACTTATCCCAGCTTCTCTTTATCTTACTTGTTCCCTTAATATCTCTCTCCTCCATTTCATCTCTCAAAATTCTTCTTTATCTGTTACACATTCTGCTCTCCTCTGCTCTTTTTTTTTTTTTTTTTTTTGAGACGGAGTCTCGCTCTGTCGCCCAGGCTGGAGTGCAGTGGCCGGATCTCAGCTCACTGCAAGCTCCGCCTCCCGCATTCACGCCATTCTCCTGCCTCAGCCTCCCAAATAGCTGAGACTACAGGCGCCCGCCACCTCGCCCGGCTAGCTTTTTGTATTTTTTAGTAGAGACGGGGTTTCACCCTGTTGGCCAGGATGGTCTCGATCTCCTGACCTCGTGATCCGCCCGTCTCGGCCTCCCAAAGTGCTGGGATTACAGGCTTGAGCCACCGCACCCGGCCTCCTCTGCTCTTAAACTTGGGGAAGTAAATCCATCAAAAAGGCTAAGTTTCTTATAAAGGTAAACATTTACTATAGGATCCAGCAATCCTATTCCTAGATATAGATGTTTATCCCCTAGTGTTTTTTGTTTGTTTGTTTGTTTGTTTTTGTTTTTGAGTGCTCTATTTCCCAGGCTGGAGTGCGGTCACAACATCTCAGCTCACTGCAAGCTCCGCCTCCCGGGTTCAAGCGATACTTCTGCCTCAGCCTCCCGAGTAGCTGGGACTACAGACACACACCATCACACCTGGCTAATTTTTGTCTTTTTAGTAGAGATGGGGTTTCACCATATTGGCCGGGCTGGTCTCGAATTCCTGACCTCAGGTGATCCATCCATATTGGCCTCCCAAAGTGCTGGGATTACAGGCGTGAGCCACCATGCTCGGCCTACCCCAGTGTTATTAAAACCTGTCTTCACACAAAAACCTCTAAACAAATGTTTACAGCAGCTTTACTTGTAATCGCTGCAAACAACTCGATGTACTTCAACTAGAGAATGGGTAAACACACTAGCACAGTGGAATACTACCCAGTAACAAAAAGGCAGAAACTATTGATATGCACAACAGTGTGGAAATTGGAATATTTAACGGTTTAAATGGGTTAAAGAGTGCCAGCTTTTGGCAGTTTTGTGTGGCCAATAGGAGGTCCTAGTCTCTTTTTGCTCAGTCACTAGCAGACAGTATCCCTTTTTTCTTTGTCTTCACATCTGAATGTATTGAACTACGAGTCCAAATTGGGAAGGGATTAGGCTGGAACAGGATTTGTTCATGTTGGTCATAATTGAAGTTGGAAGAGATTATTAGCATAGACGTTTCTTTGCCTCATCAAGTCTTCATTGTTTTTGACCCCTGGTTACTCATTTTGTTATGTTCTCTCATTTTTTATTTTCATAGTTGCCAACCCCTCCTTTTTTTTGAGGTGAAGTCTCACTCTGTTACCCAGGCTGGATTGCAGTGGCATCATCTTGGCTCACTGCAACCTCTGCCTCCCGGACTCAAGCGATACTCTTGTTGCCCACGGGGGAGTGCAGTGGTGCGATCTTGGCTCACTGCAACCTCCACCTCCCAGGGTCAAGCGATTCTCATGCCTCAGCCTCCCGAGTAGCTGGGATTATAGGCATGCCACCACCATGCCTGGCTAATTTTTGTGTTTTTAGTGAAGACAGGGTTTCATTGTTGGCCAGGCTGGCTTTGAACTCCTGATCTCAAAGTGATCCAGCTGCTTTGACTTCCCCAAAGTGCTGGGATTACAGGCGTGAGCCACCGCACTCAGCCAGGTGCCAAGAAATTTTATGCATTGATCATTTGTTGTTAGAAATGATCTATTTGCACATTTTTAGTCAGTTTATATTTAAGAAATTACAGGAATACTTACACACCAGGCTGTAACTTAGTGTTGGCTTTGAAGATACGGAGTTAGAGACAACATTGTCATTCCCAGAGATACAGAATTTGAAATGGAATTTTACAAACCTTGGCTGGCATAGATAGGGGAGAGAAAAATTTGGAAAATTACTTTTAATGACTTTATTTGTTTATTTACTTATTTAGAGACAGGGCCTGGCTCTAACACCCAGGCTAGAGTACAGTGGTGTGATCTCGGCTCACCGCAACCTCTACCTCCTGGGCTCGAGCCATCCTCTGACCTCAGCCTCCTGAATATCTGGGACTACAGGTGTGCACCTGTAGTGACTAATTTGTGTATTTTTGTCGGACTAATTTTTGTATTTTTTTTGTAGAGACAGGGTTTCGTCATATTGCTTAGGCTGGCCTTGAACTTGTGAACTCAAGTGATCTGCCTGCCTGAGCATCCCAAAGTGTCCAGCCTTATTGCCTTTTTATTGATTAATTAATTTATTTATTTGAGATGGAGTCTTGCTCTGTCGCCTAGGTTGGAGTGCAGTGGTGCGATCTCGGCTCACTGCATCCCCTGCCTCTGGGGTTCAAGCAGTTCTCTGACTCAGCCCCCTGAGTAACTGGGATTCCAGATACTCACCTGGTTAATTTTTATATTTTTAGTAGAGACGGGGTTTCACCATCTTGGCTATGCTGGTCCTGAACTCCTGACCTCGTGATCCACTCGCCTCGGCCTCCCAAAGTGCTGGGATTACCATTGTGAGCCCCCATGCCTGGCCGAGATCACCTTTTATGAAATATTTTAACGTACAGAAGAGAATAGAACAAAATATAATGAACACTAACCCACTATTCAGCTTTATCAATTCTTCGTTTTCTGCCATATTTTTTCCCACCTTTTTATTTATTTTGAAAATGAAACCTCAGACACAAAGTTACCTTATTTATGAATGTCATGGTAATAATTTGTTTTCTCATAAATATTTGGGTATATTATGTTTGGTATTTTGGCACATAGTTTATTAAGAAATTTCTGAGTTTTTAGGTCTGCGAATTGCATAATAAGCTGCTGAGTTTTATGGAATCTGATGTCTTAATTTTATGAATCACATGGTGTATGTGTAAATGTGCTGCAGTTTGCAGTGTGTTAACAAAGCCCATTAGCTTTTTGGACTTTATATCCATAGTTTCCAGCAGACAGAAAACAATGCCTGATTTGCATATAAACATTTAATTGTACTGCCTATAAGAAGTTCAGTAATAAACTCCCCTCAGGATTAATTAACTACAAACAACTGCCTAGGCCCAGGAGATTTTTGGCTGGGTAATTTTGTTACTAAATTTTAATAAGAATCTAGTCATGATTTACATGGATTTCATACCAACACTATTTCAGTATTTTATGAACCTTTGTAATTGGAAACTCTAATGCTAATCAGCAGGTACATAAAATCAGTAGGTAAAATTCAGTAGCTGAAATTAGTTCCTGAATAAATGTTATCCAGATGAGGAACTAGTTGCTGAAACTTTAGGATGGAAAAGTTCTTTAGACGGAAAATAAGAGAGATGCTTGATAAGGCAGAAAATGCAAGTTGCACAATATGTGTAGTGTGCAGTTTTTATAAAACAGCACCCCTTTCCTATTTTTTGGTTGTGTATGAGGTAGAGGAAAGTATAAAATGATGCTTTAAATTGGAAAATTTGGTAGGGGTGGGCTGGGGTTGGAAATGGGAGGGGTGAAGGGCCAGGTAAAATAGTTTCCTAGGGTGTTTGTTAATGAGGCAGAATCCTGGGCTTCACAGCCTGAGTTGGAGGTTTGGAGTTAGTGTATCCAAGACCTAGGATTCCACCTTTGTAACAGGTGCACCAGGTCCTTTCTTTGTACGTGGTCCTTAGTCTATACTAATGCTGTATAGGAGATTGCAGACTGTCCTGATTCACCCATTTGTTTCTTGCCTAAATCCTCATGGAAGTCCATTTGTGGTCCTTTTACAAAAACCTATTTAGGTAAAAGTGATAAATGTACCTGTGGTTTAAAAAAAAAAAGCCTGAAGCTGGGCGTGGTGGCAGGCACCTGTAATCCCAGCTATTTGGGAGGCTGAGGCAGGAGAATCGCTTGAACCTGGGAGGCGGAGATTGCAGTGAGCCGAGTTCGGGCCACTCAAAAAAAATAAAAAAGAAAAGAAAATGCCTGAAGGGGCTGGGAGTGGGGCAAATGTAGATTAAATTTTTCAAAATATAAAACTACGAACAGAAACAAAAGTAGAGATCATAGTAAAAAGAACCACCCTGCTCAAGTGAGGATATTTCTGACTGCCTGGGCTGCTGTAATGGTTTGGGTAGAAAGTAACATCTGTGCATGTAGTGCTGCTGTGTAACACGATACACTATAAGAATTTTGAGATCTGATCACAAACTGGGGCTGCTAAATTCAGCATTAAAACTATTCTATCATTTTGAGTTTCTTTCTGTTTCTTTGTTTCTGAGACAGAGCCTCACATCCAGGCTGGAGTGCAGTGGCAGCAATCATGGCTCACTGCAGCCTTGACCTCCTGGGCTCAAGCAGTCCTCCCACCTCAGCCCCCCAAGTGGCAGGGGACTATAGGTTTGCCACCATGCCTGGCTAATTTTTGTAGTTTTTGTAGAGATGGGGTTTTGCCATGTTGCCCAGGCTGGTTTTGAACTCCTGGGATCAAGTGATCCGCCCACCTCAGCCTTCCAAAGTGTTTGGATGACGTGTGTGAGCTACCGCGTCCCGCCTCCAGTTTCTGAGACCTGCTCCTGTTCCTTTCTTACGTGGAAATGTGACCCAGCTGTGCCTTAGACTAGATAAGGACATTTTGTTATCCTGCACATCTATCTTGAGGAACTATAGAGGGCTTTCTCCTTTAGCTGGGAGGTTTGGCAAATGCAGGATGCTATTTGAATCTTTAGCTTTTGATTCATGCAGCTAGCAATTGAGCTTATTTATTTATTTATTGAGATGGTGTTTTGCTCTTGTTGTCCAGGCTGGAGTGCGATGGCGTGATCTCGGCTTACTGTAACCTCCGCCTTCCAGGTTCAAGTGATTCTCCTGCCTCAGCCTCCTGAGTAGCTGGGATTACAGGCGCCTGCCACCATGCCCAGCTAATTTTTGTATTTTTAGTAGAGACAGGGTTTTACCACATTGGCCAGGCTGGTCTCGAACTCCTGACCTCAGGTGATCTGCCCGCCTCGGCCTTCCGAAGTGCTGGGATTGCAGATATGAGCCACTGTGCCCAGCCTAATTTTTATTTATTTATTTATTTTTTTGAGATGAGTTTTGCTCTCTTTGCCCAGGCGAGAGTGCACTGGCATGTGATCTTGGCTTACTGCATCCTTGGCCTTCGGGGTTCAAGCAGTTCTTCTGCCTCAGCCTCCTGAGTAGCTGGGACTACAGGTGTGCACCATTACACCCAGCTAACTTTGTATTTTTACTAGAGAGTAGGTTTCACCATGTTGGCCAGGCTGGTCTCGAACGCCTGACTTCAGGTGATCTGCCTGCCTTGGCGTCCCAAAGTGATGGGATTACAGGCATGGACCACCACGCCTGGCCAGCAAGTAAGCTTTTTAAAAGTGCCTGGTGTCAAAGGGCTTAATTCAGCATGGGCTGGCAAGAATTTAAACAGCTATTTGTCAGGCCATAGAAATCTTTTGCAATCAAAACTATTTCTTTATACATCTATGTACTATTTATATTATTAAAACAAAACGTTACTTTGCAAAATTAACCTGGTGTCAGGAAAGACTACAAAATGGAAGACTAGTCTGTATTTAAAGAAGAGCAAAGAGAGTAACAACTAAATGCAGTGTAGGGTGCTTGATTGGATCGTGGGTTAAAAAAGAACATCTGTAAAGGCTGTTACTAGGGCAGCTGGGGAAATTTGAAGCTGGGTTATATGTTAGATGATATCTTATCACGGTTTTTGGGTTTTTTTTGAGAGACAGAGTCTTGCTCTGTCACCCAGGTTGGAGTGTAGTGGTGTGATCTCCGCTCACTGCAACCTCCGCCTCCCGGGTTAAAGTGATTCTCCTGCCTCAGCTTCCCAAGTACCTGAGACTACAGGTGCATTGCCCCCACACCCAGCTAATTTTTGTATTTCTTAGTAGACACGGGGTTTCGCTATATGTTAGCCAGGCTGGTCTCGAACTCCTGACCTCAAGTGATCCGCCCACCTCGTCCTCCCAAAGTGTTGGGATTATAGGCGTGAGCCACGGCGCCCAGCCTATCATGATTTAATTTCTAGAGCATGCTTACGCTGTTGTGATTCCTAGTCTCTTATATGGTACAATTATGTACATTTTCTGTATTTAAGAGAGTATTTTGATAATTACCTAGTAAAGAAATGCATTGTGTTGGGAATTCTTTTGGAAAGTGAAATTAAGAAAGTCTGTATCATCTTTTTATAGATATTGAAGCACAGATTCGAGAAATTCAAGGCAAGAAGGCAGCTCTTGATGAAGCTCAAGGAGTGGGCCTCGATTCTACAGGTTATTATGACCAGGAAATTTATGGTGGAAGTGACAGCAGATTTGCTGGATACGTGACATCAATTGCTGCAACTGAACTTGAAGATGTAAGTTACAAATTATGTACAAGAGGCAGTTGTGTGTTTTTTTGAGAGAGCAAGAAATATGAATAACTTTTGTTTCAGCCATCTGGTTTAATCTGGAGAAACATTTTTGGGATTTTTTTTTTTTTTTTTTTTTGAGACAGAGTCTCGCTCTGTCGCCCAGGCTGGAGTGTGGTGGCCGGATCTCAGCTCACTGCAAGCTCCGCCTCCCGGGTTCACGCCATTCTCCTCCCTCAGCCTCCCGAGTTGGGACTACAGGCACCCGCCACCTCGCCCGGCTAGTTTTTTGTATTTTTTAGTAGAGACGGGGTTTCACCGTGTTAGCCAGGATGGTCTTGATCTCCTGACCTCGTGATCTGCCCATCTCGGCCTCCCAAAGTGCTGAGATTACAGGCTTGAGCCACCGCGCCCGGCCAGTTTTGGGATCTTTTAGAGGATAAAACTACCGGAGGTATCCTCTCTAAGGTTCAGAAACTTCACTGGAAATGCTTTGTTCTGAGAATTTTTGGTAAAGACTAGTTTGTTTATCCAGTGAAGCACCTGCCAGCCATTACCGTTATAAAGTAAACAGTAAAGTAAATCCCTGCCATTACTTATCAGCTCTATCTAGAGTAGCCTGTGTGAGAAGTGACTTAATTGTAAATAGCCATCTGTCCTTGCGATTTGATTACTGATTGTACTTGATACTGTTTTTTTCCTCTTGGTATCTTAATGTGAATGAATTTTCTTTTCTCTCTCTTTTTTTTTTTTAAGACAGTCTCGCCCTGTCGCCCAGGCTTGAGTACAGTGGCGTGATCTTCGCTCACTGCAGCCTCGGCCTCCTGGGTTCAAGTGATTCTCCTGCCTCAGCCTCCCGAGTAGCTGGGATTACAGGCGCCTGCCACCATGCCTGGCTGATTTTTGTATTTTTAGTAGAGATGGAGTTTCTCCATGTTGGCCAGACTGGTCTTGAACTCATGACCTCAGGTGATCCACCTGCCTCGGCCTCCCAAAGTGCTGGGATTACAGGCTTGAGCCACTGCGCCCAGCCTGGAATTCTTCTTAGTACTGATATTGATGAGCTTTTCATATCTGTTTCAATTACTGTGGAGGAGGAGTGCCTTTCATTTTGATATCTGTTCCCTCAGAGCATTTTTTATATATTCCAGGTAGCTTATATTTTATCAGACCATTCCAAACTCCAAATTTGGTGATTCAGTTAGAGATAAACTTTATGTATATAGATTATCAAACTTTTTTTTTTTGGTCTCCCTCTGTCGCCCAGGCTGGAATGCAGTGGTGCGATCTCGGCTTACTGCATGCTCCGCTTCCTGGGTTCATTCCATTCTCCTGCCTCAGCCTCTAGAGTAGCTGGGACTACAGACGCCCGCCACCACGTCCAGCTAATTTTTTGTATTTTTAGTAGAGACAGGGTTTCACCGTGTTAGCCAGGATGGTCTCGATCTCCTGACCTCGTGATCCGCCTGCCTTGGCCTTCCAGAGTGCTGTGATTACAGGCGTGAGCCACCACGCCTGGCCCAAACTGGTTATTTTTTATTTTTTTTAATTTTTGGATAGGTGATGTATATTTCTTTCTTCCTTTTTTTTTTTTTTTTACTATAAGTTCTAGGGTACATGTGCACAATGTGCAGGTTTGTTACATACGTATACGTGTACCATATTGGTGTGCTATACCCATTAACTCATCATTTACATGAGATATATCTCCTAATACTATCCCACCCCATGACAGGCCTTGGTGTGTGATGTTCCCCATCCGTGTCTAAGTGTTCTTATTGTTCAGTTCCCACCTATGAGTGAGAACATGTGGTGCCAAACTGGTTATTTTTAAGAAATTCAAGTCACATTTTACTTTATAGTTGGCTCTCTCTTTCCCTTTTTTTTCTTGAGAGAAATTTAAAAGAAATTCAAGTCACATTTTACTTTATAGTTGGCTCTCTCTTCCTCTTTTTTTTTCTTGAGAGAAATTTAAAGTCCCAAAAGGTGAAATTTCTAGAAGCCAGTGGTGGCCTAGTTAGCACTTTATTTGGGGGTCTCATACCCTAATGGTAAAATAAAGTGATAGCTCTATGTTTCAGAAACTGAGGGGGAAATTGTCACTTTATTTTTAAATAAAATAAGTGAGGTGTTAAGATCTGGAGAATTACCCCGTGTTGCATTTTTTATTTTTTATTTATTTTTATTACAATAGAGATGAGATCTCACTATGTATGTGGTTTTGTTTTTTGGAGACAAAGTCTTGCTCTGTTGCCCAAGCCGAAGGCAGTGGCCAGATCATGGCTTCCTGCAACCTTCGCTTCCCAAGTTCAAGCAATTTTCCCACCTCAGCCTCCTGAGGAGCTGGGACTACATATACACACCACTACGCCTGTCTAATTTTTGTATTTTTTTGGTAGAGACAGAGTTTCACCATGTTGCCCAGACTGGTCTTGAACTCCTGGGCTCAAGCAGTCCCCAGCCTCGGCCTCCCAAAGTGTTGGGATTACAGATGTGCGCCACCTTGCCCAGCTGGGTCTCTGTTGCCTAGGCTAGTCTCAGAACTCCTACACTCAAGCCATTCTCCCACCTTGACCTCCCAGACAGTTGTACTTTTTATACTAGAAAAGTAACAGTATAACATTGTTCTGTTTAAACATACTACTAAGGGCAAATACATTTAAAATTAAATATTTGTTTCAATGGTTGTTAAATTGTGTTAAAAAAAAAATGAGTTAAAAGTAGAAAGTTCTAAAATAAGTTGTAGTTATCAAATTGAAAAAACATTAAAATTAAATGCTCGGGTTTTTCTAGTCCATACCTACTTTATCTTAATTGACTTCTATAGAAGATATTCCCTGCTTAATCATTTTAAAAATAAAGATAGCTTTACTGAACTGAATTTAATAGGTTTTTGAAGTGAAAGAAGACCAATTTTATTTGTAAGTTTTATGAAGGAGGGCTTAGACATCACACTGTCCGTAGATCTTTTGATTTCATGTTGAATCTTTGCATATTCTTTCTAATTTTTAAGTTCTGACATTTTGTTTATGGCTTTTTGGGGGGTTTTCATTGCAGGATGACGATGACTATTCATCATCTACGAGTTTGCTTGGTCAGAAGAAGCCAGGATATCATGCCCCTGTGGCATTGCTTAATGATATACCACAGTCAACAGAACAGGTGACCTTTTATTTTAAAAGCATAGTTTATTCAGCTAAAGAAAAGTGAATGTCTGAGTTCCCATAGAAACCCATAAATTTTAGGATGCTTTAAGGAGAATTATAAATAATAATTTATTTTGTAAAGGTGTAATCTTCTTTTTTTTGACACAAGGTCTTACTGTCTTGCTCAGGCTGATCCCAAACTCCTGGGCTCAAGCATTCCTCCTGTCTCAACCTCCCAAGTAGTTGAGATTATACACACAGGCCATCACGCCTGGCTGTAATCATGTAGTGAAGCATTGAACTATGGAAATGTGGATATGTATATTACCTTGTTTCCATATGCCTTATTTTTTTTATATTAACATTTATCTGTGAAGCAGTACAGAATATTAGTAGACATGTATTAAACATTTGTGCTTTACAGTGTTCTGATTTTTGTTTATGATATTCTGCTTTGTTATTTTAATAAAGTGGATATTAAGTGAGACATACCTCTTTTCAGTATGATCCATTTGCTGAGCACCGACCTCCGAAGATTGCAGACCGGGAAGATGAATACAAAAAGCATAGGCGGACCATGATAATTTCCCCAGAGCGTCTTGATCCTTTTGCAGATGGTAATTCTTTCCCACTTTTCTATAAGTATTCAGAAATTTATTTGTATTAAGTTGTCTTTAGCCCTTTGATTTTTTTTGGCATGCTTCTGAATTTGCTTTTCTTTTTAAAAATCCCCCCTACTATAGATTTGTATAGATTTGGTTGAAGTCACAGATGCCATATTCTTCATCTTTATAATGCAAGTTTTCTTTCCAGGTAGAAGGACAAGAAAAAAATGAGCCAATGCCATAGAAACGCAAAGGGTTAAAGGTTTTACTTTTACTTTTGTTTTGGGTACGCTTTCTATACTTGGAACAAATGTGTTTTTCTGCTCAAAATACTTTCAAATTATTGAAAGTTTTCATTCCAAATCCTAGATGTTTAGGATTGTTACCCTTGAGAAACTGTTTCTCACACTAGAACTCCCCCCATAGTGCTCTAAATATAGCTTAGTAAAGGCACCTACTTTGCTCTAAGCATACTTAAAGTTAAAACAAAAGTATGTATACAAAGAGTGTGATATTTTTAATAGTTGGAGTCTGTTTTGCTAATTTTAGTGTGCAAGTCAGCACAAGGGGCATAGTGAGCCTGTGGAAGCTTTCCTCAGGTGAGTGAGTTTCACAATCAAAATTAGGTGCCTGTTTCTTAAAATTAGATTCTGCTGCAGGTTTACATACTAGATTTTCAGCCTGCATGAATTAGTAGGGATATTCTTTTTTTACTTGCATAATTGTAATTGATTTAAACATGTATGCCAGAATTCACAGGCCCATACTAACTGTCCTTAATTTCTTTCCTACAGCAGTACTGCTATATGCCAGTCCTGTCTGCATTCTTAAGGGTGCAGTTCAACACATCCTCTCTAGATTATGGTGAAAAAGTATTCCAAAGGAAGTCTTATCAGAGCTAGTGTCAGAAAGAATGACACTACCAATTGGGCATGATCTTCAGCATAGGAAATGTCTTAGAATTTTATTATTTTTTCCTAAATTGTGATGCTATACCACTTGTATAGCTAGTTACCACATTTCTAAAGCATAATGTGCCTCTGTGAATCTTGTTATATACTGTTTGGGCTTCTGTAAGATATTTTGAAGTTTGAAAAGCAAATACTGAAACTTTAACCAAGAGACCAACACATCTCTTTGTACACCATGTTGCTTCTGTGTGCATCATAATAACTGGTAGAAGTAATATATTTCAAGTAATATGTTTCCAGTTTTAATTTATGCTTTCTAAGAAATAAAAATATGTTTTCTGGGTCAAAAAACTTAAAGCATGAAGCCCTTTTTAGTAACGTGACATCAGAATATAGGTATATTTTTAAAATCAGATTTTCTAAACTACAATTGTTTTAGAACACTGTATGAAGAACTTATGTAGTCATAGTTATTTGTAGTCAGGATTTTAACAACTTGCAACAGGTAATGTTTTGAATATAAATATCTTTCCAAAGTGTTACTAATGGTAAAGAGATAATTTTCTAGGCTTCTATTCTGCTGCTTGAAGTCAGAACTGCTGATGGAGACAAAGGCACGAAAGTGTACGTATTCCGGATTAGCAACCCAGGAACCCATCACTTCTGAAGACTCTAAACTGTGCTGTCATTTTGTTTTTATATGCATTAAAATATTTGTTTTAAACTGCTGTAGATGTTTGTGTTCAAACAGGTTAAATTGATCAGCAAACTCAATAAAAAGTAAGATGTATAATTATTAAAGTTTTCCATCAAAAAATAATTTAAATGATTATGGAATAACATAATATTTAGAGCAGGGCAGATAAATCAGTTGAACCCGATTATCTTTTATTTATTGTACTCTTTTCCTGTTGCTGTTCTTTTCTGCAGGAGGGAAGACCCCTGATCCTAAAATGAATGCTAGGACTTACATGGATGTAATGCGAGAACAACACTTGACTAAAGAAGAAGTATGTAAACCTATCTCCTGTTCTAATGGTTATGAAAGAATGTAAATACAGTTGTGATTGAGAGACTGTTATGTTTCTTTTTTGCTATTTGCTGCACAAATATTTTAATAGTATTAATAAAAATTAACTGAGAAAGAATCTTACCCCCAAATTATACCACCTTTCAAAATCATTTCTATATCCTTTTCTAGTCCTGGGCTCCTTGGCTGTATATGTATGTATGTGTCTTACAGGGGATTTTTTTTTTTTTTTTGAGACAGAGTCTCACTCATCCAGGCTAGAGTGCAGTGGTGTGATCTTGTCTCACTGCAACCTGCGCTTCCCAGGTTCAAGTTATCCTCCCACTTCAGCCTCCTAAGGAGCTGGGAACACAAGTGTGCGTCACCACGCCTAACTAATTTTTGTATTTTTAGTAGAGATGGGGTTTCACCATGTTGGCCAGGCTGGTCTCGAACTCCTGACCTCAGGTGATCTGCCTGCCTCGACCTCCCAAAGTGCTGGGATTACAGGTGTGAGCCACTGTGCCTGGCCATTACAGGGGTTGTTTCCGTGAGGAAGGTTGATGGTGTGTATCTGAACCTAGTATGTTAGGGAAAAGTCAAAGAGTTCAGTGTGAGATTCTATAAGTTTCAGTTTGGATGTAAGTGGAGAATTTTGAATAATTCCTTTTGGCCTACAGAGATTATGCCATTTTGTCTAGTAACCGCCTATTTTTTTGTTTTTTGAGTGGAGTCTTGCTTTGTTGCCCAGGCTGAAGTGCAGTGGTGCAATTTCAGCTTACTGCAACCTCTGCCTTCCGGGTCTAAGCGATTCTCCTGCCACAGCCTCCCGAGTTCCTGGGATTGCAGGTGTGTGCCACTATGCCCAGCTAATTTTTGTATTTTTTTTTTTTTTTTTTTTTTGAGACGGAGTCTCACGCTGTTGCCCAGGCTGGAGTGCAGTGGCGCGATCTCGGCTCACTGCAAGCTCCGCCTCCTGGGTTCACGCCATTCTCCTGCCTCAGCCTCCTGAGTAGCTAGGACTACAGGCGCCCGCCACCGCGCCCGGCTAATTTTTTGTATTTTTTTTAGTAGAGACGGGGTTTCACTGTGGTCTCGATCTCCTGACCTTGTGATCCGCCCGCCTCAGCCTCCCAAAGTGCTGGGATTACAGGCTTGAGCCACCGCGCCCGGCCTTTTTTTTTTTTTTTTTAGTAGAGATGGGGTTTCGTTATGTTGGCCAGGCTGGTCTCGAACTCCTGACCTCCGGCAACCTGCCCGCCTTAGCCTCCCAAAGTGCTGGGATTACAGGTGTGAGCCACTATACCCAGCCTCCTCCATTACTATTATGAATATATAATAGATTTTATATGTTGAATGAGTTAAATGGGATAGTAAAACCCCATTTTAACAGTATAGAGTGAATTAAATGTGCATCCATTACCACTAAATTTTGAGTATTTATATAATTTGTCAGTATAAATAAAACAATTTTACTATTTTTATCTTTTACCATTTTTCTATCTTGTTGCATAGTTGTTTTTTTTTTTTTTTTTTTTTTTTGAGACGGAGTCTCGCTCTGTAGCCCAGGCTGGAGTGCAGTGGCCGGATCTCAGCGCACTGCAAGCTCCACCTCCCGGGTTTACGCCATTCTCCTGCCTCAGCCTCCGGAGTAGCTGGGACTACAGGCGCCCGCCACCTCGCCCGGCTAGTTTTTTGTATTTTTTAGTAGAGATGGGGTTTCACCGTGTTAGCCAGGATGGTCTAAATCTCCTGACCTCGTGATCCACCCGTCTTGGCCTCCCAAAGTGCTGGGATTACAGGCTTGAGCCACCGTGCCCGGCCGTTGCATAGTCTTAATTGCTATTTATATTAGTTTTGAAGAAAACCCTATTTTTCAGTGGAAGCATTATGGTTCTCCATTGTTGACTGAAGATTTTACTTCACCTACAATATATAAACTACAGTGTGCTATGTTACAAATTCTGAACTTGCTTATCTTTTGTTTAGAAAGACAGGCATTATGTAAAATGAAATAAAGACACAGACTTTGGAACCAGCTAGCATAGAAGGGAGACCACGAGTACCATAGAAAGGAGAATGAGCAAAGTATAAAATGGGATGTTAAGTGGAAATGATTGTGCTAATGATAGAAAAATATATTGAAAGCATTTTAAAGGTAAACACTCACTGTTTTTTTTTCAGCGAGAAATTAGGCAACAGCTAGCAGAAAAAGCTAAAGCTGGAGAACTAAAAGTCGTCAATGGAGCAGCAGCGTCCCAGCCTCCATCAAAACGAAAACGGCGTTGGGATCAAACAGCTGATCAGACTCCTGGTGCCACTCCCAAAAAATTATCAAGTTGGGATCAGGCAGAGGTAATTTCTTTTTGTTTTTTGTTATTACTGTTTAAAATTTTTTTCTGTTATGGACTGTATTAGTCTGCTTGCGTTGCCATAAAAAGATACCACAGACTGGGTGCCTTAAACAACAGACATTGATTTTTTTCGCAGTTCTTGGAGGCTTGAAATCCAAGATCAGAGTACCAACAGGGTTGGTATTTGTTGAGGGCTCTCTTGCTGTATCCTCACATGGCCTTTCTTTGTGCCAGCAAGCTCTATTGTCCCTGGTCTTCCTATGAGGACATCAGTCTGTTAGATTAGGGCCCCACCCTCATGACCTCATTTGACCTTAATTTACCTCCTTAAAGACCCAGTCTCCAAATACAGCCACACTGGGGGTTCAACATACAAATTTTGAGGGGCATGCAATTTAGCCCATGTCATAGAGTAAGGAAAGTTCTTTTTAGAATATTAAATACAGACCTGTAGGTATGTTACATTGTGGAGGTTGAGTGTGATATAGTGGTCTTCCTTATCTTCTAGATAGATAACTTAAGACCCTCACTACAGGCAGCAAATAGTCAATGCTACATCATTCCCTTGGCCAGCCTACTCTCCTACTTTCTTTTTGTTTTTTTAAACATTTGTTTTGGAGGTGGAATGCATTGGCTCATGCCTGTAATCCCAGCACTTTGGGGGCCCAGGTGGGAGGATTGGTTGAGCTCAAGGAGTTTGAGACCAGCTTGGGCAACAGAGGGAGACCCTGTCTTTACAAAAAAAAAAAAATTAGCTGGGCATAGTGGCACATGTCTGTAGTCCCAGCTTCTGGGGTATGGGGAGTGGTGGGGGCTGAGACAGGAGGATCCCTTGATCCTAGGAGGTAGAGGTTGCATTGAGCTATGATCATGCCACTGCATTCCAGCCTGGTGACAGAGTAAGACCCTGTCTCAAAAAAACAAAATGATGGAGTCTGTAAAATCATTCTTATAAATGTATTTCCTAGTTCTGTAGAAATGGTTATATTAGATGTTTTCTATCATTTAATAATATATACTTGCAGACTAAAAGATACAAGTTTGCATAAATGTTAAACTATCATATGTGCCTTTATTGTGTTTGTCATTAGCCTGAATAGAAAGGCCTTTAAAATGGATTTTTTAGAAAGCACTTGAAAATATTTAATTATTGCTAGAAAAATAAAATATAAAGGGGCCAGGTGTGGTGGCTTATGCCTGTAATCCCAGCATTTTGGGAGGGCGAGGCAGGCGGATCATGAGGTCAGGAGTTCAAGACCAGCCTGGCCAACATAGTGAAACCGTGTCTCTACTAAAAATACAAAAAAATTAGCCAGGCATGGTGGCATGCGCCTGTAGTCCCAGCTACTTGGGAGGGTGAGGCAGGAGAATCGCTTGAACCCGGGAGGTGGAGGGTGTAGTGAGCCGAGATTAACGCTACTGCACTCCAACTTAGGCAACAGAGTGAGACTTTGTCTTAAAATAAATAAATAATGAATTAAAGCCACTCTTTTTGCTTATGTACCATTTCCCTTCCCCTCTTGGAGACTCTCATCAAGTACCATTAATTTTTTTCTCCATACTAGATTATCATCATCAGCAAACATGTTTTACCATGCTTTCTTAACAACAGCAACAAAAAACCTGCAGAAAACATCTCTTAACCCTCATTCACATCCACATTCAGTGACAATCCTGTTTCTATATCTTTTTAGAACAAAGTGCTTTGTTCTTTGTTTTTTTCTTGAGGTAGGGTCTCATTCTGTTGCCAAGGTTGGAGTGCAGGGGCGCAATAATAGCTCACTGCAGCCTCCACCTTCTGGGCTCAAATGATCCTGCCACCTCAACCCCCCAAGTAGATGGGACTGTAGACACGTACCACCATGCCTGGCTATTTTTTTATTTTTCGTAGAAACGGGTCTCACTGTGTTGTCCAGGCTGGTCTCAAACTCCTGGGCTTAAGCAGTCTGTCTGCCTCAGCCTTGCAAAGTGCTGGGATTACAGGCATGAGCCACAAGTGCTTTGAATGAGTTATTTGTACTTGCTTTCTCTGCTTACATAGTTCGTCTTTTTTTTTCGTTTTTTTTTACATTCAGTTACCCCATTGTAGAAGAGGAATAATTTATTTCTATATGATTTTAATAATGTTCCCTAATTTTCAGATTCAAATTAACAAATATGTTTGTTAATCTAAATAATTACATATTTATTGATTTATATATGTATATATTTTAATGTTTCTGTAATTCAGTTTTTAACGGTGAACTTTTACATGTTGGAAGCAGCAAAGGAC